>NC_091674.1:23708000-24020000 GCF_042453785.1 Malus domestica | reverse complement strand
ACCTAAGAAAGCTATTTTCAATGACTAATTACTTGCAAAGAAAGCCATTAGTGTTGTAAAAATGCATGGTAAATATGGATGTCCACTATGTAGTGGGAGTAATAGGTAAAGGTTTAATGGGTGTAGTAGGTGAAGGCATTAAGTGAGTATGTTAGGTATTGATTTAACATCTTGCCTATTCATTTTCCTATATAAGGAAGGCCAAGTTGTAAGAAGAGGAGACAACATCAAAGAGAGGAATAAGAGAGGAAGAGAGGAGAGAATAAAGAAAGTTATTTTTGTACTCCTATTATTCTAGATAATGAATGAAAGCACCATTGCTACCCCGATGACGTACTCCAGTCACACTGACTGCAGAGGAACATCATAAATATTGTGTCTTATTTCATTTATTCCACTACACACATACCACCGATTTTACAACAATTAGACTTAATTAACTTTTCTCACATCTCTCCACTAGAATTTTTATATTTAACCGACTACATACAATTATGTTTCTAAATATCTCATGCGTGTAGTCATCGGAGAGATGTAAGATACGTTATTGAGCAAAACTTGTGACATGGCATATTTTCTCCTCTGATGGGTTTCCCTTTTTTGTTCCACTCAACAATGTCCCATCTAGTTGAGGAATTATGAGAGGGAAAAGCCAAAAAAGATCGAGGAAAAGAAGGAAATGATACAAGTATGCTTATGCTTTTTACGTGGACTACTAGTAATCCCCCTTTAATAATGTTGATGAACAAAGGGAATCTATTCCCCAAACGCCCACCCAACATGAAGTCCCGAAACTCATCCATTTGCATAATGTATGAAGCTGATTCAAGGGCCTTGTAAGTTAAACATGCAGACTCATTGCACAAATAAAACCTTAATTAAACAAGTTTTTAGCTCTTAATTTTCTTCTCGTGCTGTCGAGGTTTATTAAAAGTAAAAACCCAATAATTTGGCTGCTATTGATGTCTTTTGAAATGCATGAATTTGAGCTGACTGACTGTCTCTGATGAACCCAGAATTAGATTTCTTCAGTCCCTGGTTTTTGTGTACTGGGAGCATGTTAATCCTTATAGTTTCTATTAAAAATTTGCAAGCAGGGGAAAAGCAAAGTTAGCTTAGCCTGAAAAATAAGAGTAACCAATAAACACTAATCAATCTCCCCATAACTTTTTAAAAGTCACCTTCTCCCATTTAAAGTAAAATATAAAGAGTATGATGAATCTTAATTACCAAATTAACCCCATTTCACCCACTATATAAACCAGTGTTTGCAAATGCCCTATGGTCAAGCAGATGAAAACCTCCCTCATTTTTTCTGAGATTGGCTATTGAGCTAGCTCTTCCTCATTAGACTTACCTCTTACTCCACCCTTTTTTTAAGGCTGAATTTATAACCTCCAAATGGATCCAATCAAGTTACTGAAGTTCCAAGCAGTCCACAAACACAAGAAACACCATCATCCTTTGAGCAATTTCTTCCTTTATTTTTTTACTGCATTAACTTGCAGTTTATTTTGTTTTAGCCCCTTGTGGCTTCCCTCTGTATCTTCTTCCATGAAGTTCTTTGTCCTCGTTACCATCCCGAAAATCAGTTCAGTATTCTTGAGCTCCAAGTTTGTGTTCATTCTAGGGAATCTCATTGTTGTTGCCCTTATAGGAGAATCGAAAATCTTTTCGACAGGGACTTCGCCATCTAATATTGTTGACCAATACGAAAGTATGAAAAGGGTCCAAAGCCAGCAGAGCTATTCAGGCTACCAAGAGAGGGAACTCAAGACCTTGAATACTCTTTTGGATGAAGAAAGGGTAGTGCTGAAGAGGACTTGTGGAGATTTATTAGAAGCTGTAGAAGAGAAAGGACTGGTTGGAGAAAGTGAGGAAGTAATGGAGGAGGTGAAAGAGGATTTAGATGAAGATGAAGATGATGATGAGCTCAATTTACCTGATGAAGATCAGAAATTAAACCAAAGAGCTGATGATTTCATTGCAAGGGTCAATGAGAGGAGGAGGTTTGAACTGCTATTTGTAACTGATGGCCTTTAGTAGCAAAGAATAGTTGTTGGTTTTATAGTAAAGTAGATGTGCGTAGGCCAGTGGTCCGGCAGTGTGTGCTACGTCTTGCACTTGAAATCTAATTTTGTTCTAGATGCGTATATTAGAGTTGTTTACATAATGTTTTGCATAAAAGAGCTGAAGAAGTACTCTTATTGTTATGCATCTGTGATCAATAAAATTGGTATGTTAAAAGTGCTGTTCTTTTGAGGCAAAGACTTTTGCCTTTTCTTCTTCTTTAATGGATATCCCTCTATTTTTCCCTCAGTAAGGTTTTACGTGAGAAGAGGCTTAATTCATCTTGTAGTTTTAATTCTATTGCAAACATTATAATGTTGTATGCAAGATCTAACCTTCATATGTCTCACTCAGTGGTACGAGTTTTTGTTAAGCTACATATTGTGAAGAAAATCAATGGCGGTTTCTATGTAATCTAGAGAGAGAAGTACAACTGAATTATCTTCTTGTATTGAATGAATAATTGTTACAACTCACAGTACAAGTATATATATGAATAAGTTTCCTTGCACACTAAGTAAACTACTATTAACCGACTTAACAAACTCATTCATATATTTGTTGACACTTGTCACCATTTGGTGGCTCTATATCTTTACATCTCCCCTCAATCATATGCTTGGAGGAGCCAAGCATAAGATTGAAGCAATGATGTTGAAACAAAGGTGCAGAAAGACCCTTGGTCAAAATATCTGCAAACTGATCTTTTGAAGACACATGAGAGACATGAAGATCTCCTCTAATGACTCTCTCCCTTGCAAAATGGTAATCGATTTCAATATGTTTCACCCTTGAGTGAAAAACAGGATTAGATGATAAAGCAATCGTAGAAATGTTGTCATAATAAATGGCTGGAGCCACTAGAATAGGTACACATATATCACATAACAACTGCCTTATCCATGCTAACTTAGCAGCGGCAATGGCTAAAGCTCGATATTTAGCCTATGTAGAGGACCGAGAGACAGTGTGTTGCTTCTTAGTGGCCCAAGATATCAGATTGGAACCAAGATAAACAATGTGACCAGAAGTAGATCATCGATCATTGGGGTCTCCTGCCTAATCCGCATCATTATAAGCCTACAATTGTAAGGATCCTGATTGAAATTGAAGCCCATAGTCCATAGTGCCACGCAGGTATCGTAAAATCTTCTTAACAGCCATAACATGAGTATCCATGGGACTATGCATGAACTGACAACACTGATTCACAGAAAAAGCAATATCAGGCTGAGTTAGGTCAAGTATTGCAAAGCTCCCACAATGTTGTGATATTGTTGTGGACTGTGATAAGGAGTGCCCTCAGTTTTAGACAACCTGTGATATGGCAAACATGGTGTTGCACAAGGCTTGGAATCTTGCAGATCAACCTTTTCAAGTAAATCTCTGATATACTTTGACTGTGAAACAAAAAGACCATCATTCTGATATGTTATTTGTAACCCCAAGAAATAATGTAATTGCCCTAAGTCTTTCATTTCAAACTCCTGAGTTAAAGCTTGAACTACCTTGTCAATCAATTGGGATAATCACTAGTAAGGATGACATCATCCACATAAAGAAGTAATACAACAGTGCCAAGACTAGTGTGTTGCACAAAGAGAGATGGATTTGCAAGAGAAGATTTAAAACCTAAACTTTGTAAAAAAAAAACTTGTAAATTTTTCATTCCAAGTTCGAGGAGGTTGTTTTAAGCCATAAAGAGACTTATGCAGCTTGCAAACATAGTGAGAAGGATGTTCTGTACTTTCAAAGCCTTGTGGTTGAGACATATACACTTCTTCATGTAAATCACCATGAATAAATGCATTCTTCACATCCATTTGTCGTAATGACCATTTGAACTGAGCTGCTAATGCCAAAATCAATCTAACTGTTATAGGTTTCAGTACAGAACTAAAGGTCTCAGTGTAATCAATACCATCTTCTTGACTATACCCTTTAGCAACTAAGTGAACCTTATATCTTGCCACTGAACCATCAAGATTGGTTTTGACTCTATACACCCACTTGCAACCTACCAGGTTCTTATAAGGTGGTAGTGGCACTAAAGACCAAGTATGATGTGACTCAAGGCTGTGATTTCTTCTTCCATTGCAGCAATCCATTCAGGCATGTTATTGGTAGACTTAAAGGTTGTAGTTTCTGAAACCGTTGTAAGAACCTGAACTGTGGTTTAGAACACTTTCTTCTTCAATATGCCATTTTTGGATTGTGTTTGTATAGGATGCAAACTTACTGATTGTATGGGAAGGACAATGGACAGATTTTCAGTTGAAAATCCGGATCAACAGGGATTGGGGACTGTGTAGCTTATGTAATTGATTCCACAGATGTTGTAGGTGTAATAGGACTTGAATTTAAACATTCTGAAGCTCTAGTGGAATAAGATGTTGAACACTCTGAGGCACCAGGGGTAGTAGAGACTAAAAACTCTGAGGCACCAGGGGTAGTAGAGACTAAAAACTCTGAGGCTCGAGAGGGTATATGTGGTAGGATAGTGTTTTGGGAATCAACTAGTGAAAGGTGAACTGGTTTATGCATTGATGTTGATGTGGATGCAGAACTGGACAATGTGATGTTGGATGCAACTATAGATGAATAAGGAAAACTTGTCTCATCAAACAAAACATGTCTCAAGACAAAGATTTTGTTTGTAAGTGGATTAAGACAAAGATAACCTTTGTATTGACCTGCATACCGTATGAAAATACACTGTGAAGTCTTAGGTTGCAACTTACTAGAATTATACTGTTTTAAGAGAGGAAAGCAAGCACATCCAAACACTTTAAGATGAGATATAGAAGGAAAAGTGCCAAATAAATAGGTAAAATGAGATGAATGTGAAGTGTTGGACATGTCATCCTATTAATAAGGTAAATAGAAATGGCACAAGCATGGAACCAAAATGTATGGGGTAATATGGCAGTTTGCAATAAGGTAATGGTAGTTTGAAGAATGTGTCTATGATTCCTTTCAGCTAGACCATTATGTTGGGGAGTATAAGGACATGACATTCGATGAATGATTCCTTTATCTAGTAAGTAGTTTTTGAATTTGTGACTGGTGTATTGACCACCACCATCACTTTGGAAAACTTTCACAGTTGCAGAGAATTGAGTAACCAATAAGCTGTGAAAATGTACAAAAACACCAAAAACTTCACTTTTATTCATTAAAGGGAAAATCTAGGTGAACCTAGCACATTCATCCACAAAGTTTACATAGAATTTGTAACCTTCAATTGAAATAGTAGATGAAGGACCCCAAACATCACTGTGTATTACCTCTAAGGGTTTTACAATTTTATTTGCAGGAAAGGTAAATGGAAGTTTGGCAAACTTGCCTTCCAAACAGGATTTACAAATAGAAAACACATGATCTAAAGATGTAGGAATTTTTTATTGTTTTAACATTGCAGAAGTGACAATGTTAGAAGGGTGTCCTAATCTTTGGCGCCACATGTTTATTTTGACTTGACAACCAAGATAGCAGCTTTGCAGCTGAAAAGTTGCATTGTATTTATATGTTTGTGAAATGAGACGTTGTGGAATATGAAAGGGTATAGGATAGAGGCCATCTCTACACTGTCCCTGAAGAATGATGGTCTATGTGATCTTGTCCTGGATCCAAAAACAGAATTCACCACAAATGAATCTGCATTTGTTATCTTTACACAATTTATATATAGATAACAGATGTTGTGATAACTGAGGCACATGTAAAATTTTCTTTAATTCAAAAGCATATTGAGGTGTATGCAGAGTAGAATAGCCTATATGAGATATTGGCAAACCTGAGCCACTTGCAGTTGCGACCGAATCATTACCAAAAAATGGTGCAGCCAGATTGAGATTAGAGAGATCTAAAGTCATATGGGAAGTTGCTCCAGTATCAGCAACCCAGAATTGCTTCTGTGGTGCAGATGGTTGAAATGTAGTATGCATTGTAGAAAGATTGGAAGATGGAGGCTTGCCTTGAAAAGTAAAGTTGCCTTTGTGATAACACTAAGCTCCAATATGCCCAAATTTCCAGCAAATTTGGCATTGAACTTTGAATGTGGTAGAAGTTGAAGAAGAGTGTCTTTGGAAACAATATGTAGCAATATGTCCTCTTTTATTGCATATTTGACAGATAGGAACTTCATAGCCATGTTCTGGACAAGTTGAAATGTGAGGCTTAGCAGGGCTAAGAATTCCAACACTTGGATTTGGAGATCATGGATTGTACCTCGAATGGAAGTTGTTCCTGCCCCTACCACGTCCTCGAAAACTATTTGTAGTATAGGCTCCATTATAATTTGGGGAACCATCATGATACACACCACCAAGAGAACCACCATTTGTAATTGGTAGACTATGAAAAGCCACTAGAAGACCCTTCTCCGAGCATGAGAGCTTTGCCTTTGCCTTGTTTGTCTTGTGCAACCATTGCAGTAACAAACGGCTCAGAAGTAAAATTATGCTCAACAGTTGCTTCTTCTTCCAGTAACTGGGATCGAAACTCTTTAAGAGAGATAACATTCTCCCTACCCTTTATAACTGTCTTGAAAGTATTTTACTTAGAAGCGATCCCTTTCAATGCCAAAATTACAATATCATCATCTTCAAATGTAACACCAGCTACAGATAGATGATCTCTAACATCTTTAATTCTTTGCAGATATGTAGAGACAGAATCTGACCCTTTCTTGATGTTTTGTAACTCAGTTTTCAACTGAAAAATACTGAATTTTGTAACAGTAGAGAACCTATCCTTAAGATTAATCCACATATCATGAGAGCTTAAACATCTAATAACACACGACATAGCAGTTAGAGACAAAGTAGCAATGATAAGCTGCATTAATGCACGATCATGCATTTTCCAAATCTAATAGTCATCAGTTTTAGCACCTTTAGTATTAGCATCATCATTAAATCGTTTAGGACAGCGCCTAGTACCATCCACAAAGCCTAAAATGCCATGGCTTTCAAGAAGAAACCGAATTTGATATTGTCAAACAAGATAGTTTGTGTCATCAAGCTTTACAGTAACAGAAGTAGACACATTTTTAATAAGAGTTGTGATCGGCGACAGAACTATGTGCAATTGTGCAGCCGTCACCATATTTTCTTGAAGGAATTGAGAAAATTAGGGTTTCAAAGAAAGATTTCAAGAGATTTCAGAAAAACAGATCGTAATCAACGAGAAGATTCAAATGGAGGACATAGAGACAAAGAGAAAGCTCCTATCAAACATTTCTTCAAGCAAGTAGTGAATATGCTTACAATCGATTGTGCATATCGATATCAATGTTGAAGGTAGAGCTCAAATCTAAGAAAAACAGCAGCAATATGCAACACAACGCACCAAAACTTCAAGAATTGAGAGCGAAAGCAGTGAAATCCTCAAGATCGAAGAACGACCGTTGAAGATACCATGTTAAGCTAAGAACATCAATGGCGGTTTCTATGTAATCTAGAGAAAGAAGTACAACTGAATTATCTTCTTGTAGCTCACGGTACAAGTATATATATGAACAAGTTTCCTTGCACACTAATAAACTACCACTAACCGACTTAACAAACTCATTCATCTATCTGTTGACACTTGTCACCATCTGGTGGCTCTATATCTTTACAGTTTTATGCAAGATCTAGCAGTTTCAAAGATCCATTATATCTCTTTATACAAAATCTAACTATGAATTTTTTGAATCACTCAATGGTACGTATCATGCAAGAAAAATTGCAAACATTTGCCTAGTTTCGATTGCTCGTAGACTTCTCAAGAACAAGTCAAGCCCATCGGATTCTCTACTTAAAGGGTGCCGAAATAAGCTCAAGTTATTTTCGAGGGAGCCTTGAGCAATAATAATATGACAAAGGATTTAAATGCGATTAAAATGATAGATTAGTTAAGTTTTTTACATGTAAAAATGAGCAAAATTCTAATAATTCTAAAAGAGGACAAAGATCTTTTAACAGATACCAAAATGTCAAAAAATATTACAATATCAAAATTGCCACAATTAGCAGACACCAAAATGAAAATTAAATAGCTCTAAAAAAATGAATCAAATTCTAGGTCTCGATATAAATTAGCTATAGTTTTTACATGTTTGACTCCGGGGGTTAAAAGATTAACTATATATGGAACATTAGATAGCAGTATACATGTTTTACTTTTTATTTATGAAAGTGAATTATTCACTTGTGTTAGCCCATATATTTATTGCCCTTCAAGATAATTTGCTACCCACCTGTTAGGGAGACGATTTTGCAACATATCAGAAAATTGGCATGAATGGAGGAGCCTGACGGAAGAGATGATGCCCCAAATCAGATGTTGGAGTCGAAATAATACAAGTAAAATAAAAACAAATTTTTGTGGTAACATACTCACTCAAAGGCCCCATTTGGTATTACCTTTTGCATCAGTTTAAAGTTAAGTAATAAAAAAATGTTTAGTAAAACTAAAATTTCCTTCTTATTCTAAAAAACAATGACATTCAGACAACAGCTTTTATAAAAAGCAAAGTTGAGCATTTAATGAATATTTTTAATTCATGTAATACACTCATTTGTTTTTAATAAAATGAAATTATTTATCCGTCTACCCACATTTTTTTTTCTTGGAGAACAAGGTGATCGTCACTAATTAACACTAAAGCCAGTAACCTTACACCACCATCGCTGCTAGCACAATCGTCACCACCAATGCCACCACCACCACCACAACCGCCACTATTGCCACCACAAACGCAATAACAACCACCACTACCACCATTGTCACCACCATCGTTGCCGCCACTGTAACCATAATTGTCACTACCACCACCACAACTGCGCCACCACAACCACCATCATCGTTGTCACGTCCCCACCACCATTATTACATATGCACTTCAACTACCACACCATACTATTGGCACCATCACCATACAACCACCATTGTTGTTGCCATCCCCACTGCCGCCTCCACTATTATCGTCACCGCCACCACCTACAACTGCAATCACCAACCTTACACCACTGCCACCGCCAACAACACCACCACCATAATTGCCATCATTTCCCATGCCACCATTACTACCTCTACACCTCAATTGTCGTGGTCATCACCACGACAAATGCTGCACCATGGCTCTAAAAAACACTAGGCGCTAGTTGGGTGGTTGACTGGGGTCTAGCGCCTAGGCGGATGCCTAGGCAGTTTAGGAGGATTTGTAATTTTTATTTATTTAAATAAATTTATTATAACAAAAACTAGGTCTACTTAATAAGATGGGTTGTTTTCTTAACCCTTTCAAAAGTGAAAAGGATGATAAGAATATAAATGGCCCACCCCACCCCACTCTTTCTTTATCGCAACTCTTCCTATTTTATTATAAGAATGCCTCGTTTCAATCAAATCATCTAGATACCTCTCTCACTTTTATTAAAACCAGCCTCGTTTCCATCTCCCAATGCCTTGTTTCCATCGCCTTCACTCTTTTTTCAACAAAGAGAAGTTGCTTTGCTCTCCTCTCTGTTTTAGAATCAAGATGTGTCTCCCATCATCAGACCTATTCCCCCCTTCCACAAGTTACTCCAAACCCTCAACTTTCATCCCAAAATCTCGAATGATCAAACAATATCGACATGGCCCGCTGGTCAAGCAGCAGTTTGTGAAGAAATCTGAGGTGGATTCTTTGAACGATCAATGGGGTTTGTATGTATCTTCGAAATTTCCAGTGCCCCTTCTCTCGTCTTGTCAGATCGCAGTGAGATGGAAAACCGCCGAGGTTCTTACGAGGCTGACTAGACCGCCGCCTACCACCGCCTAGACCGCCTAGATAACGCCTAGGCGGCCGACTAATTCCCACCTGATTTGATGAACGCTTTGGCATAAATCCCAACGGCCCTCTAGTGCTTAGCGCCTAGGCTGATTTTTAGAACACTGCTCATTACCATATCTATTTTTATCATTATATACAATTAATTATGTCACTTACATTAAATTTTACCAATACTTTTACACTATTTTTCATACTCATAACACTTGTAAAAATACAATTTATCAAATATTCAACTGCTATATGTTACAAATATTTTTAAAGCATAACATAATCAGTTCCAACATTTCCTATTTTCCTAGGTTTTTGGTCTAGGTATGTATAAATTTATCTAATCCATCTCTCCCAATTAAGGACGGGCAAATACCCATTGATTATGGGTAATCGCGGTTATCCGCCCATTTAAATTTCACGATTACGGTTATGGGTAACCGTTTAGATAAATAAACGGTTATGGATATACCCATTTACCCTCGAAATTTAAATGGACGGTTATGGGTATTAACCGCAGTTATAAACGGATAACCGTTTATCCATTTATTTTATATATGTAAAATTAATACAAACCATGTTCCCTATCGAACAAAACTTTGATCAATGCTATTGACTATAGTGCATGATTTCTGTAGCTAATATAATATAGTTTTCCTTAACCACTTTAAATTCCATGGTCCATTATATATATTATGTTAATACTTTACATTCCGAGTTAAATAACCCAAGAATACTGTCTTTTAACAATTTTCGTAACCAGCCACCCCTTATCAGCAAGTAGGAAGTGGAAGCCAGATCCAACCAAATGAGAAGACCTCAACCATCCAAACGGCAGCGGTGCCTCCTCATGCCTTACTTAATGCTTCGCCAAGTCAACAGACATATCAATCTCAGGGAAAAATGAAAGATTTCCATCCTCACCAATCTCATTTTAGTAAAAGAAGTAAGGGACACTATCGCGATAACCAAGGGTATCGCCACGATAATGCCCGCCCCCAGGCAGTTAACACAGTGGGCCAAGGACGTGTCAGGAAAGGCCCTACCCCGAGGTATGAGACATACATACCTTTAAACGCCACATGTTTGGCCATTTACCCCAGCATAACACACATGATACCGAAGCATATGCCGAGGCAGTCGGATTACAAGCCCACGAAGAACACGGGCACATTTTGCTGCTACCACTAGCATAACGGCCATGACGGCGAGAAGTGTATCACCTTTCGTGATCATATTGAAGCTTTGGCACGTTAAGGAAAAATTGATCAATTCCTCCTTCACCCTCCAAGGGGTAACCGTAACCAACGCCAGGTGAATGTGATATATTCCATAAGTGGTGGCACACCCATATCTAAATCTTCCAACAGAGCCATGAAAAATAGTGAACGAGCTTTAAGGTCTGGCTACTAAGTGTTTCACGTGGAAGACATCAGGGATGGCAAGTATCAAAAGCCTAACTGGGATCCAATATGTTTCTACCCTGAGGAAAAAAGAGGTATCATCTACCCTCACAACGACTCACTGATCGTGGAAGCTCACATAGCCAACTTTGAAGTACGACGAATCCTGGTAGACACGGGGGCTTCGGTCAATATCATGTTTGCTGAAGCTTTCAGGGCACTTAATGTAGCTGAACACTTGCTCAATCGCTCGATTTCTCCTTTGATAAGCTTCTCCGGTGATATCGTGCAACCTTTGGGGAGAATACACTTACCTTTCACCATTGGTACATGCCCTTACACAGCTACCATTACCGCTAACTTCCTGGTGGTTCATTGTCCAATGGCATACAATGTCATCTTCGGACGCACATGTATTAATGATCTCAAGGCCATGGTATCCACACATATGTTGTTGATGAAATTTCCAACCCCCTATGGCAATGGTTACATCAGAGAACATCAACTTAGTGCACGATCATGTTACAACACTTCAGTCAAGCAACATCACCTGCATGTGCCCAAGGAAACCCTTTCTATACACGACCAAGTCATAAAGACCAGCCCAGACGAAGCCAACTTGGATCTTCACGATGGCAACAGTCAACCCGAAGATCCTCGAGATGACTCTTTCACCTAGCAAGCACAACCCGCTGAAGAGTTGGAGAAAGTCTCTATCTCAAAAGATTATCCGGATCGCATGGTGAAGATTGGCACCACCTTGACACCACCCATTTGGTTGGCATTGATCTTTTTTTTGTAAGAGAACACTGAGGTCTTCGCCTGGTCATACGAGGACATGCCAGGCATCTCTCCCGATATCATCTGTCATCGCTTAAGTATTGACCCCAAAACTAAGTGAGTGAGACAGAAGCGAAGATTCTATGACGCTGAACGGTACGAAGCAATGAAGGCAGAAGTTGAAAAACTCAAAAGTATAGGCTTTATCCGCGAAGTCAATTATCCAACGTGGGTAGCAAATGTTGTCCTTGTTAAGAAGAATCCGACCAAGGAAAGTCTCCTGCTCCAAAAGGTCTTGTGGAGAATGTGTATCGATTACACCGACCTAAACAAATGATGCCCAAATGATAGCTTTCCTCTTCCTCTCATAGACAGACTTATAGACTATACAGTAGGGTGTGAACTCCTGAGCTTCATGGATGCTTACTCAGAATACAACCAAATGCTCATGAACCATCCGGACCAAAACCACATAGCCTTCACTACTGACAGGGGACTATATTGCTATAAAGTCATGCCTTTTGGCCTAAAGAATGCAGGAGCAACTTATCAGAGACTGGTCAATTCAATGTTCACCGAACAGATTGGGAAGAGCATGGAAGTTTACGTTAATGATATGCTAGTCAAGAGCAAACATGCAGACCAACACATCACCAACCTATCTGAAACTTTCACCATTCTGAAGAGGTATCGAATGAGGTTGAACCCCAAAAAATGTGCCTTCGGCGTAGGCTCTGGCAAATTTTTAGGCTTTATGATAAGCCAATGAGGCATTAAGGCTAATCCCGAGAAGATCAAAGCAATCCTCGACATGAAGGAACTGGTAACTTCAAAAGACATTCAAAGCCTTACTGGCAAGGTGGCAGCCTTAACTAGGTTCATCTTTAAGGCCACAGACAGATGTGCTCCTTTCTTCAAAGCATTTAAGGGAAGTAAGAAGTACGTTACATGGACTGATAAATGTGCTAAGGCATTCAAGAACGTTAAGGACTACATGAGTAAAGCCCATTTTCTCTCCAAACCTGAGGTTGGTGACACTCTCATTATCTATATGTCGGTATCGGCTTCAGCAGTAAGTTCCATTCTCATTCGAAATGATCGTAATGTCGAACGGCCTGTCTACTACGCTAGCAAGGCCTTACAAGATGTGGAGACACGATACTCCAACATTGAGAAATTGGCTCTAGCATTGGTCATGTCTGCTCGAAAACTTCACCCTTACTTCCAAGCAGACTCCATCATCGTGCTTACCAATCATCCTCTTCGACAGATACTTCAAAATCCTGACACTTCCGGGTGAATGATCAAATGGGTGATAGCATTGGGTGAGTTTGACATCTCCTACCAACCAAAGCCAGCTGAGAAGGGCCAAGCAGTGGCAGACTTCATCACCGACTTCACATATCCTGTTGACATTGTTTCTATGCCTAAAGAAGTGGTTTCATTACCCTCGAAAGCTTAGAATATAGAACCAACAGCCCCAACATGGAGTCTATATGTTGATGGCTCGTCCAACCAACAGGGTTGTGGAGCAGGACTAGTCCTTACAACCCCTGACAAAGTGGCGATGGAGTATGCTCTTCGTTTCAAATTCAAAGTGTCGAACAATGAGGCCGAATATGAAGCCTTCCTAGCAGGCTTACGTTTGGCCAAACACCTTGGGGTTAAACAAATTGATATCTTCAGTGACTCCCAATTGGTGGTTAACCAGGTTACCAACAACTTTGACGCTAATGATATCTCCATGGCAGCATATCTGGCACAAACACAATTGTTGCTCAAGGACTTCCACTACCAGATCACCCAAATTCCTTGAGCGGTAAACAGTCATGCAGATGCTTTGGCTCGCCTCGCCTCAGTGGTGGAATACAAGATTGGGAGAAAAATTCAGGTCGAATTGTTGGCAGCACCAAGCACCATGGTTACGGAAGTGTGCAACTTACAACAGAGGGATAGTTGGATTACCCCGATTTATAGATTCCTTGCTCATGGCACCCTTCCAAATGACAAAGTCCAAGCTAAGCAGATTCGATACAAGGCTACCCGTTACTTGACCATTAATGATCAACTCTACAAGCGGGGTTTTAACCTACCATTCCTAAGATGCCTTACGCCTGCAGAGGTGAAAACTGTCCTTGGGGAAATACATGAAGGAGTCTGAGGGGATCATGCTGGATCTCGATCCCTAGCACACAAGGCTTTTCGCCAAGGATATTATTGGCCAACACTCCACCAAGATGCCATCAGAATATCCCGCTCATGTGATAAGTGTCAAAGCTATGCAACTACTTCTTACTCCCCTTCTGAGCCACTCATTCCTATGATCAGCCATTGGCCCTTAGCCCAATGGGGACTTGATTTGATCGACCTAATGCTTGCAGGGAAGGGCAAGGTTCGCTATGCAATCGTTGCAGTTGACTACTTCATAAAGTGGGCCGAAGTAGAACCCTTGGCAACCATTACTGAGGCAAAAATAGAAGACTTTGTATGGAAGAACATCCTTACAGATTTGGCATTCCCAATGCAATAGTCACTGACAACGGGCGACAGTTCGACAACAATAAGTTCAGGATGTTCTGTTATAAGTTCAACATCAACTTATGTTTTGCCTCCCCAGCTCATCCCCAGTCTAATGGACAAGTTGAAGCCATTAACAAAATACTCAAGCGAACTTTGAAAACCAGCTAAGACAAGGCTAAAGGTTGTTAGCCAGGATTTGTACCCCAAGTTCTTTGGTCATATCGCACTTCGTATCGGACATCAACAGGAGAAACCCCATTCTCACTTGCCTTTGGTACAGAGGCAGTTGTCCCAGTTGAGCTTGAGCAAGCAACGTTTCAAGTCCAGAACTACGTGCAAAGGGAAAATGACAAACAACTTACCCTCAACTTAGATCTAGTCGAGGAACACAGAAACCAGGCTCACTTGAGGAATGTCGCCTACAAGCAGCGTATCTCCAACTACTATGACTCAAGGGTCAAACCTCGTTCTTTCAAAGTTGGGGACTGGGTACTGAAGAAAAGATTACGCTGCGACAGAGTCTCGAGTAAAGGAACACTTAGTCCAAACTGGGATTGACCGTTTGAAGTTGTTGGCATTAGTCGCCCTGGCTCCTACAAGCTTAGAAGCTCCAATGGCAAGACCTTTGGCCATCCATGGAACGCTAATCACTTAAAGTACTATTACAAGTAAACTCACATTGTACAAGTGTTAAGCTTCAGCCGTTCAGCATCGTATGTAACGAAGACTATTTAGCATGAATTCAATAAATAGGTGATTTAGACAACTCGATCCTAATCCTCTTACATTCCTAGCAATGAAACACTCGGGTTTAAAGCTTTAACATGAATGCTTCCAACATGAAACAAAGTCTAAGTATATGTCAACAAGACTATACAAATAAACGAACAGCTTCACAGTATATTCGTTCAATCATACATTCCAACACATTCATACATAAGTCAACTGTGCTTCGAAAGGGTTCAACATACTTTGTGTCATTCAACACTTGCTACAATGTGCCTCGACATCTTGCCCTTATTCTCACCAACCAGGTGATGAAGTGTGAAGAAGGAACTCATCTTCATGCCACCAACCAGGTGGTGAAATGTACAACCTATACTCTCCTTCATGCCACAAACTAGGTGATGAAATGTACAACCCGTACTCTCCTTCATGCCACCAACCAGGTGATGAACTGTACAACCCGTACTCTAATATCATTTGGCAACTTGCCACTCACGCCACCAACCAGGTGAAGAAAGAACTCATCTTCATGCCACCAACCAGGTGATGAAATGTACAACTCGTACTCTCCTTCATGCCACTAACCAGGTGATGAAATGTACAACCCATACTTTAATATCATTTGGCAACTTGCCATTCATGCCACCAACCAGGTGATGAAATGTACAACCCGTACTCTAATATCATTTGGCAACTTGCCACTCATACCACCAACCAAGTGCAGAAGGAACTCATCTTCATGCCACAAACCAGGTGATGAAATGTACAACTTGTACTCTCCTTCATACCACCAACCAGGTGATGAAATGTACAACCCGTACTTTAATATCATTTAGCAACTTGCTATTCATGCCACCAACCAGGTGAAAAAGGAACTCATCCTCGTGCCACCAACCAGGTGATGAAATGTGATGAAACGTGATGAAGGAACTCATCTTCATACCACCAATCAAGTGATAAAAGCAACTCACCATTCATTTCACCTACCAGAAGACGAGTGGTACAACTTTTACATGTGAACTCCTAGCATTCACAAATAATCAAAAACCCTCAAGCTTAACAACTCAACTAGGGGAACACTTACGCCCAACAAGAGTTATAGTCAACAACAAAGTCTTATTGCAAGCCAACAACAACTTCAATGCATGGTATACGAAGATCAAGCTATTCAGCCCTCTTGTATCTACTTCAAACATTTCCCTTATGTAACAATGCAAACACTACAACTCGTAGAAAGCTTCACACACTCTTGATCAAGAAAGTGTGAAGCAAAACCAATTTATGGTGCCAACAAGAGCTTCATCAAATGAGTTCAACCATAATTCTCAAAAGCTTCACACATTCTTAATCAAGATAGTGTGAAGCAAAACCAATTTATGGTACCAATAAGAGCTTCATCAATGGAGGGCAACCACAATTCTCAAAAGCTTCACACACTCTTGATCAAGACAGTGTGAAGCAAAACCAATTTATGGTGCCAACAAGAGCTTCATCAATGGAGGGCAATCACAATTCTCAAAAGCTTCACACACTCTTGATCAAGACAATGTGAAGCAAAACCAATTTATGGTGCTAACAAGAGCTTCATCAAAGGAGTTCAACCACAATTCTCAAAAGCTTCACACACTCTTGATCAAGATAGTGTGAAGCAAAACCAATTTATGGTGCCAACAAAAGCTTCATCAATGGAGGGCAACCACAATTCTCAAAAGGTTCACACACTCTTGATCAAGACAGTGTGAATCAAAACCAATTTATGATGCCAACAAGAGCTTCATCAATGGAGGGCAACCACAATTCTCAAAAGGTTCACACACTCTTGATCAAGACAGTGTGAAGCAAAACTAATTTATGGTGCCAACAAGATCTTCATCAAATGAGGGTAACCACAATTCTCAAAAGCTTTACACACTCTTGATCAAGATAGTGTGAAGCAAAACCAATTTATGGTGCCAACAAAAGCTTCATCAATGAAGGGCAACTACAACTCGTAGAAAGCTTCACACACTCTTGATCAAGACTGTTCGAAGCAAATTCAATTTATGTGGTTCATTCAAACCTTCGACTACTACAAGGTGTGGCTTGCATCACAATCTCTTGCTTAACAGTGTGGAAGCAAAATTAGTATATGTTGTCTCTCCCACATTTTCAAATTTCTAGTTTCCCAAAAAAAAAATAAATAAAAAAAAAGGGAAATTGGGAAATTCAACAAATTTCTAGTTTTCCCAAAAACAAAAAAAAGGAAATTCAACAAAGCTTCATCAATGGAGGACAACTACAAATTCTCAAAAGCTTCACACTATCTTGATCAAGATAGTGTGAAGCAAAATCAATTCATGGTACCCAACAAAAGCTTCAACTCCAAAGCTTCACCTACAAAAGTTTCAACACAAAAGCTTCACCTACAAAGCTTCACCTACAAAAGCTTCACCCACAATAGCTTAACCTACAAAAGCTTCACCCACAATAGCTTCACCCACAAAAGCTTCACCCACCCACAAAAGCTTCACCCATAAAAGCTTCACCAACAAAAGCTTCACCACCACAAAAGCTTTACCTACAAAAGCTTCACCTACAAAGCTTCAACACAAAAGCTTCACCTACAAAAGCAAGACAGTGTGAAGCAAAATCAATTCATGGTACCCAACAAAGCTTCAACCTCAAAACTTCACCTACAAAGCTTCAACACCAAAGATTCACCTACAAAGCTTAAAATATATATATACGAAAATTCAAAAATTCAAAAATTTGAAAATTCAAAAAAATAAAAATAAAAATAAAATTCGAAAAAAAAATTAGAAAAAAAAAATTGCCTAGGCCTCCTCTTCTTTGGGCCTAACAACTTTCATAACAAATATATATGAAGGAGGAGTTTTGGGCTATCACTTAGAAAGGAAATGCCTCATTTGTCAACTCCCTCAACCGGAGACTTAGGGGACTCCTACCATATGCTACTGCACCTTGATACTCAGAAGTCTCACGACCACTCAGTGACTTGGATTTTTCAAGTCTCCAACCGAGAAGTTTTCCTCACTCGGGAAATTAAGGGAGCACTACCTCAACATACATGCTTCACTCACAAAGCTTCAACATACAAGCTTTAACAAAATAAAAAGTTCAAAGAACTTAGTGAATAAGGTATTGGTGTATTTAACACAATACGTTGAAATGAAGCAAAGCTTGTTTATTGATATCTCTGATAAGTTACAAATATGTACATATACATGAATCAAAATAAACAAACAAGAGGGAACCTTCACAAAGGTTGCTCAAGAGAAGTCTCAGCAATCGGCAGAGCCCCAAAAAGAGGAGGCACCGAAGGGTGATTATTCGGAGCCTCAGTACTAGGCAGAACCCCAGAAGGAGGAGGCACCGAAGGTTGATCATTCGGAGCTTCATTACGCGGTACAGCCCTAGAAGACGAAGGCAATAAATGTCTTTGGAACAAACCCACAAACCTCTGATGATCAAGTAAAATCTGACCATCAGATTCCTACAACTGGTCGAGTTTCCTCTTCATATTTGTAGCATAGTCATGTGCGAACCTGTGCAACTGTTTATTCTCATGCTTGAGCCCCCTGATCTCCTGTTTGAGACTTATCACTTCAGCTGCCAATGATTCAACTTGGCGGGTTCGAGCAAATAGGCGTTGGGCCATATTAGAGACAGAACTTGCACACTGAACACTGAGAGCCAGAGAATCCTTAACAGTTAACTCATCAAATCGTTTGGAAAGTAGTCTGTTATCTTTGGGAGTGAGAAGGTTCCTGGCCACCACCGCAGCGGTCATATCATTCTTCATCACAGAGTCCCCAACAGTAAGAGGACCAGCAGGGGATAAGAAGGATGGGCACCATATGTTGTCTTGAGAGGGCCTAGCTGCTTCTTCATCAAAGTTCAAGTCAAAACGACGGTCGAATAAGCCAGACATTTTCAGAAATGATGAAGGAGAAATGAGGTACAATAAATCTCTAAAGTACAAAAATAAGGAGAAAAATCCTACAAGTAATGACTCTCTAAATGTACTTCTTGCACACAATTGGTGCCCTTATAAAAGAAAGGGCTACGTGGCCGTTGGTTCAAAAATCGAAGAGGCACCACTCTCCGGATTTCGAAGAGGCACCATTTTCCACACCCAACATCAGCTCATCGGGTACCACAAATAACTTTGCTAAAGATCTCTGACAAAGTTTAGACACATAAATTTTGAAGGTCTAGTTACCCTACTATTACCCATAAGGGTAAAGGAACATCACCACTGTTTGATAACTGGAAAGTCCCTATGTGTGTCAACCTTTGTGCTCCGTGCTCCGTGGCAAGGCAGACTAGCAAAAATGCCCAACCTTTACTCACATTCGAGAAAACACTCCCAACAAGATTGCTTGCTCAAAAATTGAAGAGGCACCGCCCTCCGAATCTCGAGAGCCAGACTCCCAACAGGATTACTTGCTCAAAAATCAAAGAGGCACATCTCTCCAAATCTCGAGAGCCAGACTCCCAACAGGATTACTTGCTCAAAAATCGAAGAGGCGCCGCTCTCCGAATCTCAAGAGCCAAACTCCCAACATGATTGCTTTCTCAAAAATCGAAGAGGCACCGTTCTTCAAATCTCTAGAGCCAGATCCCCGACAAGATTGCTTGTTTGAAAACCGAAAAGGCACCGCTCTCCGAACTTCGAGAGCTAGATTTCCTTGGAAAAAGCTTGTCTATAATCTTCACACGCAACATCAGCTTTCCAAATACCACAGACCACTTTTTCAAAATGCTCTGACAAAGTTAAAACACATAAATCTTGCAGCTACCACTACATTGCTATGATCGAGAAGGGTAAATGAACAGCGTTACCACTCGCTGTTGGGACAATTCTTATATATGTCGACCATCATCCTCCACAGCCAGGCAGACCTGCAAATAAAAAAAAATGCTCAACTTTTCTTCATATCTGAGAGGGCACTCTCAGCAGAGTCTCTCGAAATACTCAGCTTCTTTTCCCCGATAATACCTATGCAAACAAGCCACACCAGAGCAAGACTATCTTATATCATCAGGGTTAAAAGCAAGAGTATCTCATATCATGCTTTTCCCCTATCTTTTCCTTTGGCCTTGTTCTTACCTGCAAGACAAGGAGAAAGAGAGCAATCAGTCAACACTTAGAATCAAGCTTCCAGTCAGAAACTAACTGCCTGGAACCCCTTGCTTGATTACTTACCTGGCATTGCTCTCGAGTACTCATCTTCAACATCTTATGCTTCCAGAGAAGATACAACATCTGCTTGAGGAACAGATAGGGCAAGTGAGAAGGATACAAGGAAGCATGTGGAGACAAGCGTAACTGAACACGTGCCGATACATCCACTACTTTGTCAACAGTAAAAGTATCCCATATCATCAGGGTCGAACGTACTCTAGATTTGATGGACTTGTTTTGACCCTCAAATTCTTGAGTCGGCCTTATACTCTGGAGGAAACCAAAAAACCCTTCAGCCCAGTTCAAGAATAAGCTCGTGGACAGTTACTTCTTCAAAAGCAAAAGTATCTCATATCATCTATTCTCCATTTGTTTCTCCTTATCCTTGTTGCTGTTTACGACACAAGGAGACGGAGAACAATCAACCGGAAGCCGAAGTCGAACCTCTGATCCAGGTTGCTTGCTTGGAAGTCTGATTGCTTACCTTGTCTGTTACCTCATTCGGCAAATCTCCTAGCTCGGCGACTTGGGGGACTCCTACTATAGGGTTTGTATTGCACTTGACCAAGCCCGAAACTACAAGTAAGCTTCAAGTGAAATTAATACATTACCTTGTGCATCTTCATCGGTTAAAGATACCACCCCTGGATGGAGGAAAAGTACTTCCAGAGAAGATGCCACATCTACATATGAGACAGATAAGGCAAGTGAAAATGATACCACACTTCGGTACTTAGAAATTTCGTGATTACTCAATGGCTTGGATCTTGCAAGTCCCCAACTGAGGAGCTTCCCTTACTCGGGAACTTAGGGGAGCACTGTTTGTACCATACTTGACCAATCCCAAAACTACTGAGCACCGGTCAACGTTATACCATCAAGGACCCAGAAGAGTTTCCCTCCAACCAGGAGGCCAATCACAACGCGACACGTGTCGACATCAGAAGGCAATCGTAGCGCGACACGTGTCAACATCAAAAGCCAATCACAACACGACACGTGTCAATGTCAGAATGAAACTAGAAACTCTCTTCTATAAATAGAGATCATTCTCTCACAATATTTCCTAATGTCATTTGTACTAAATCATTCACTAGTACTCACTAAATGAGAGCTGGAACCTATATACTTGTGTAAATCCTTCACAATTAATGAGAACTCCTCTACTCCGTGGACGTAGCCAATCTGGGTGAACCACGTACATCTTGTGTTTGCTTCCCAATACCTATCCATTTACATATTTATCCACACTAGTGACCTGAACAATCTTGCGAAGGTCACAAACATAACACTTTCTGTTGTACCAAAGTCCTCACTGATTTTGTGCATCAACATCTCTCTTAAAATTTACTGAATAGCATTCTCATGTCACTTTGATATCCAAAACCGTTGCAGTTTCATCTTCTAACCGTAATGCATGTCTTTTTCATATAAGTCTGGTATTGAATGCCTATATAATAAAACAATAGAATTTAGTGCATTTAACTCATTCATATATACAAAATCCAAAGGAGATATATGATAAAATATATGAAAATTTGACCACATCAGTAGCTTAGCCGAAGTTCTCCTCCTCTTAGTTATATATCGTTGTACAAAAAAAAAATGCCTATGTCAAAACTTTCCTAGTTTCTATTTTCATTTTCATACCTAAAAACTTGTTCGATAAAAAGACATTGAATTCATAAAAGGTTGTCTAATAACACAGCTGGATGAGAGAGTCAATGGGTTTTCCCAAACAAATTCTAATGGCGATCTGTCTTTATTCTTATCCTTCTTTTCTTTTCAATTCTACACTAATGACAACGTGGATGGAGAGATTAAAACCAAAATAAAAAGATGGAGAGATTTTTCAATATAATCCGAACACAGCGTGTCATTATACAAATGGTGAAATATATATATTAAAAAGCTAATAACTTAAAAAATACAATTTTCCACCACTTATATAAAACACGTAATTTACCACTTGTGTTCTAATCACAATGAAAAATTTCTCAAAGAGATGCGGCAAAATTTGGGAGCATCTAGACAAATAATACGGTCACACAAGGAAATGTCTGTACACGTGTCCTAGTCTTGCCACGTGCCCTGTTGCTGCCATTGCACCGCCACCTCCTCCTTCTTCTTCTCCTCCTTCTAACACTTAATATATTCATAAACCCCAAACCAAATTAATAGAAAGCTTCTATCTTCAAGATTTCATCATCTCAGAAACATATTCCTGTGTTATCATCAGACAGGTAGCAAATCTAAGCAAAGCCATGTTGGGTCTTATTCACACGTTCTTGAATCTTGTAGCTCCTCCTTTCACCTTCTTCTCCCTCTGCGTTTTCCTGCCACCCTTTTATCTCTTCAAGTCCTTCTCCTATGTCCTGAGCTCCATTTTCAGTGAAAATCTCAAAGGAAAGGTCGTCGTCATAACCGGGGCCTCCTCTGGTATTGGAGAGGTAATCAATATTACTAACACTAAAGAACAAATAGCGCACACTACAAACTTTTAATCAAAATAGAACCGAATCATGGTAAATATGAACAACAATTTATTGTTTGCTTAAATTTGAAACCGGTTCTATTTGTGCATGTTTTCTCAAATACTGTAGTTAGTTATGTCACATGACGTATTATTTTTTAGTTAGTACACTTTATGTTTGTGTTGTTTGATTTTGTAGCACTTGGCTTATGAGTATGCGAAGAGAGGGGCACGGTTAGCCCTTGTTGGGAGGAGTGAAAACGCACTCAGAGAAGTTGTTGATCGAGCAAGTGACTTTGGCTCTCCAGATGTTCTCATGATACGTGCAGATGTTTCCAAGGTTGAGGACTGCAAGAGAATAGTTGATGACACCATGAACCACTATGGAAGGCGTAAGTACAATTTATATGTGTACAAATAAACTTTTATCATGTTTTTGGCATGAGGAAATATGAATTTAAATTAGCTAGTGAATTATATTAGCACTCCAAAAAAAAGACGTCATCCCATAACAAACAATAATGAAGAAAGATAAAGATATTTTTAGAGTAACATTAACATGTAAATTCTTATTTAATGGTATGATTGATTATTTGATGGGATGTGTGATGTATGCAGTAGACCATCTGGTGAACAATGCTGGGATCACTTTACTTAGCATATTGGAAGACGCAACTGATATCACCAACTTCAGAACCATCATGGTAACTGCTCTGATTTCATTTATGTGGTTAATTGGTAAATGCATGTCCAATTATCAAAACATCAATATATTTTGCATGAATTTTGAAGTAAGCCAAACCAAGTAATGTCCCTATCTGTTCTATTTTTTTTTTTTTTTCCAAATAGATGAGTGAAAGTTGACAACTTGTCGTTGCAGGACACAAACTTCTGGGGCTCGGTTTATACCACTCATTTTGCACTTCCACACCTGAAAAGCAGCAAAGGTAAAATCGTGGTACTTTCGTCGTCTGCTTCATGGCTACCTATACCAAGACAAAGCATTTATAATGTAAGTGATCTTTATGAAGATTGTTTATATTAGAGATATTATCATCTTATACTGCATTGATTAATTGTTCACGTATATCTAATTTAGGCAAGTAAAGCAGCTCTACTAAGCATGTACGAGACACTGAGGATTGAATTTGGGCCAGACATCCAAATTACAATCGTGACTCCTGGATTCATAGAGTCTGAGCTGACCCAAGGCAAGTTCTTAATGAGTGAAGGCAAAATGACGGTTGATCAAGATTTGAGAGATGTAAGTTTGTTAAATTCTTATATGCGCTTAATTTATTAGTTAATCTAGTGTGCATATTAGAAACATGTTATGTTGTTAAATATCCATTCATAGTATGCTGTTAGACTGTTAATATTGATCATCGCTTTAGATTCACAGTATGTTGCTGAAACTGTCAATATTCATTCACAGTTTGAATAGCGTAATTTTGTGCAGGCCCAAGTAAGTGCAACTCCAGTTGCTAAAGTGGAAGGATGTGCCAAATCAATCGTGAACAGCGCTTGTCGTGGGGATAGGTACTTGACGGAGCCGGCATGGTTCAGGGTGACATACTTATGGAAGGTGTTTTGCCCTGAGCTACTTGAGTGGGGTTACAGACTGATTTATATGAATAGGGCGGGCTCATCTGCCAGAGATGCACCTAGCGAGAAGATCTTGGATTACACAGGAGCCAAGAATGTGCTTTACCCTGAGAGCCTCCATACTCCTGAAGTCAAAACAGACTGATCAAAACTAGTACTTCGGATTTAAGGATGTGAAATGGTTACCAAGTTATATACATATATATATATATATATATGTGTGTGTGTGTGGGGGGGGGGGGGAGGGGGGGCGCCGGGGCTGGGGCGGGCGCGCGAGAGTTGGGAAGGTTTGTAATTTGGGTGGGGGTTAAAATTTGGGGGGTTTCTGAGTTGTCAACGTATGTAGATGTAAATAAGCAATAAAGGTGTGGTGTGTTGTAATGTATAAGTTAGTTATTAATATATCGGGGTTTCCTCAAGCTCTCACGTGACCGCTGACCACCTCTGGAATTTTTTACCAAACTTTATGTGACTGCACGTGAGGACTGTACAGAAACCAAGCTGGTTCAGATACCAACTTTTGTCCAGGTGGATCTTTTGAGTTTTGAATTCTCCGTAGTTCCACTCTTCTTCCAACCCTCAGGTTTGTTGATCATATTAGGAATGAATGGGGGGAGAATTGCGAATCAAAATGAGAGAAATTTTATGTTATGATGAATACAAGTTGCATATAGTGTTAATCTCTCCTTTGTAGAAAATTTCACTATAAATTATGTTTTAAAAAACCCAAGAATTATAAGTAGACTAATAACTTCACTTTAATGTGAAGCCATTAATCTAAACGCTTGTAATTTTGAGTTGATTCTTTTTAGAATCACTATTGTAAATTTTCATTAACTTAATACATTTATGTGTGGGCAAGTCACTACAGCTGCCTAAGATTATTGCATTTGAGGTAAAAGAAAAAGTTTATTGACTTTAATCATTGAATAAGATTGAATTTAATTAAAACTAGTGTTAACTTACATATTAATTCTAGGCCTTTGACTAGATATCCACGCAAGCATAAATACGTAAATTCCTTTTTGATAGAGTCCAAAGGACAAATTAATTTTTAATCTTGTATGATACATCTATTTATATTTCATCTTATACAGACTAAATTGTATTTTAAATAAATACATATATATACCTAGCAAGTGGGTTCAAATAACTTCTGGAAAGATAATAATACGTAAATCAAAATAGAATGTGAGTGTAAAGAATAAGTTGGGTATAAATTAGATATAAAACATGGGTTCAAATAAATTTTCCAATCTAAAATTAATAAAATAGGCACACTTGTCGAACCACGAATTTGTCCCTGTATATTTTATCTGGTTCACCCATTTAATTCACAAGAAGCAAAAAATATTCAATTCGGAGATGATAAAATCATCTATTCACACCCTTCTTTATCACACCACTTCCAAAAAGAAAAAAGAAAAAAAAAAGACTATTATCTGAAGATTTTGATTACAACTGGAAAATATATTGCAGATGCTCTACTAACTTGAAGACTTGAGATATGCTTAATGTGACCTCAACGGAATGGTAAACAAATCACAATTACCTTGTCCACATGTCTAATTAAGTAGCCTCCATTACAAAACCAATGTTGTAATGTGACGCTTAGTTATAGTTCACGCTACAGTACAAAATTCATAATTTCATGTATGAACTCCAAAGATTTTGTATTCTTGTAGGATATCCACTACAAAACCAATGTCGTAATGTGATGCTTAGTTACTGTTCACATTATAGTACAAAATTCATAATTTCATATCTGAACTCCGAAGATTGTGTATTCTCGTAAGATATATAATGTCATGGAACTCTATTCCAACTTCTGTGTGACATACGAATAAATTGTATAAGAACTCTATTCCAACTCTATATGTGCCTCTCACAAGTCATATTAAGGAAAGAGGAATTTGTCAACTTCTCATGATTTTTTGTGTATGTCATGATACGTTGTTTTAGCTTCCTTCAAAGTTGGCACCAAGCACTGGCGAAGCTACGGCAGAGCAAGGAGGGGTGGCCGCCCCTCCGGTCATCGGAATTCAACACTGAGAACAAGAATCTGCCCTCTGCAATCGCTGCTTTTGTGCTTGAAGAGCACCAGGAAATAATCAGAAAACCACAAATTCTGAGGAGCAGGAATTTGAAGCCCTAAAAACGATGACTTACAGAGGAGATTTGGTTGCCTATTTTCTCCGATTAGGAGGAAAACCAGAAGATGAGGGCGTTAATATTGCAAGGGAAACACGATCGTCTTTTGCTTTTGACTTTTTAGCCAAAATTGGTACTGTATTTGTTGTGATATGTCAAAACTGCCGCTGGACCTAATACCCGGCCCATTAGGTACTACACCCTAATGCTCAATCATGAAAAATGATCCCGACCAAAGATTTGATATATTAACTAGTAGTATAGTCACACATAAAAGATAACATCATCAACAATTTTTACGACCTTTGTTTTTTATTTTTTGTCTTCATTCTCTTGTTTATGTCACTTAATATTTATTACTTCATTGAATGCAAACGCAAATGCAAATGCTAGAAAAAAAAACAAAAGAAAACTAATGAAAAGAGCTTGAAAACTTTGAGTTTTAACGATAAGGACAAAATAAAAGGTAAAGTGAATAGTACCATGATTGACTTTTTAGTGTAAAAATGTGGTTTTTTTGTTAAAATGAACAAATACCGAGAGATTTTTGTTAAAGTTCCCAAAAAACGAAGGATTGAAAGGTAGAAAATGACACTGTGAATATTATTTCCCATATATTAGAGAAAAATAATATGAAGACTGAGAGGTGCTAAGACTACAAATTAGTGTATAAGATTCTTACATTCGATTTAGTGTTACCAGTTACAACTGATTCGGTGGAGATAGCGTTTTCGCCCCTCTGCCCGACAATTCCTGGCTTCGCCACTGGCGCCAAGTGAGTATGCACAAGAATGCACAAAGGCAATTGTGGAGAGTGCTTGCCATGGAGACATGTATCTGACAGAGCCATCGTGGGCCAGGTTCGGATTTTGGTTGAGGGTTTTCTGTCTCGAACTACTCAAGAAGCTTTTCCAACTAATAGTTAGATCCGGCAGTTTTTTACACGACACGAAAATAACATATTTCGGGTCAACACGATAACTTATCGGGTCATTATCAGGTGACCCGTTAATAATGGTTCTTAACGGGTATACACGCGGGTAACACGTGAGTAACCCGTTTCGACCCGTTAAGAAAAAATTTATTTTGATAATTTTAAAGTTTAATTACTAAAAGATTTATTATAAAATACAATAGCTATATTAATATATACAATATATTCTATATTAAATATATAGTTTTGTATTATTATTCTATATAAGTTTAAAAAAAAAAAGTTTTTGTCATTATTTATTTGTATTATGAGAGTTCCTTATTATCATTACTAGGATAAATTTTACTTAACATGTTGTTGTCCAAAATTAAAATAAACTATTATAGTATTTGTATAGGCAAGAACTAAGAAGACATATATACACATATGAAAAATGTGAAAGAATATATAAACACTCGTGATTCATCATTATTCCTCCACGAGTAGATAATGGTTACACTTGCATTATCATTTAGATTTTTAAAATCCTCCAAACCTTCATCAATAATATTTTTTATTTGAGTGAAAAATTAATAATAATTATTGTAGAAGTGTAAAAAATGTAAAAAAAATATACAATCACTCATAGTGACAAACTTTACAATTTTCATGAAGGGGTCAGCTTCGAAATCCAACATTATAATTCATAAACCTTAAATTTATATTTAACCATCGATTGCCATTTACACTTTATTCTTCTTACTGAATTTCATTTTTTATTCTTTTTTGAAAACATGATCATCTGGCGGATGTAAGAAGATGAACGGTTCATATCTTTGATATCACGTTTCGATTACGGTTAACTGAAATATGAGTCGATGTCATATAGTTTGTAGAATCTTTATAAACATCAAGCAATATTTTCACTAACCTTAAAACTCTGAATATAATATCAACGATCCAAACCGTTCATCTTCCTGCATCCTCTAATAGATCAAGTTTTCAAAATACAAAATCTGAAAAAACAAAATTTGATGAGAACAATGAAGCGTAAATGTAAACAACAATCAACGGTTAAATTTTGATCTATGATTTATATGATTATAGTGGTGAATTTCGAAGTTAAGCTGTTCATGAAAGTTGTAAAGCTTGTCATAACGAGCATTTATATATTTTTTCTATATTTTTTTTACACTTTTACATTAATTAAAAAAATATTAAAAACTTTAGGTAAGTGAAAATATACTTAAAAGAAAATTGCGTTTTTATGTTTTGGATGTGACAATATGGTATGTATATACTTATTTAGTATTATGTTTTTCATTTGATTATTTATTGGTTCAAAATATATTTTCCTTAACGGGTAACAGGTCGGGTCATATTACCTGTTAATATTATCAGGTCGATTTCGGGTCGGGTCATTTTACCCGTTTATTTTAGGGATGTTTTGATATAGGCGCCTGCATTTTTAATTTTTTAGACTAAACATCTATTCACTTTAGAAATTTGATTAAACATTTTCCTACAATTTTGGTGTCACATGATTTTTATTTGCCCTTTTTATAGTACTTAAATTACAAAACCTGCCATAGATTTTATCAAAGAAAAACACTGATGCCCAGAATCCTAAATTCTTCATGATAACAAAAAAAAAAAAAAAAGGTTTCCTAAATTCTTGCCTAACTTATATCTCAGAGTTTGAATCAAAACAAATACTGCATAATACATATCCTCCCTGCAGATAAGAAGCATTTGAATTTCATAATATATATTAATCATAATTATTTCCTACCAGAAAATATTTCCACCTCCATGAAAACTTATGTCCCTCGTGCATGATTTTGTTTTTCTTATGAAAAAAAAAGGTCTTCCACTCCTCTTCTAACCCTCTTAATTTGTAGCTGCAATTGAACTATTGCTTAATTATGAGCGTATAATATAGATACGCTTTGCCTTGTGCTTTGGTACGTTATTTAATGTACATTTTGGTATGTATATATATTTGGTACGGCATGTAAAGAGAGTTTGTAATGTAGCAATTTTTTTGCACGATACATAATAATAATTTAGTCCGTAACACTTATTTTGTACTTAAAGTAATATTATTTTGAACGTACCAGTCATTTGGTACATAAAGTAATATTAATTTTAAACGTACCAGTCATTAATTTGGTACATAAATAATATTAATTTTGAACCTACACGTCATTTGGTACATAAAGTGATGTTAATTTTGAACCTACCATGTATTTGGTACGTAAAGTAATATTAATTTTGAACGTACCAGTCATTTGGTACATAAAATAGTATTAGTTTGAACGTACCAGTCATTTGGTACATAAACTAATATTTAATTTTGAATGTACCAGTTATTTGGTACGTAAAATAATATTTAATTTTGAACGTACCAGTCATTTGGTACGTAAAGTAATTACCGTAACAAACGTGTTTGTTATTGTAATTAAAAACGTACTAAATATTGTTTGTGCAATGTGAGTTTGGAACGTACAAGTCATTTCGTACGTAAACTAATATTTAATTTTAAACGTACCAGTCATTTGGTACGTAAAGTAATATTTAATTTTGAAGGTTACCGTAACAAACATATTTTTTACTGTAATTAAAATATCTCACTCTTGAAGTTCCAATTTTGAAGGTAACTATGCCCTAGCTTGTATACATTATTTGCCATTCTTCTTACACGTTTTTTTTTGTGAATAGTAATCTTTCTTGCAGGTTTCATATCTGCCTGCTTTTTAAAATTTGGTCAAATTGGAGCTGGTTCTTCACCATCGCAATTATTGGGAGTGTCTAACAGAGACTTTGAAAAACTCACATATTCTGGAACATAATGTCTTTCAAAATAATGTAAGATATAATTTCACTTGTGCTATATGATATGTATCAAGAAAATATACCAGCCATACTGGAGGATTCCCAATCCATTAAAGAAAGTCACAGTTCCTTTTCTTCACAACCTGATGAGTTGCTTGGTTGCTATCTAATCGTTGCCAAGCACAATTAAAAATTTCAAAACCAATCTCTTCCAAAATACAGCTTGTTGCAAAAAAAAAACATTATTCATGCGCATTATTCATATTAACTACACTCTTTAAATCAAGCTCCGATAATGATGTGAAGCCAAGCAAACACAAGATCCTCTTTTGTTGCCAAACGGGAACTAGATAAATTTGTAAAAACAACCACTAATTAAAATGAAAAATTTCATTCGAATTTCAAACATGGGAGATCACAAATTTCAAACGTGAAGATTAATTTCCAAACATTATCAACAAGTAGAAAATATTCCCCTAAAAAAGAGGCCACATAAAAATAAAAATAAAAAACTCTTAAAAGGACATATTTGGAAACCGATAATTAGAACTTTAGCTTAAAAAAAATATGTAATTTAAATAAACAACAAATGTTGACGTGGCTATTGGTTAAAGCGTCTTAATCAAATCTTAAAAAGAAACAAATGTTTGATCTAAAAGTTGTTAAAAAATTGCAGGGGATTCTAATTATCCAATTAATTTTAACGGGTGTTACACGACATGACCCGTTAAGATATCGGGTATGACACGAAAACGACACAAACACGGAGAACACGACACGAATGCCAAGTCTACTAATAGTGGAAACCAAGAAGATGCCAACTACTCCAAATGAGGATGATTAATTTGGACAAGGTATCGTTAGAGAGATTAAATTTTTAAATCAAATGTTGTTGATGTTGATGATTAAATTATGTTTAAGTGTTGATCAACGTGTTTATTTTTTTCTTAGTGACACATCATTTAGTTTGCTAATTTAATTTAAAATTTTGATTTCCCTAACATTGTTCTTTGAAAAAAAACGTTCATTAATTTTGAATTATGCAGTATACTAATTTAATTAAATAAAATGAAAACTAATAAAAATGACTTGAAAACTTTGAATTTTAATGATAATGATAAAATAAAAGGTAAAGGAAATAGTACCAGGATTGACTTTTTACTGTAAAAATGTGGTTTTTCGTTAAAATGAACAGTACCAAGAGTTTTTCGTTGAAGTTCCCTTAAATAAATGGTCATATATTATTATTTTCATTTTTAATAGGCAAAGATCCGACATGTCATAGCCCGTCCCGAAGAAGTATATTAGTTAATTATCGACGGTGTGAAAAGACTAAAATGCCCTTAGGCGTTGAGATGTGTTGTGGGTGACATGCTATTAGAAGTGGACTAATATGTTAAATTCCTAAGTTTTTGGGACCAATTGGAACTAAAGGAAATTAATGGTGATTGGTTGGTTGTTTGTAAATCACACACACACAAAAGTACCACTTTCTCTCTCTCTCCCTTATGTGCCATCTCTCTCAGACTCTCTCTCTCTCTTCCTTCTCCGTACGGACCACACCCAAACCAAGCCAAATCTTCACAGATCGAGGGATTCAAGGTCACCATCTTGTTCCTTGTGACCTTACGAGTTGAATGGTACTATTCTCTAGGATTAGAACCTTCATTTTCCCCGAGAACCTAATAATGTGCATTGTTCATGCACAAGTAAAAACGAAGGTTTTAGTGATTTTGGAGATCATAGGGAACTTCTAGACGTCTCCAAGAAGCTCGGAGTAGTTCGTTGATGTGTTTTGGACGTCGGGATCGTGAGTTTCAAGCTTGGCCGGATTTTGTGGAATTTCTCCAGCGATATCTCGTGACTTTTAGAGCTTCAAATTGGTAAGGTTGTGTTCTTCATGATTAGGGCTTCATTTTGGTGAAAATTTCTTGGCAAATGGTGTTGAATTGGCTGAGATATGAAGGTTTTTCGATTTTCCAGTTTTTCGACGACGGCGAGGAGTCCGGCGAGCAATCGGAGAAGACGAGCCAATATTCCATCAGAGTTAACGGAATATTCTGACGCCGTCAGGTAAACATAACAGAATCCGTTAGCTTTTAACAGAATATTCCTAACGGGGTTAGAGAATCAGTCAGGATTCCCTGCGCATGGCCGCTCGTATTGCCGTGCACTCGCCGGCGCGTGGCAGCGCTTGCGGGGTCAAAAAATTATTTTAAAAATTCCTGGGTGATCGTGACGTTGTGTAGGTCACTATGGTATGTTCATATACCCAATTTGAGCTATGTATGAGAAGTTATTACATAGTTTGGTATACGTGAATTAAAGTAACGTTTATATAGTTGCTTCTCCTATAGGCGAGACCTATTCGGAGGACGAGCGTAGCTAGGCTAGGCATGGGGGTTAAAACCCGGCTTCATATCAGTGAATGGGCAGTTATTTTCAGTATATATATATACTTGACGTTTTTCCCAGAAAACGTATTTAAGGAAATGTGATTGAAATGCCATGCTATGCCTATATTTTATTTTAGTATATGCATTATCATAATTATGCATATTGTTGCATGGTGCTGTGAAGGCTCAGGTAAGCTCATGTAAGTTATGTTTGGTTATGTGAATTGTCGATGATGTGATATGTGATTGAATACTGTTGAGCTCATAAAACTGCACTTAGGGTGATTGTGATTTAGCTAGAGATATGACACATGCCTGTTTATTATGTCACCTCCCGCACCATATGCTCACATTGGATCCAATTTAGGTGCACAGTCTTGTCGTACAGACCTTATTTATGGTTCCGACTCGTAGGTGACTAGCGATTTATCGCCCGGCTATTATGTGAGATTAGTATTGAGCATAATTATATTACACCCATTATCGTCGTATAGACCTTTGCATTTGGTTCCGACTCTTGTGCAGTATATTGCCGTATAGGTCATTGTAGTGACTCTGGTTAGATTGACTTTTGAGCTATGAATTCAGCCGTACAGACTACTACAGGGGTTTCGGCTAACATGTTATATTTCTATGAAACTATTCTTACCTGAATTGCTTATTCTGTTATATATAGGCATGGCATATATACAAATATGAATCTTAATTTTTGAGCATGATTTGAGATATATACATATTTATGTATTCTATTTTCTGGGAAAGTATCTATATACTTGTTTTACGGCGAGGGGTTGGTATATTCAAAGGAAAATAAGGATTTTGTGTAAATGTGTTTACTGACCCACTCAACTTTGTTTTTCGCCCCTCCAGATTTTAGATAGCAGAGTTTGGTTGCCACGAGGAATTCAACGGTGTTCTGACAGAATCCGAAAAGTAGGATTCACCTTAGGGTGTTTTATCTTAGTAATTGTCCTACTTGACCGCAACTAGATATTCTTATTGCTCTGAAAGTGTATCTATACACTTAGACCTCACTAGCATCCTTTCTTAACTAGAATTGCTAGTTGCTTGGTTTTAAATTGTTCGTTTTTCCTTATTCTTTATCGCTTCCGCTTTGTGCACAAAGCTACATCACTCTCACGTGACGGCCAACACGTCTCAACTTCGGTCGGGGTGTGTAAGTTTGGTATCAGAGCCTAGGTTGCAGTCCTGTATATCTTGAGAATTTCCTAATGTCTTCTGTCAGAACTATATCGTCTTGTAGAGAGCCACGTTATTCAGATGAGCCTAGTTTCCTTGATATAGCTCAGTTAGGGGAAGCTATTGCTAATATGATTCAGTCTGTCTTTCTTAAATGACTCCTTTTGAGATTGGTTATAAATTGAAACTAAATCACTTTATGGAAAAATTAAGGACTTGAGGGAGCAGAGCGATGGCTCAATCATTGGAAAAGACGTTCCGCGTTATGCTAAGTCAAGGGAATCTTCGTTTTGAAAGGTGGATCGAGACAACTACTTGGTTTTTGAGTACTAAATCTGCATCATGGTAAGGACAGAAGGTTCATCAATTGATGCCAGAGGAAATTGCTGATTGAGAATTGTTTAAAGAATTGTTAAGAAAAGATTTATTCCTCCGGCACATATGAATGATAAGAAGTAAGAGTTTACAAATTGAGACAAGGAAATATGACGACGAATGAGCATTATAGAAGGTTTATTGACTTGTCTCGTTACCATTCGGATGTTGCTGCTAATCCGGTTGAGAAGTTACGTCATTTTAAGCTGGGTAATAAAAAGAAGTGGCGTTCTTTGGCGACCATTACCCATTGTGCTTCTTACCAGGAGTTTTATGAGATATTGTTAGGGGTTAAAGAGAATATGTTCAACGATAGTGATGAAGAAGAGGAAAAGAATGGGAATCAGAGGAAAGATGACCAAGGTTAAGGTCAGTCATCTCAAGAACTTCGTAAAACTCATATATTCAAAAGAAAGTGGAGCTAATTCTAGTTCTTCTAGCAGAAGTTTAGTACTGCTGGTCTGAGAAGAGGTGATAGATTCACTGGAGGTCCTAGATCCCGGAGGCAGGGAGATATTGGTAAAGGAAATGTACCTTTGTGCGGTAAGTACAATAATAATCATTGTAGAGGGTGTAGGTAAGGAAGCAGTGGATGCTTGACATGTGGACAAATGGGACATAGAGCTGCGAGTTATTCCCAGAATCAGTAGATGCCCCAGCAATACTCTTTGCCACCACCAGCACCGATCCAACAAGTTCATGGATCCATTAGTTATGGTCAAATAGGCCGTGGTGTGCAGGGGCGTGGTATTCAAGCTAATAGATGTCGTGGGGGACCATGCCAAGCCAAGGAAGGGTTAACATATCGCTGCAAGATACCCATAATCATTCGGACTTGATTATGGGCACGTTAATCATTTTGGTCACTTTGCCAGAGTTCATTGATTGTGAATGCAGAAATTTTATATTTTGGACGATGTTGCCAAAGAAGGTGGTGAATGAGCACGATCGAATCATGCATATGTATTTTCCAATAAAGGACAAGATGGTAATATTGCACCCTCGGGAATTGTTACTTACTTATCAAGACAACAGTGAGTTATTAGTATTGCGGGCTGCAGACCGTAATATTAATAACTTATGCTTTGGATTCGTTAAGCAAGTAACATGTAAGTCGTTGAATGTTAGCATGGTGTTTTCAGAGTGTCCAGTGATGGTGGAAGATATAGTTAAGTCAGCGAATTTTATCCCGTTAGATATAGTGGATTTCGATGTTATTCTAGGCACATATTGGTTGTATTATGATCGTGCCAATATAGAGTGCTATGGGAAATCAGTTACTTTCCATCGTCTTGGATCACTAGAGATTACTTTTGTGGGTGAGCAACGTGGAATGAGGTATGCCATTAATTCTGTTGTAAGAGCAAAGAGATTGTTATCAAAAGGCTGCCAAGGATATTTAGCTCATGTAGTGCTAAATGATATTACTCTGAGTAGTGTGGAAAATGTAAAGGTGGTTAGACATTTTCCTGGTGTAATTCCGGATAAGTTACCTGGATTGCCGCCAGACAAAGTTGTGGAGTTCGCTATTGATTTATTTCCAAGTACAAATCTTATATTAAAGAATGGCTCCTACTGAGTTAAGGGAATTGAAAAAAAAAATTAGTTGCAAGAATTGGTTGATAAAGGTTCCATTTAACCTAGTACGTTATCTTAGGGAGCCCCAGTTTTGTTGTGAGAAAGAAAGACGGGACATTAAGGCTATGCATTGATTATAGGTAATTGAATCGGGTAACGATTGAGAACCGTTATCCAATGCCGCGCATTGATGATTGTTTGATCAGTTTGGAGGTGCCTATGTGTTTTCAGACTAGTTATCATCAGTTGAAGATTAACGGTGAGGACGTTCCTAAGACTGATTTTAGGACTCGTTGTGGTCTTTATAAGTTTTTGGTGATACCATTCAGATTGACGAATGTGCCTGCTGCTTTCATAGGTCTGATGAATCAAGTATTCCAGCAATATCTAGACAGATTATTATTGTTTTCATTGGCGATATTCTAGTATACTCTAAGTTGAAAGCAGACCATGTTTGACATTTTATCTTGGTATTAAAGAAATTAAGTGAACATCGGTTGTATGCCAAGTTTAGTAAATACCAATGTTGGATGAACCAAGTGGCATTTCTGGGACATGTGATATCTGCTCAAGGTATTCAAGTGGATCCTTAAAAAGTAGTAGCGGTGGAGGATTTGGAACAACCGCGAACCGTGACTGAGGTACAGAGCTTTCTTGGCTTAGCAGGCTACTATAGACGGTTGTTAAGGAAATTTTTTTAGTCATTACTTTGCCATTAACGAGTTGACAAGGAAGAGGTTAAGTTTGAGTGGGATGAAAATTGTAAACAAAGTTGTGAGCAGCTAAATGTATTATCTCACTCATACACCTGTTTTAGCACTCCCAGATGATAGTGGTAATTTTGTGGTCTATAGTGACGCCTCGTTGAATGGTCTTACATATGTGTTGATGCAACATGGTAGGGTGATTGCCTATGCTTCACGGCAATTGAAACCTTATGAAAAGACTTACCTAATCATGACTTGGAATTTGCAACTATCATCTTTGCTTTGAAGTTATAAAGACATTCTATTTATGGTGAGAAATGCAAGATTTTTACAAATCACAAGAGTCTCCAATATATTTATTCAGAAAGATTTTAATCCTCGGCGACAAAGATGGATAGAGTTGCTTAGTGATTATGATTGCATGACCAGGGTGATCGTGCAAATGTTGTTGCTGATACACTTAGTACGAAGACTCCAGTGAGAATTAATGCTTGTTATGCTTGCCATGTTTCTCTTATTGCGGATTTGAGATCTACTGGAGTGAAGTTTAAGGTGAAAGAACGAGAAGAAACTTTATTGGCTAATTTTTAGGTCAAGCCAATTGTAGTGGATCGTATACTCGATACCCAGAGGATTGATGAAGAAATTCAAAAATTAATCGAAGCTAGAAATGGCGGGAAAAAGAAGACCTCAGAGTTAGAGAATCAGATGACATGCTTATGCAAGAGAACATGATGTATGGGCCTAATGATGTGGAATTAAGAAAGCGATTTTGGATGAAGCACACAATTCAGCTTATGTGATGCATCCTAGAGGTACTAAAATGTATCATACCATTTGACCATTTTGTTATTGGCCAGGTATGAAAAGAGAAATTACTTAATATGTTAGTAAGTGTACCAATTGTCTACAAATTAAAGCAAAAAGGAAGAAACTTTTTGGATTGATGCAGCCACTGCTCGTTCCACAGTGGAAATGGTAATTGTCACTATGGATTTTGTGTACAAACTTCCTCGTACATAATTGGTTACGATGGAGTTTGGATGATAGTTGATTGGCTTATTAAGTCAGCACATTATTCTTCAGTGAGGAAGCAGTAACCTTTCCAGCAAGTGCAACAGTTATTTATCTGTTTTATGGAAAAGAGATTTGGGCTTACAGATCTGTTAAGCTTCTTGGGTATGTTGGTCACGTCAGTTTTCCTAAAGTGACACCATAAGGCCCCATGAAAACGGTGTCATGTGTATCGAAATTTTTGGGACTTGTCGACGGAAGGTATTTTGGGGAGCAAAAAGTTCAACCACGAACGGTTTGAAAATTTTAAAGCCCTGAGTTAGTGAAGGAGACTACTCAGAATATTTAGGTACTTAAGCCTAACCTGGAAACGGTTCCAGATCGACAAAAGAGCCTAGCTGATAGGCATGCTACTGATCAGGTATACAAGGTTCATGATTGGGTATTTTTAAAGCTTACACCATGGAAAGAGATAGTAAGGATTGGAAAGAAAGGTAAGCACATCAGGCCGTCTTTGATCATTGAAAGAATCGGTGAAATGCTTACAAGTTTGAATTGCCGTTAAAATTGGCTAAGGTGTATAATGTATGTCATGTTTCGATGCTTCGTTATTATGTAGCAGATTTGTCGCTTGTGATTCCGGTTTAGCCTTTGGAGATTAATCCGGACTTGACTTATGATGAGGAACCAGTGACTATTTTGGAGTGGAAGAGAAAGTCCTGGGAAATGAGACAGTATACTTGGAAAATGTTTTGTGGAGAAACCATTCAGTGGAAGAAGCTACGTGGGAGACAGAAGATCGGTTGAGAGAGATGTATCCCAGATTGTTTTATGATTATTAGTGGATGTTTTGGTTGTACGTAATTTCGAGGACAAAATTCTATAAGGTGGGGAGATTGTCACAGCCCGTCCCGAAGAAGTATATTAGTTAATTATCGACGGTGTGAAAAGACTAAAATGCCCTTAGGCGTTGAGATGTGTTGTGTGTGACATGTTATTAGAAGTGGACTAATATGTTAAATTCCTAAGTTTTTGGGACCAATTGGAACTAAAGGAAATTAATGGTGATTGGTTGGTTGTTTGTAAACCACACACACACAAAAGTACCATTTTTCTCTCTCTCTCACTCTCGTGCCCTCTCTCTCAGACTCTCTCTCTCTCTCTTCCTTCTCCGTACGAACCACACCCAAACCAAGCCAAATCTTCACAGATTGAGGGATTCAAGGTCACCAACTTGTTCCTTGTGACCTTACGAGTTGAATGGTACTATTCTCTAGGATTAGAACCTCCATTTTCCCCGAGAACCCAAAAATGTGCACTGTTTATGCACACGTAAAAACGAAGGTTTCAATTATTTTAGAGATCATAGAGAGCTTCTAGACATCTCCAAGAAGCTCGGAGTAGTTCGTTGATGTGTTTTGGGCGTCGGGATCGTGAGTTTCAAGCTTGGCTGGATTTTGTGGAATTTCTCTAGCGAGATCCCATGACTTTTGGAGCTTCAAATTGGTAAGGTTGTGTTCTTCATGATTAGGGCTTCATTTTGGTGAAAATTTCTTGGAAAATGGTATTGAATTGGCTGAGATATGAAGGTTTTTTTATTTTCCAGTTTTCCGACGACGGCGAGGAGTCCGGTGAGCAATCGGAGAAGACGAGCAAATATTCCGTCAAAGTTAACGGAATATTCTAACCCCATCAGGTAAACTTAATAGAATCCGTTAGCTTTTAACGAAATATTCCTAACGGGGTTAGAGAATCTGTCAGGATTCCCTGCGCGTGGCCGCTCGTATTGTCATGCACTCGCCGGCGCGTGGCGGCCCGTGCAGGGTCAGAAAATTATTTTAAAAATTCCTGGGTGATCGTGACGTTGTGTAGGTCACTGTGGTATATTCATATACCCAATTTAAGTTATGTATGAGAAGTTATTACATAGTTTGGTATATGTGCATTAAAGTAACGTTTATATAGTTGTTTCTCCTATAGGCGAGACCTATCCGGAGGACGAGCGTAGCTAGGCTAGGCATGGGGGTTACGACCCGGCTTCATATCAGTGAGCGGGCAGTTATTTTCAGTATATATATATATATATATATATATATATATATATATATATATATACACTTGACGTTTTTCCCAGAAAACGTATTTAAGGAAATGTGATTGAAATGTCATGCTATGCCTATATTTTATTTTAGTATATGCATTATCATAATTATGCATATTGTTGCATGGTGCCGTGAAGGCTCAGGTAAGCTCAGGTAAGTTATGTTTGGTTATGTGAATTGTCGATGATGTGATATGTGATTGAATATTATTGAGCTCATAAAACTGCACTTAGGGTGATTGTGATTTAGCCAGAGATATGACACATGCCTGTTTATTATGTCACCTCCCGCACCATCTGCTCACATTGGATCCAATTTAGGTGCACAGTCTTGTCGTACAGACCTTATTTATGGTTCCGACTCGTAGGTGACTAGCGATTTATCGCCTGGCAATTATGTGAAAATAGTATTGAGCATAATTATATTACACCCATTATTGTCGTATAGACCTCTGCATTTGGTTCCGACTCTTGTGCAATATATTGCCGTATAGGTCATTGTAGTGACTCCGGTTAGATTGACTTTTGAGTTATGAATTCAGCCGTACAGACTACTACAGGGGTTCCGGCTAACATTTTATATTTCTATGAAACTATTCTTACCTGAATTTCTTTTTCTGTTATATATAGGCATGGCATACATACAAATATGAATCTTAATTTTTGAGCATGATTTGAGATATATACATATTTATGTATTCTATTTTCTGGGAAAGTATCTATATACTCGTTTTACGGCGAGGGGTTAGTATATTCAAAGGAAAATAAGGATTTTGTGTAAATGTGTTTTACTGACCCACTCAACTTTGTTTTTCGCCCCTCCAGGTTTTAGATAGCAGAGTTTGGTGGCCACGAGGAATCCAACGGTGTTCTAATACAATCCAAAAAGTAGGATTCACCTTAGGGTGTTGTATCTTAGTAATTGTCCTACTTGACTGCAACTAGATCTTCTTATTGCTCTGAAAGTGTATCTATACACTTAGACCTCACTAGCATCCTTTCTTAACTGGAATTGCTAGTTGCTTGGTTTTAAATTGTTTGTTTTTCCTTATTCTTTATCGATTCGGCTTTGTGCACAAGACTACGTCACGCTCACGTGACGGCCAGGACATCTCGGCTTCGGTTGGGGTGTGTCACGACAGATATCTGATGTATGTACTATATTATGATCAATGATTATGATTCAAAAAGTTATTCATGCAACTTAATTCAATTGTCATTTACACGTAAAATAAAATAAAATAGAGGATCATGAATATTTATTGGAATTTTGGAATGAGAATTTTGGAATGCCAATAACACTTCCCATATTTATATTAGGATAATACTTAGGTACCAACTAAAGAGTACCCTATATACCCACATTTTTTTATTTTGGCCCAAGGACATTTTAACACATATTTTAATATTTAAAAAAAAATAGAGACATGTTAATTAATTTTTCTTGAGCTTTAAAAAACAAGAAATGAGTGACTTCTTTTGATTGGGTCAAATCAGAAAGTGAGCATATAAGGTGCTCAGTAGTTTTTTTTTTTTTTTTTAGTATATCAATATTTTTACACTAGAGAGATGAGGAGTTCAGCTATGATACACAATGAGCAGCCTGATTTAGTATCGAATTCGCCATCCACGAGCTTCGAACATAAAACCTCTCACTTCTATGGGAATAGGAATAACACCAGACCGTAATCCTGAGTGGCAGGTACTCAGTAGTTAGTATCTAAGTATTATCATTTATATTATGTCCGATTCTCTTAAACAAACAGTACGTAGATATGAAAACCAGGATGGAAATTGTTTTATCCCTCAAATTGAGTTTGGGGATGGAAAAAATGTTTCCAACATAAATTTTCTCAGTACCCACTCGTATTAGGTTTGTTTTTAAAAGAATGAGGATCTTCTCCGAATTCTCAAATAGTGTCCATTCATCGTACATAGTGCAGCCAGAAATTATTTTAAATAATTTTATTTTAAATTAAATATGAATAGTATCGGATGAAAACTGACCGTACGATATACGATGAACGGACATGATTTAAGGATCCGAAGAGAATACTCCTGATTTTTAAAAGGGGTTTTTAAGTTAGTTGCAAACTCATAAAAAAGCAACAATTAACTTGTTTTACACGCTACCTTTTGTACACTACATAAACCCAACCCTTAGAGCACTTCCATCATTGGCTGGAGCTCGGGGGACAACCCAGCAAACAGGCCCTGGAAGCCCGACCTATTGACTACAGTGAGTGGGAGCTCGAGGGATAGTGCAGGCCCGAGCACCAGGCCTGTCACGAATTGCCAACCGTGAGCCCGAAGGCTATCTAACATAAGGCTGACGCCAGCCGGGCGTCAGCCTTTTTTTTTATTTTTTCTATCAGGCGCGTCACCCGACATGTTTTCAACGAATGGGGCCCACAACGCATTTTTAAATTGTTACCGTTGGGAAACCATGTGGCTTCCTATGGTCCATTGGATCTCAAAGGCAAGAAAATATGGACCGTCAGATTTGCAACGGTAAAAAAAATAAAAAAATCTTATTTAATATCAACCATTGGATCTGAGATCAACGATTGATATTATTCTCCTTTATAAATTAAAAAAAAAGAAAAATAGTTTTAAAATTCAAAAATATTACCGTTGTGCCACGTGGCACAATCTGGAGTGTTGAAATTCAATTTTTTTTTAAATCCAACGGCAGAGATTAATTAGTTGAATAAAAATTAAAAATGAATAAAAATCCAAAAAAAAATTTGAAAAAAAATTGTTTTTACTTTTCTATAAATACCTTCTCATTATCATCTACCTTACACCACAATTTCATATTTTCTCAACTACTTTCAACCACATTCTTATCTTTCTCTCAAAGTTTCAATCCAATTTTTTTTCAACAAAATGACTACTGATGCAGGTACGAATTGTTAGCTTATTGAAGATGTTGCGTTGTGTACTAGCTGGGTTGAAGTTACTCATAGTTCGCTTACGGGTAATGAGATGCAGTTTCGGGAAATGTGGAGTCTTATTCATACCAATTATCTTGAGAAAATGGGTGGGAAAAGAACCAAAGAATCGATGTCCAGTCGTTGGAAATTACTTAGCCAATCATTTAGTATGTGGAGAGACGCCTTGGCACAAGCTAGTACTAATCTTCGAAGTGGGGAAAATTACGCGGATCAGGTAACAATGTATTATTTATTTGTTTGTACTATACCTAAATTTACATTATAATTATTTATTTGTTACCTACTTTCGTTATAATTATTTGTTTGTATTATTTATTTGTTACCGACTTTCATTATAATTATTTGTTTGTATTATTTATTTGTTACCTACTTTCATTATAATTATTTCTTATCCCGCATTGTGTAGCAACTTCAAGCACAAGCTTGGTATGGTGCCAAAACCAAAAGCAAAAATAAATCATTCAACCGGTGGGAATGTTGGAATATTGTCAAATATTGTCCTAAATTCAAAGTTATGTCTATCGGTCCAGAAGTTTTCATGAACAGCACCCCTCTACACTCTACACCCGATCATGTCTCGCATGTTCATGAAGATGAATCAGAAGAAGTGCCCGAAACACCCCCCTAAACAAGCATCGGGATCGACCCGTTATCCAATTAGGCCTTAAGGTAAGAAGGCTTCAAAGAGAAAAATGAGTGCTTCCAAGAATGATTATGCAAAGTATATGGAAGAACTTGCTCGCCAAGGTGAATTGACTTTGGCGCGAGAAATGGCTAAATTTGAGGCTGATAAGGCTAGAGAGTAGGCAAAAGCTGCAGCTGTTGAGAGAGCATTTCAAGCTAATGAGAGAGAAATAGAGGTACTTAGGCAAGAAATGGACATGTTAGAGAAGAAAGAATGGCTTAATGAGATCATGACATTATGAGCACACCTTTAGAAGGGAAGTCTCCAAATTCTAAATATTTTTGGAAGTCGAAGAAAGCTGAAGTGGTGCGAAGGAGGCGTGCAAGAAAAGCGAGAGCAAGAGGAGATGGTCCTAGCACGACAAGAGAAGATCATCCTAGCACCACAAATTGGTTAAGGGATAATGAATAGAGTACTTTTTGTAATCGGAGCCCATAATTTTCCAATCACTTTGGGTTGTAATTTCTTATTTATTGAATAGAGTACTTTATGTTGTTTCCAATTTATTGATTTTAGTACTTTATTTAAACTAAGAGTATATTTATTTAATTTGGTAATTTATTTATACTAAGAGAATCTTTATTCAAAAGACATTTAAACACACCAAATAAAATTACATAAACATACCAAATAATAAAAAAACTCACTAAATGAACTAAAAAAAACACACCAAATAAAATTAAATAAACACACCAAAAAAAAAAAAAAAACATACTAAATGAACTTAAGTATCTTAAGCTTGTTTCAATTCCCACTGGTACTATATCAAATCAATTTGTCGGGCATTGTGCATATATGGTTTTTGAAGTGCAGTATATCGTTGACTGATCAATTCATTGTAACGTCCATCACTTTCTAATGGCTCATGTTGCACAGGTTCTTCGATGGCGTCATGAGCACAGTATATACGTGTTCTTGAATTGTTCATCGTGTCTGGCTCATATTCATCAACGACATCATAATCGTACTCATCTTCCACAATCATGTTGTGAAGAATGATGCACATCATCATGATGGATCGAAGCGACTCTACATTAAACAATCTGGCAACACCTTTGACGATTGCCCAACGAGCTTGGAGGATACCAAAACAATGCTCCACATCTTTCCTGCACCCATCTTGACAGCTTGCAAAGTGTTTTTCCTTTGCACTTCGCGGATATGGCACTGTTTTGACAAATGTTGACCACCTTGGGTAAATGCCATCTACTAGGAAGTATGGCCCGTCATACATACGTCCGTTGATGCAGTACGTGACTTTTGGTGCCTTTCCTTGCAGGACATTGTTGAACACTGGGGATTTGGCAAAGAAGTTGAGGTCATTTTGAGCTCTCATAACCCTTAAAAAGGCGTGCCAAATCCAAGTATCAAAAGATGCCACCGCCTCCAAAATGATACTTTTTGCTCCTTTTCTATCCCCATAAGCGCATTGCCATGCACTTGGACAGTTTTTCCACGCCCAGTGCATACAATCGATGCTTCCAATCATCCCAGGAAAACCTCGCATCTAGCCCTTCTTCAAAAGCCTTTGCAAGTCCATGTCAGTAGGTTTCCGAAGGTACTCTGCAGTGTAAATAGATTGGATTGTTCCGTAAAACCTCATCAGGGACTCAAGAATGGTTGATTTCCCCATTCTCGTTATATCGTCCATTTGGTCTGCAGATGCTTCATATGCAAATATCCGTAAGGCAGCAGTAATTTTTTGCTGATGAATGAAACCCATAACACCAAAAACATCCTTCTTTTGCACAAAGTAAGAATCATGGTTGCAACCAGCAATTATGATTTTGTTGAACAAATGTCGTTCCATTCTAAAACGACGTCTAAAGTACGTATCAGGGAATGCACTATTACGGACAAAATAATCGTCCAAGAGTTCCGTACCTCGTCGTTGCCTACTTCTATCAAGGTTTCCAGAACGGCTGGGCCTGCAGATCTGACCCACAACTTGGATGACTTAACGGGAATGTGAGGCTCTGCCCATTCTTGCTTCGTCATCTTTCCTTCTACGTTCCTCATCCTCATCCCTTTCATTTTGGGCCACCTGGAGATTGAACATTCCTTCTGATTGGTTAAACAATTATTCCTCTTGCTAATCGATTTCCCACATCATCCTTAAAGAAGAAGACATTGTAAAAATGAAGTAGAAACTATGAATAATGATAGAGATCTTGAGAAAATTGGTGTGAGATTTGTGAGGATGGATAGTGGATTATATGGATGATTCATAAAGGATTAGGTTGTAGATAATGCCACGTGACATGCCATCATTCATTAAAAATTTGATGGAAATATATCCTCAAATATTGTGACACGTGGCGCGACGTGATTAATTAATAATCTAATCGGAAATCCATCACCAATAATTGTATTTTCGGATAATAACATGTGGCACAACGAGTACGATTAAAAATCTTATCGGAAATCCATCACCAATAATTGTCTTTTCAGATTTTATGACATGTGGAACAACGAGAACGATTAAAAATCTTATCTGAAATTACAAATAAAATTATTTTGTATTATTTTATAACTTTTCAGATAATGCCACGTGGTGCAACGAGAACGATTAAAAATCTTATTCGAAATTACAAATAAAATTATTTTGTATTATTTTTGTAGACATCGAAATTTCGGTAAATAAATGTTGATCGATAAATCAAAGTTTCAACGCTCATGTATTACATAAATTTTACACGTAGCGTGTGACTCGACGAAAAATTGAAATGAGTTGGAAAAGTCATCAAACAGGACACGTGTCAACACCTGGCAGAAACGACTTATTTCATCTGGAATATTATATTCAAAATTAGGCATTGGAAATTTCTATAAATAGAAGGCTAATTCATTCATTTGAGAGGAACCAAAATCATTAGGCAAAATTCTTGAAGCTCTGAAGCTCTGTAACTCCGAAGCTCTCAAGCATCCAGGTTCCCGAAGAATCAAGAAAGCTCTCTTCGTTCTTCGTTCATCGTTCATCCTAAGATCAAGCCCAAACGGCCATTTGGATCAACAATCATCCACCAATTCAAGATCAAGCCCCGACGGCCCTTGAAGAAAGTGTTCTTCGTTCATCGTTCTTTCAAGATCAAGCCCCGACGGCCCTTGAAGAAAGTGTTCTTCGTTCCTCATTCATCGTTCTTTCAAGATCAAGCCCCAAAGGCCCTTGAAGAACTTCCACCAATTCAAGATCAAGCCCCGACGACCCTTGAAGAAAGCACCATCGTTCATCATCCGTTCATCCAAGATCAAGCCCCAACGGCCCTTTGGATCAACAACGTCGACAAATCCACACATCCAACCGTTCTTCAAGATTAAGCCCAAAAGCCCTTGAAGATCCGTTCATCACTGTTTTTCAAGATCAAGCCCAAAAGCCCTTGAAGACCCGTTCATCACCGTTATTCAAGATCAAGCCTCAAACGGCCCTTGAAGAAACATTCATCCTCAAGATCAAGCCCCAACGGCTCCTTGAAGATCCGCTCAAATCCACTTTCAAAGATCAAGCCCACGGCCCTTAAAGAACGTTCATCCAAGATCAAGCCTCAACGGCCCTTGGATCAATCACACATCCACAAATACACACCTTACGGAGATCGAATTTGAGAGAGATTGTAACCCAAAATCATCAAATACAAATATTTGTTTGTGCACGTTGTTCTTGTCTCTTTCGTTTCAGGAAATTTCCGTGTTCACAAATTGGCACGCCCGGTGGGACAATCTCTACCTCTCATCTCTTTCTCTGTTCAAGAAATTCAAGCACACTTCCAAAATCAATGGCATCAAGCAAAGGACAAGCCGTTCTCACAAAGGGAAGAAGCCTGAGCACTTCCACCATGAACGGAGCATCCATTGGCGCCACAACCGCTCCTTAACATGCCACTTCAAAGTTGGTGCCGCTAAAGAAGCAAGGGGAGCATCAAAGACACGAGTCCGTCATCAACCTGACCTCGCTGGGGACACCGAAGCATGATGCTGAGGCACACAAGATGACGTCCCAAAGCAGCCAACGACGTTCTTCGTCAGCATCCTGGATGTCTAAAGGAAAATCACGTCTATTGGTTGCACAAGTCATGACTATCGGCGTTACCTCCATCGAAGAACAACTGGCTCAAATGAATGAAGCGATTGCAAGGCTAACACAGATTGTAGAAGAAAAAGACTTGCAAATCGCTGCACTCGTCAGCCGACTGGAGCCATAGGACGGCGAAAACCCCAAACCAGAAGATGATCCACCAAAAAGAGGAGCTGACGAAGAAGATGAGCCTCCGGTGGAGAGAATCGATGTAAAGCTGGAGCCAGACCAAGCAACGGCACACATGGGATCTCTTTCTATCCAGCAGCTGCAAGAGATAATCACCAACACTATCAAGGCACAGTACGAAGGGAGCTCAAATACCTCCGGGTTGTACTCGAAGTCGTATTCAAAGAAGATTGGCGCCTTAAGGATACCGAGGGGTTATCAACCGCCAAAGTTCATGCAATTCGATGGAAAGGGAAACCCGAAACAACATGTTGCCCACTTTGTTGAAACTTGCAACAACGCAGGAACCGAAGGGGACTACCTTGCCAAGCAGTTTGTGCGCTCGCTGAAAGGAAACGCCTTTGAGTGGTACACGGACCTAGAGCCTGAGTCCATCAACAGCTGGGAGCAATTAGAGCGTGAATTCCTCAACCGCTTCTATAGCACCCGCCGTACTGTGAGCATGCTAGAGCTAACAAGCACAAAGTAGTGGAAGGACGAGCCAGTCATTGACTACATCAACAGATGGCGCACTCTAAGCCTCGACTGTAAAGACAGGCTCTCGGAAACCTCTTCAATCGAGATGTGCATCCAAGGCATGCAATGGGGTTTGCAATACATCCTTCAAGGCATTAAACCATGGACATTCGAGGAATTGGCCATTCGCGCCCATGACATGGAGTTGAGCATCGCTCATCATGAGAAGAAAGAACCGATCACCGACTACAAGAACGACAAAGTCCTTGGGCCAAAGTTGGAGAAGACTGCGTGGAAACCCACCAAGGAAGCAATGACGGTCAACACAGCTCCTGTCAAAATCTCTACACGAGGCAAGGCGATTCAAACCGAAGTTTTTCATGATCAAGAGATGCGTAGACGCACTTTGAAGGAGCTTGAAAAGAAAACTTATCCATTCCCCGACTCTGATGTGGTTGCCATGTTAGAAGACTTGCTGGAAAAGAAGGTGATCGGCTTGCCTGAGTGCAGACGGCCAGAAGAGATGAATCGCACTGACAGTCCAAGGTACTGTAAATTCCACCGCTTTATCAGTCATCCGACAGAAAAGTGCTTCGTGCTGAAAGATCTCATCGTGAAGCTGGCTCAGAAAGGAATCATCAAGCTAGATCTTGACGATGTGGTGAAGTCAAACTATACCACCATCACTTCTGGCTCTTCCGACTCAAAGTTTTTACCTCAACCGCCAGGGGCATCCTCCAAGACAAGCAAAGTTGAAGGATGGACTCAAGTCACTCCTAAGAAGTTGCACAAGAAGCATACGTCTCATCCACAAGTCCGCCAATCGGAAAGGGGGCAAAGCAGCTCTTATCAACCTTCAAAGCAACGTGAACGTGTTGAAGATGATGAAATATCGACACATAGATCGTCCATCCCCATCACAATGCGCGATTTCTTTCCTGAAGACTTCTTCAATCACTCGGTCAAGACTCCTTGCTATGAAAATTGCAAGGAATGCCTCTCCAGGATTGCTTGACAAATTCTCCAAAGCTCCTCGCCTGCATAAGCCTAAACTGTACATGGCACCAATGCTCCTCGTTCGCACGAGCCTAAACTGCACGAACTAATGCTCCTTGTTCGCACGAGCCTAAACTGCACGAACCAAAGCTCCTTGTCCGCACGAGCTTAAACTGTAGGACACGAGGCTCCTCGCCTGCACGAGCCTAAACTGCATGGCACAACGCTCCTGATCCGCACGAGCATAAAAGGCGACACCAACGCTCCTGGTCTGCACGAGCATAAAATGCAACACCAAACGCTCCTTGCCTGCACGAGCTGAAACTGCAACACGGCACCAAATGCTCCTTGTCTGCACGAGTTGAAACTGCAAACGAAACCAACACTCTTTGCCTGCATGAGTTAAAACTGCAAACAGCACAAAAAGAAAATACCAAAAAATATGTATGTATTTAAACTACGTTTTGACTTGATCTCTTTCTTTGGAAGGGTACGTAGGCAACTCGAATATTCAAAATTTGAGTTCAGTCACACCCAAAATAAGGAATAAAGATTTAATTAAAAGTTTTGATGCTATTACAATTTCTTTGTACAAAAAAAAAAAGAGAAAAAAAAGAGAGAGAGATACATGTTTTATGTATTTACGTAAAAAAAAAAAAAAAAAAGAAAGGAACATATTCCTTATACATATATATATATATATATATATATATATATATGTGTGTGTGTATGTATGTCCTCTATCTAGCAGCAATAGGCCCTTCAAAACCATAGACCAAATCCAGGCCCATCTCCTTCCTTGTCCACCAATTACAAATCCAGGCCCAGCTCCACAAAGCCTTCAGATGCAATGGTTCAGGATTAGGGTTCAAAGGTGCTGGGATCAAATAGATTTGCAAAGCTTCAGAGGAAATGGTAGATCTGCTCTCGTCTTCTCTCGCCAGCCCTCATCTTCCCCCGCGACGCAACTGCAGCTCAGCAGTAACCTCTGCCATACGCTCCACAGACCTGTCGCTGCAACGCCCGCGCCTCCCATGCTAGCTTCCTCGTCGCCCAACTCCACCAGCCACCAAACTCTCTTGCTTTCACGCAACCATCGAAATGAAGACAACGAACAGTGAAGAAACAGTGACTAAGTATGTCTTGGACTGGGCCGATTTGACCTAGGAGCGCCTGATCAATATCTTGGGACGGCTCACCCTGGAGCAACGATAGATAGGGCCGATGCTGGTCTGCAAGCTGTGGCTGCCGGTGTGCAAAGAGCTCTGCCTCAACTCCAACACCCCCAAGGCCGTCACTCTGCGACGCCGTCTTCTCCACCATCCCCAACAACCACAGTTCTCCCGCACCTCTGCTGCGACTCCTCCACCTTAACAGCTCTTCCATCAGGCGTCATCTCCTCCTTCAAATCACCGCCAGATCTTCAATAGTCTCCTGGTTAAAGTCCTCAGCTCCGAAAGTGTTCGAGGGTTGATGTCATGGGTTTGGTTCTATCCCCCGTCACTCTCACTAACTCCAAACGAGGCAGTAACAGCTCGCCGCCACAGGTTAAACCCGTAGAGCTTCAACCCAAGGAAGCTCCTGACGTCACCACTGCCTGTCTCTCTCTACAGCGTCAACAATAACATGTCCAAGATCATGCAATTGGAGCAACGATGGCGTGTTAGGAGCTTAATCAATCTCTGAAACTCATCCAAATCCCCGTACATAGCCACGACGTCCACGTCGTCACTAGAGCTTCTGTCTTCATCCTCCACCACATTCTTCATGCTCCAATTCTCTCCGCCACATATTGTCCTAAAACATCGACACATGTACGGTTTCAGCTGATTCGCCGTGTCGAGAATGGACAAGGCGTCATTGCTGTCCAATGCCGTTTCGTACATTAACATGCTGAAAAGCCAGGTGGACGAGCTGGAGTCGCAGGTGCAGAGAGAGTCCAAGAAAGTGAAAATCGAGACCGGCGACAACCTGGATAATCAGAGCACCACGACGTCGTTGGAGCAAACACGGTCGCCCAACTCGTCGGCGAATGGGTCTACGGGGTTCGAGATAGAGGTGAAAATAGTAGGTTCGGACACCATGATTGGGGTTCAGTCCGCGAATGTGAACTACCCATCAGCTAGGTTAATGACAGCACTGCGTGACTTGAGTTTGAGATCCACCATGCGAGCTTGTCGTGCATGAACGAGCTCATGCTGCAACACGTTGTGGTGAAGGTGCCTGACAACATGAGAAGTAAAGAGAGTATCAAAGCTACAGCTCAGCAGGCACACCTTCGAGCGCACAAGGCCTCCACGCCAGCCCATATCCTCCGCTCCTCCACGCCACCTTCCTCCTTCTTCCTTCTCCAAGCTTCTATCCCGCACCCTATATATATATGTATGTATATGTATGTACGTATGTATGTGTATGTGTGCATGAAAAAATAAATTTTGGTGCACCCGGCACTGAAAGCGAAAAAAAAATAAAAAAAATAAAATAATAAATAAATATAAAAAAATAATGATGGTGTCAGCTACCACCCTAAAATATACATATATATAATAAAATAAAATAAAAAAGGGATGGTGCGGATTGCACCATCTGAAAAGACAAAAAAAAATAATAATACTAATAATATATGTATATATATAAAAAAATTAAAAAAAAATAAAAAGGATGGTGCGGATTGCACCATATGAAAAAAAAGAAAAAAAGAATATATAAAGTAATGGGGGGATGGTGCGGATTGCACCACATGAAAAAAAAAAACAAATGCATTGAGAAAAATAAAGTCTATTTCATTGATTTCTCTGGAAAATTACAGAGAGAACATTTACATGCCAAAAACAAAAAAAAAATGTGCAAACAAACAAAAGCCTTCATTGATCAGGTGGCGCCTCAGTACTCGGCGGAGCCCCAGATCGGAGAGGCACCAGAAGGTGATTATTCAGAGCCTCAGTACTAGGTAGAACTCCAGGAAGAAGAGGAGCCAGAGGTTGATCATTTGGAGCTTCATTACGCGGTAAGCCTCAGAAGACGAAGGCAAATGTTGTTGGAACAAACCCACAAACCTCTGATGATCAAGTAAAATCTGACCATCAGATTCCTGCATCTGGTCAATCTTCCTCTTCATGTTTGTAGCATAGTTATGTGCGAGCCTGTGCAACTGTTTATTCTCATGCTTGAGCCCTCTAATCTCCTGTTTGAGACTCATCACTTCAGCCGCCAATGATTCAACTTGACGAGTTCGAGCAAATAGACGTTGGACCATATTAGACACAGAACCTGCACACTGCACACTGAGGGCCAGAGAATCCTTAACAGCTAACTCATCAGACCGTTTGGAAAGTAGTCTGTTATCTCTGGGAGTGACAAGGTTCCGGGCCACCACCGCAGCGGTCATATCATTCTTCATCATCGAATCCCCAACGGTAAGAGGACCAGTAGGGGATATGAAGGATGGGCGCCATATGTTGTCTGGAGAAGAAGGGACTACCTCTTCACCAAGGTTCAAATCAAAACGATGGTCGGAGGGTCCAGACATTTTCAAAGGTGTTGAAGAAAGAAGAGGTCAGACAAATCAAGATCTTAAAAGTGCAAGAAGGGAGTTTCTACAAGCGAAAATTCAAGTGTGCTTTGAAACGAACTGCGTGCCTCTATAAAAATCAACATTCGACAGGATTTCAGAGATCGAAGAGGCGAGCTCAGAATTCGAAAAGGCCGATTCAAAAATCAAAGAGGCAAGCTCAGAAATCGGAGAAGCATCTTGCTTTTCCAGACGCGTCAGCACCCATCACACGTAAACTCAGCTTTGCGGAAATCACGGGTAATTTGTTGAAGCGCCGATCCCAGATATCGAAGAGGTGCCAGTCTTTTTCAGCCTCGTCAACACCTGTCACATGCACACTCAGCTTGACGAAAATTACGGACAATTTGTAGAAGATTTCTGATAAAGAAGAAAGCACGTGAAGCCATACTGATCAATCACGCATTGGTTGCCGACACGAGTAAAAGAATAGTACCTCTACAGGTACTAAAGAATTTCCTATAACTGTCCACCTTCACCCTCCATAGCAAGGCAGACATACATAACCTTTCTTCATCTCCGATAACCTTTCTTCATCTCCGAGAATGCCTTCCCAACGAAGCCTCTCGAGTCACTCAGTGTTTCTTATTCCTTGGGGTACCTCTGTAAACAAATGACACCAAAGCAAAAGTATCTCATATCACCAAGGTAGAAAGCAAGAGTATCTCATATCATGCGTTCTCCCTGTCCTTTCCTTTGTCCTTGTTCTTACCTACAAAGACAAGGATAAAGAAAACAATATGCCGGAACCTCCACTCAAACTCGGGTAAGGAACCGACTGCTTGGAACCCTTCCCTGATTGCCTACCTAGCACTACTCTCGAGTACTCGTCCCCACTGCTGCTGTACTTCCAAAGAAGCTGCCACATCTGCCTGAAGAACAGATAAGGCAAGTGAAAATGGTACCTTGCAGCATATAGAGACAACGTGCAGAAGAAACAAGCAGAGAAAAATGCAGCCTGCACAGTCAACTCAGCAGAAGGAGTCTGAGATGAGGAACTCGAGAAGATGCCATATCTGCCTGAGGAACAGATAAAGGAAATGAAAATGATACCTTGAAGCATGTGGAGACAAGTGCAACAAAGCACGTGCTGATTCATCCGCTACTTCTTCAAAATCAAAAGTATCTCATATCATCAAGGTTGCAATCACTCTAGACGGTGAACTCGTTTTGACCCTCAAATTCTTGGGTCGACTTACTAGGCGTTGTGGACTGCATGTGCCGTTTCACCACCCTTGAATCAAATCCTTAAAGATCAAGTCACCAACTGGAAGAAGAGCCCATCAATCTTGAAGATCATACCGTTGACCAAAATGCTCAGGTGTGAATAAGAAAGATTGAACAGAGCAACAAGTCGTCACCTTCACCTCGTGCCTGCTTGTCATGTGTTCGAGTCAACCTTCAAGAATCAAGCATTAACGGCCCTTGAAGAAGCTTCCAACCAAATTCAAGATCAAGCATCGACGGCCCTTGAGGAAATCACAAGTCCGATTCAAGATCAAGTGTCTACCACCCTTGAATCAAAACCAGTTCAAGAATAAGCTGTGGAAAGTCAACAATTGGAGGAATCCAGAAAATCCTCCAACCTAGTTCAAGATCAAAGCTGTGGAAAGTCAACAAAGCGCAAAAACAAATACGTGCCGATTCATCCACTACCAAAGCCAAAGATCATCTACCACATGAAGCTCCTTGTGGTCCAATTTCAACCTTCAAGATCAAGCCTCGACGGCCCTTGAAGAAATCTCAAACAAAGTCCAAGAACAAGCCTCAACGGCCCTTGAAGAAATCTCCAGCCCAATTCAAGATCAAGCCTCGACGGCCCTTGGATCGACATCTACATTAAGGGACTTCAAAAACGCATCTCCTACACGCGACAAGCACATGTATACGACGCGCCTTGAAGTGGGGGCATTGTAGACATCGAAATTTTGGTAAATAAATGTTGATCGATAAATCAAAGTTTCAACTCTCATGTATTACATAAATTTTACACGTAGCGTGTGACTCGACGAAAAATTGAAATGAGTTGGAAAAGTCATCAAACAGGACACGTGTCAACACCTGGCAGAAACGACTTATTTCATCTGGAATATTATATTCAAAATTAGGCCTTGGAAATTTTTATAAATAGAAGGCTAATTCATTCATTTGAGAGGAACCAAAATCATTAGGCAAAATTCTTGAAGCTCTGAAGCTCTGAAACTCCGAAGCTCTCAAGCATCCAGGTTCCCGAAGAATCAAGAAAGCTCTCTTCGTTCTTCATTCATCGTTCATCCTAAGATCAAGCCCAAACGGCCCTTTGGATCAACAATCATCCACCAATTCAAGATCAAGCCCCGACGACCCTTGAAGAAAGTGTTCTTCGTTCTTCGTTCATCGTTCTTTCAAGATCAAGCCCCGACGGCCCTTGAAGGCCCTTGAAGAAAGTGTTCTTCGTTCCTCATTCATCTTTCTTTCAAGATCAAGCCCCAAAGGCCCTTGAAGAACTTCCACCAATTCAAGATCAAGCCCCGACGGCCCTTGAAGAAAGCACCATCGTTCATCATCCGTTCATCCAAGATCAAGCCCCAACGGCCCTTTGGATCAACAACGTCGACAAATCCACACATCCAACCATTCTTCAAGATTAAGCCCAAAAGCCCTTGAAGATCCGTTCATCACTGTTTTTCAAGATCAAGCCCAAAAGCCCTTGAAGACCCGTTCATCACCGTTATTCAAGATCAAGCCTCAAACGGCCCTTGAAGAAACACTCATCCTCAAGATCAAGCCCCAACGGCTCCTTGAAGATCCGCTCAAATCCACTTTCAAAGATTAAGCCCACGGCCCTTAAAGAACGTTCATCCAAGATCAAGCCTCGATGGCCCTTGGATCAATCACATATCCACAAATACACACCTTACGGAGATCGAATCAGAGGATCAAATTTGATAAAGATTGTAACCCAAAATCATCAAATACAAATATTTGTTTGTGCACGTTGTTCTTGTCTCTTTCGTTTCAGGAAATTTCCGTGTTCACAATTTTATAAATAAAAATAATAATAATATTTTATTGCCTATTGCCAGGGCTATTGAAGTGCAACGGTGGAGATGCAAAAGGCGATTACTGTTCATTAAGGGCAGTTACTGGTCACTAGGTGGATAATATAGTGTATTGCCTGGGGGGTTCCCACGTTGGAACTGCTCTTACACTAGGCTCTAGTCGATCAATAAAAAATAAATAAAAGAATATTGAGAGAATGGACGGACTTGGATTCGTCGTCGCCGGTGCCGGAAGGGTTTTATCCACCTGCCTCCCGACGGACCTACTCCCGATACCTTCGAACATGTCATTATCTGCCCAACCGCCTTTCTCAAAGCAGTTCCACGATGGGAAAGGTCCCCCAGGGCTATCCACTATTTAATCCACCTAGTGAACAGTAATTGTCTTTAATGAACAGTAATTGTCATTTGCATATCCACCCCTACACTTAAATAGCCCTAGCAATAGGTAAATAAAATAATAGTATTTTTTGCAACTTGCTCACGTCACTCCCTCTCTTTCCACTCATCTTTCTCACTTCTCTCCATTTTTCTGAAGTTCCTTTCCTCTCTAAGCTCTCGACACTCTCACTCTCTCTAGAGCTCCGAGAGCTCTCACCCACTTTCCTCTTCGAAAATTAAATAAATCAAACTCCAAAACCATGAAACCTTAATCTCTGGGACTAAATGATCCTAGCTATACCGTTACATGCATCATCAGATCATCACGATGTAAACCACCATTGAAGCCGAGAGCTTCAACATCTGAAACTCGAACCTAGGTGAGGTTCTCTATGCAAATCTTGTTTCATTATGTCTTAATGTTGTTTGGGACAAGATTTGTGGTGATTTTCCAATTCGAAACTAGAGGTTTAACCCCCTGCAATTTCTCTGAAACCTTGCCCAGTTTTTGGTCTCCTTATCGGAGCAAACTCCAACAAGTTTGTGGGTTCTGGAGCTTTTGCTCAATTCGGAAACTTTAAGCTGACTTCATCCTCTGCAGAGCAGTGGTACTCATACGCGAGCTTGAGGAACTCAAACCGCCGCAGAAGTAGGAGAACGAAGTCGCGGTCTTGGCGGTTACGTGATCCACTCTCCAAGGCGGCGATGGTCACGAGGCGGAGGCATTGAGGAGAGTCGTCGTCGCCGCCGCCCATCCATCGTGAGACGACGTCATTCAAGAACCATGAAGGTTGACATAGAGAAAAGGAAGTCCCACCACGTAGCTGACGTCGTTGTCATCCTGACGTCAGCCCATGTCAGACTACCTTCGGGAGCTCGGGCCGACACAAATTGACAGGCCTAGCGCTCGAGCCTGCTCAGGCTGTCTCACCAGCCAATACTAGGCTTCCTCCCTCAGACAATCAAGCCCTATTCCACAACATGTCCTTCGAGCACGAGTTTCCGCTGGAGCTGCTCTCAAGATGCTCGGCCACTGTACGTTAGAAAAAAATAATATCATTGAAATTATGCAATTCATAGTTTTTGGTTTTGTTTGAATTTAGAACGTATGTAATTTATTGATGGATATGTTGAAATGTAAATTGTTTTCCTGGTCTTCACCAAAAAATAATTGTTTTCTTGGTTGCTTTTTAAATTAAGTAAAAACAATAAATGTAAGGTTTGGATTCATTCCTACCATGAATGACTCATATGTCCTAGATGTTAGACAAATGTCATGTCTTTATAGATGGAAAAGGCTCCTCTCTGGATCCACTTTGTGGGGATCCTAGGGAGCCCCACATCCTAGCCGTTCATCATACATCGTGCGGTTATTTTTTGTTAGATATTATTTGTGTTTAATTTTAAATAATAAAAATCAAATGATTTATGACCGCACAATATACGATGAACAGCTAAGATGTGAGAATCCCTAGGATCCCCACAAGGTGGATCCAAATGGGATCTAATTCCCTTAGAGATGACCTAAGATGTAAGGCCTAGGTTGTTTTACAGGTCAGGTATATATATGGAATGTTAGCTGATGTGCTCTGCTATTGATATTGTGTGCCTCATTTTTTGCATAATGGGGCTTTATCTTCTATAAAGCTACTACATTTATAGCTTTAACGAGAAATTTCATCCTCAATGAGTAGGAAAATAGTACTAGACCCACCATTTGGGAATTAGGCTACATCTAGTCTAAAAAAACAGTGAGTCCCACGAAAAAAGTATCAGTCTATGTACGCCAAATTCTAACACCTCTCCCCACTTGTGAATATAGTTGTACTCACCTTTTCTTCCTTTTTTTAGTTCTTTTTTTACATGTTTTTTGTTCCCAAGGTCCTTCTCCATTTTATTTGTATGGTTACGCTTAAGACTTAAAATGATATAAGATGTTCTACTGCTTACTTTTATTAATTTCCAAATAAAACCACACAATGAAATTGAAAGTTTAGAGACATTAACTGAAAATATAAACAAACAACATACTTAAATTGCAAAGGCATTACAACTTAATTATAAGATGAAATTTTATCTTGTCTTATTTCAGAGAAACAAACCAACCCATTCACATCCCCGTCAGAGCTTTGAAGCTTTGAGCTCGCGTGGGCCGTGGCTGTGGTGATGAATCTGATACAAAGCGCGCGTGAAGTGTAAGGTGTTAAGAGTAGTGAAACATTTTGAATTTTTTTGCTCACCGATGCAAGTGGAAACGTTGGCTGTTAAAGATTAAAGTGTCCTTAAAAAAATACATATATATGTGGCGCAAGGAAATACATACATACATATATGTAGGGCATGCCCTAACAATATTGTAACGCCAAGTTGCCAACCCAATTTATCCAAGACCACACAAATTCTCTCTCTCTCTCTCTCTCTCTCTCTCTCTCTCTCTCTCTCTCTGTAGGTAAAACCGTAGAAAGTAGACTTGCTAGGTAGAGAAGAGAAGCCACAGGATTCGATTCACAAAGTGTTGAACGTAGTCGTCCCTCTAGTAACATTCATTGGATCCCTATTCTTTCTTCCATATTTTCTCGTTTACAAGCTTATTAGTTTCATATATCGATCGAAATCCACTGAAAACATAGTCGAAAAAGTGATCCTCATTGTTAAGATAGCTACAATGGCAGAATTAAGAGAGAGAAAGAGATCGAGATGATAGAGAGAGAAACGTATATCAGTGAAATGCTTTCTTCATTAGTTTGTAATATTTATAATGATCAACCTATATAGGTGTTTCAATGTCAAGCTTGCAGAGCAAGTATCTTCTTTTAACTACCTACCAACTAAGACCTAGTTTGGGAGTGAGGTGCTTAAAAAAAAAGCACCTATGAAAAAAAGCTGTGAGGGTTTTAGGTGTTTGGTAAACTGAAAAAAATGGCTTATTTTGGAAGCTGCTGTGAGAATAAGCTGAAATCAAAGGAAAAAGCTGAAGCTAATATTTGCAACTTTGGAAAACTGGCTTTTTTTCAAAGCACATGGAGCTACAGTGCTCCTTTAATGAAAAGACCCACTATCAGACTGCTTTTTTTTCCAAAAGCACTTTTACAAAAAAGTTTACCAAACGCTCTGCTGCTTTATTTCACAGCCGCTTATTCTCACAGCACAGCCGCTTATTCTCACAACAGCTTTTTTTCAAAGCACAGCAATACCAAACCAGCCTTAACTATATCTCTAACCACCAATATTCTAACTATCATAACAACCTATTTAATCTTTTGACAAATGGCTTTATTTTAGCCATTGATATCCTTCTCACTTGGATCATTGTTTTGTACTTCATTCTTCTTACATCCCCCTCAATCTGATGTTCGAAGGCACTAAGCATTAGATTGTCGCAATGTTGTTGAAACAAAGGTGTAGACAAGCCCTTTGTAAGTATGACAGCTGACTAATCTGTTGAAGACACATGTTGAACTTGAAGATCTCCTCAAGTGACTCTCTTCCGCATAAAATGATAGTTTATTTCAATATGTTTGGACTTAGCATGAAACACAGGATTTGTAGATAGTGCCATAGCTGAAACATTATCACAGTATATCATTGGAGATGAATGTAAAGATATATGCATATCATATAATAGTTGTCGAATCCATGCAAGTTCAACAGCAGTAATTGCTAAAGCTCGATACTCGGCTTCTGTGGATAAGCGAGACACCATGTGTTGTTTCTTAAACGCCCAAGAAATAGGATTTGACCCAAGGAATACCATAAAACCTAAAGTTGATCTCCTATCATTTGGATCACCTGCCCAATCTGCAGCATTATATGCTTGCAGATGCATTAGTCCTGGTTTGAAATGAATCTCATAAGCAGATGTTCCTTTGAGTTATAGAATGATTCTCTTGACTGCAATGACATGAGAGACCATAGTATTATGCATGAACTGACAAGCTTGATTGACTGCAAAGGTTATGTCAGGCCTTGTAAAAGTAAGGTACTAAAGTGCACTAACCACACTCATATATTGTTCAGGACTTTGATAAAGCTTCCCATCATCCTTGAGTAACCTATGATAAGGTAGACATGGTGTGTTACACGGTTTAAAGTCCTGTAAATCCACTTTATCGACTAACTCATTAATATACTTTGTCTGTGATACAAACAAGCTATCTGATGTATAACTGATCTGCAATCCCAAAAAGAAATGCAACTGTCCCAAATATTTCATTTCAAACTCTTCAGTGAGAGCTTGTATAACCTGGTTAATCAATTGTGAACTGTTACCTGTGAGAATCACATCATCCACATGCAATAGCAATAACACAGTCCCTTTTGAAGATTGTTGCAAAAACAAGGAAGGATCAGCTTGAGAAACTTGAAACCCCAAACTCGGCAAGAAACTGGTGAATCTTTCATTCCAAGCTCTAAGAGCCTGTTTTAACCCATATAATGATTTCTAAAGTTTGCACACATAGTTCGAGGGATGTGTTGCACTCTCAAATCCTGAAGGTTGTGCCATATAGACTTTTTCTTGAAGTATGCCATGTAGAAAGGCATTTTTAAGATCTAGCTGCCTAAGAGACCACCTGAATTAAGCAGCTAAAGCAAAGATGAGTCTTAGTTGTAGGTTTTACAATCGGACTCAACGTTTCCAGATAATCAACACCCTCTTCTTGGCTATACCCTTGTGTCACAAGTCATGCCTTATACCTTGCCACAAACCCATCTGCATTCTTCTTTATTTTGTAGATCTATTTACATCCAACTAAATTCTTATTAGGTGGTAATGGAACTAAAGACCAAGTCTTCTGAGAGTGAAGAGCATCTATTTCATCTTTCATTGCAACCTGCCATTCTGAAACTTGAGATGCAGTTTTGAATGTCTTGGGTTCTGAAGTGACAGTAGCAGTGAAAGCTTTCTTTTTGAACACCCCATTTTTAGATCTGGTTTGCATAGGATGTACATTCATTGGTATTGGTAGAACAACACTTAGTCGCTCATGTTGAAAGTCAGGATCCATAGGGATAGGGTGTTGTGTGATGGAGCTAGTTTAAGGCAACTGATGCATTTCAGAATCACAAGATTGGTATGTCCATTCCACAGAAACACACAAGTTGCAGTTTTAGGATGAAGTTAGAAGTATTGTAGGGTTTTAATAAGGGAAAACATGCACACCCAAACACCCTTAGATGTTTAATCTCTAGAACTGTGTTGTATAACTTTTGAAATGGTGACTGCATATGTAAAGAAGCACAGGGCATCCTATTAATCAAATAAAAAGTAGTTGCACATGCATGAAACCAGAATTGATTAGACAATTTTGCAATTTGGAAGTGTAATTGTTGTTTCTACAAGGTGTCGATGTTTTCTTTTTGCCAAACCATTTTGTTCAGGTGTGTAGGGGCAGGATTTCTGATGTAAAATTCCATGTTGTGATAGATATTGTTGAAACTTAGTACTTGTAAATTCCCCACCACCATCAGATTGGAATATTCCAACTATAGCAGAAAACTGAATACATAGATAGGCATGAAACTGAACAAAGGTTGCAAACACTTCTGATTTTATTTCTTAACGGAAAGATCCATGTGTATTGAGCACCGTCTATGAAGGTTACATAATACCTAAACCCTTCATATAATAGTAAGGGGGCATGTCCCTATACATCACTGTGTATTTTCTCTAAAGGTATTACAGATTTGGTTACAGGAAAAACAAATGGTAATTTTGTAAACTTTCCCTCTAAACATGGAGTACATATTGATGAACATGGATCTATTGATGTAGGAACTTGAGATTGATGTAGAATTGCAGAAGTGATTGCATTTGATGTGTGCCCTAGTCTTTTGTGCCATATGCTCGAATGAATTGGTTTTGCAAGGAATCAAGAATGCAATGCAGGTAGTGTGGGTGACTTCTTTTGTGAAATGTTGAATGGTATAAGGTAATAACTAACTCTACACAGCCTCTTAAGTAGTATCTTCCATGTGGATTTGTCCTGAACCCAGAAAGAAACATCATCACAAATAAATCTGCACCTATTGTCTTTGCAGAGTTGATAAATGGATAATAGATGCTGTGAAAGTTTTGGAACATGTAATACATTCTTAAGTGTGAGAGACTGATGTGGAACTACCAATTTAGAAGTACTAATATTGGAAATATGCAAAGCTGCATCGCTTGCAGTGGTAATAGTATATATTCCCTGATATGGTTTAGACATATCCAAATTTGCCAACTTAGATGTCATGTGTGCTATATCACCAGTGTCTGCAATCCAAAACTGATCAGATGGTGCTGATGGTTAGTAATTGGCATGCATAGCAGTGAGATTGACAGTTAGAGGCCTCCCTTGACAAGCAAAGTTACTTCTGTGGTAGCATTGGAGGGTTGAATGTCCATATTTCCAACATGTTAATTAAGGCAGTTGCAATGGCTATGCCAAACTACCGATGTCTTGTTTTAAGCTTTCGGTGACTACGTGCAAAGAGATGGAGCTAGAAATAGCGAGATTATGGTGGAGGGGAAATAAAAAAAAATCGGAATACCTTGGATTGCATGGGAAAAATTGAAGAAGAGTAAGGCGGGGGGCTAATTGAGGGGTTCAGGGACTTACAATGTTTCAACTTTGCGTTCTTGGCTAAAATTGGGTACTTACATATATACACACACACACACACACACACACACAAACACACACAAGAATATTAATTAACCTACAATCATGCATGATTCTTGTAATAGATTGACCGTCAAATAATTGGGAGACATCGCATATATTCATAAATAATATTGCCGTTAATATAAAAATACATGTTAAATGTACTTATAATGGTATTTAATTGTTAGAAAAAGAAAATTATGACAAATTTCTTTTTAATTTTCAAGTTGTTAAAAAAATGGGTAGACAAGTAAAAAAAGAGTAAACGGGTTAAAAACGGATAAACGGGTACGCGGTTATGGTTAAATGGGTATGCGGTTATGAGTAAATGGGTATGCGGTTATGGGTATAGTTAACCATTTATAAACGGTTATGGGTATAGGTATACCCGTTTATGTAAATACCCAACGGGTAAACGGTTATGCGGGTAAGAGCTTAAACGGTTATGGGTAAATAACCGTGGTTACCCGCCCGCCATAACCGTTATCCATCCCTACCCAAGACACCCTATTAACAAACAAACAAACAAACAAAAAAGGGTCCAAGACTAAAAAAAAACAAATAGAGAAAAGCCCACATAAACATTAAAGCCCAAAAAACTGCACTACAGTCGAGAAACCGAGAAGCTTCCACTGCCATTCCACCAATAGCATTCCAGTCTATCTAAGCAAAACCCAGTCCACTGCCGCCGAGCAATACCTCACCAAACGTCGTCTCTGAGCCCGAAAAGTTACTTGAGCATATCCATAAGCAGGGGATAGTTGACAACAAAGTGAGAGAAGCCAACTACCCGAGTGAAGCTTGTGGAAACCCACTAGCGATACTTCCGAAACCAGCAGATAACAAAGAGAAAGTGGTGGTGTTGGAAACACCCGAGCCGGAGTAAACCCCAAAACTCTACACACGATCTCAATAGGAAACATGACTGAAGATTGGACCATGGGATAGCCGGGATAAGGAATACCTTTTGGGATAAAAGAATTAGCCAGATCAGATTTAAGGAGAAATAACAGTAAAAGCAAAGAAAGAAGAAGGAAATGGGACAGAAGAGGACACAACAACCGACCCCAGCCGAAGCTAGGGTCGGTGCCTCTAGAGAAACTTAGGTTTAAAAGTCTCACACAAACAGTGAGAATGACTCTCAGTGTGGAGAGAAAATCTCCCACCCCAGAGAGAAAAATTCCAAAGAGTTAGCCTTTGGTCGATGAATCCAATATTTCCTTGGACCAAAAACTTCTCACTGAAGAAATACCTAATAAAGAAAAGAGGAATGAGGATCTTGGGGATCCTCAAATTGTGTCCGTTTATCGTATATCGTGCAGTTAGTTTTTGTTTGGTACTGTTCATGTTTAATTTTAAATAAAATTATTTAAAATGATTTCTGGCTGCACAATGCACAATGAATGAACATGATTTGAGGATCCCCAAGATCCTCACAAAGAGGATCCGGAGAGTAATGCTATGAAGACTAAATTTGTAGATAAAAATTGTAAACTAAATGATGTGTCACCAATAGAAAATAGCATGTTTAGCAACGTTTAAGTAATAATACAATCATCAACTTATATGTCATTTAGTTTTCAAAATTTAATCTACAAATTTAGTCTCTCTAACTTACCCCAAAGAAAAAGATAATTGAAAGTGAGTTTATATGCACGAGGAGAGCTTGACTCTTTAAGATTATGAAGAGTTCCCCTTTAATAGATTTTGTGATTATTTCACGAAATATTCCATATATAATGAGAGCACTATTCTAAAAATCTCCGTCTAGCGTTGCCTAGGCCCCTCCTAGGCGCTAGGTGGCTGGCTACCGCCACGATTAATGCCTAGGCGTTTGAAAATTAAGAAAGTGCTCCTAAACCTATTAAGGCGCCCGCCTAGGCACCTGCCTAGCCCACCCAAACCCATCTAGCCATCCGCCTAGGTTGCAACTCACTTAGACAGAAAATAGATTAACTTTTATTTTGCATTTTATTTTATTTTTGAAATAAATTGTAAGAGACTCGTTGCATACTTAAATGAACGCACATTATATTCTTGTTCCCCATGTTTCAATACTTCATAATATATTTGTCATTCTACTTTGTAGTTTATTATGAAATTATATATATATATATATATATATATAAGCAAGCATTTATTTATATGAAATATAATAGATTTAATTAAATCTGCCTAGGCCTGGCCTAACCGCTTAGGCGTTAGGCCCCAGGCCGCCGCCTGACTAACTCCTAACATCTTTTAGAATCTTAAATGAGAGCTGCTTGTATTATAAATTTCTCTACGAAAATGTTCTCTACAAAATTAATTAAATTAAATAGTTTAATAAATTAATTGTAATCGACAGATAGATGGTTCGTAATGCTTTTAGCATTTTTTACTTTTTTTTGTCTCTCATTCAATGATTCAATGAACTCATATTTTATTATTTTATTTTTTTTTGCAGAGATCATATTTAATCTTTACATAGTAATTTACAATAGGAATTTTTGTTGAAATGTCATATGAACTCATATGCCTTTTCAATTTGTTATATGAACTAAAATATTATAAGCAACTTGTTATACCAACTTTTTCAAATCATTAATTTGCCATTCACTTTGATTTTGTCAAGTTTTCCATCCAAAATAAGTTGTGTGCAAGGCATGTAACTTGTGTTCAAGGTTATTTCATACATTTCAACATCTTACTCCTAAAAAGTTGTCTTACACAAAAGAGGAACGACTTGCTCGCTTGTATGTGTTTTGAAGTGATGATAACTACAAAGTATACTCATTGCGGATCCTCCAAATCTGTGGTTAAAGTTGATAGATATTCTTTATGTTGAAGTGTACAAAATAACCTTAAATACAAGTGATGTGAAGCATGTAACTTATTTTGGATTAAAAATTAACGGAGTGCTCGTTAAATACAACCGATGGCTGGCCAGAGGGCTCGTTTTAGCCCTCTGGCCCTCCAAGATTCTCCAAGATATTAATATTTTAATGAACAGTACAGGGCCATATTTGCCTCCGTCTCCAACCGAGGGCCAGAGGGCTCGTTTTAGCCCTGTCACAAAAAACCGTCTCCAACCGAGGGCCAAAGGGCCATAGGGCCAAACATAATTTATTATTTAAAACCTACAATTTAATGTTGTATAAATGGCCTAGGAAGTTATACGAAAAAAATAGAATTGAAAAAAAATATGAAACAAATTTTGTGAAATAGAAGTTATAGGAAAAAAAATATGAAACAAAATTTGATTCATATGAAAAGGAAAAAAAAGGGAAAAAAAGAAGTTTAAATTCATTAAAAAGGGAAAAAAAGAAGTTTAAATTCATTAAAAAAAAAAGAAGTTTAAATTCATTAAAAAAAAAAAAAAAAAAAGAGGCCTAATAATCCAACGGCTACTAGCCGTTATATTCAAAAGCATTTCAAACTATTAGTGTCGGTTATAACCGACACTAATAGTAGAACTATTAAAAAAAAAAAGAATACCTTTAATGCTGTCGGTTATAACCGACAGCAATAGGAAATCATTAAAAAAAAAATAGCCAGCCCGGGGCTGGCTGGCTGGCCGAAAGCAGCTAGCCCTCCAGCCCTCTCCGATCCCGTGGGGCCCTCCCAGATTCCAGAGCCCTCTGGCCTAGCCCTCGGTTGGAGACGGTTTTAGGGCTATTTTCGGCCCTCTGGCCCTCTGGACCCTTCGGTTGGAGATGGCCTAAGGTAAGATGACAAATTAGTGATTTTAGAAGTTGATATGACAAATCGATTAACATTTTAGTTTATATGACTTGAAAAGGGTGTATAAGTTCATATGACATTTCAAAACTCTCATTATAATACGAAGAATTTCTATCACAAGCATGAAGTTCCATGAAAAATAATTTATGATATGAACAATTTCGATCATAAGCACGAAGTTTTGTGAACTCAATAACATGAGATTTTGAGGAGGAACGCCTCGTTCATTGAGGAGCCAAGTTAATTCCTTCAAGCACATTGCTTATACAGTGAAGCAAACAGATGTGAATAGCATGGAAGTAGCCAAATTAGATTTTGGAAAGTTAGTTTTCTCGTATATTCATTTTCTCTTTTTGCACACCTTTTTTCTATTTATGCTCTCTTATTTTCTTTGATTTATTAAGGAAGACGGAAATAAATTTGAAAACTCTGCCTTCATTCGAGGTTTTGAATTCGATTATCCGCAAATCACTCGCTATTGCATGTTTGAAAAAATGACATTGTCTGATTTTAGTCAAGTTTTTGGAGCACATGTGAGCTGTTAGGATTAGCTAATCCTATTCGAGTTTCCTTCCCAAATATCACTTGCAATCTTCACTCACTCACTCACTCTCTCACAATCTGCCGCCGAAGCATCCGCTAGTTCTAACGTGCAACTCCGTTTCATCTCTTTCGATCACCCTCATATTTCAGTAAGAGGAACTTCAACTGTAATAATTTGACTCCGCTATCGTTCATCGAGGCTTGTGTTCTTCAACTTGGAGATCTTTTAGACCATGAATCCACCTTCGAACAATTCCTTCTCCCAACTTCTTTCTCTGGACGCCATAACCGCAATTCTTGCAAGCAAGAGCATCATCGAACTAGGGAGTTTTTCCACGATGTAGCATTCCCATTGAGAACAAGGCCACACATAAACCATGAAATAGAATAAATCCAGAACTAGGGGGATATCTCAATGGGGTACGACTGCGAGGAGAGATGTTGTGGCGCTCGACCAGGAGGGGAAGCATGCCGTGATGTTGGAGCGGCAGCGGAGGCATGCTGTGATGTCCGAGCTGGAGAGGAGGCCTTTAGTCTCCTCAAAAGCAACCACGCATCAGATTCAGCACAACCCTGCGTCATCTCAATGGCAATTGGAAGATCATGCAATCTCATCTCTATAAGCATTATGCCCTGAAAACATAGAGGTCCATGATGCTGAAGGGATTCAATAGTAAAAATGACCTTTAAACGGTAAAAACTACAAATTGATTAGGTATTACCTCGAAATTCGTTAAGAATTTTTGAAACTGCCTCATTTTTGCCTTCATATTCCGAACTTCTGTATTGTCTGGAGAAGAAAGAGCAGCTCTGGCTTCCGCAGGAGAATGACCTATCGCATTCTGTACAACCTAAGGAGCATACAGCTAGTCAACATATCAAACTCCGATGAGTATGTTCATCATGGATAAAAAACTCAGCTCAAACTTACATTGTGATCAATGAGAATTTCAGAAATGAGAGTCCCATCATCAACATACGCTCCAAGCTCGTACATGTCACCTGTGTATTGGAACTTATTCACACCAGTCAAAACACACTGCAAAATTTGTTCACGTTTCAGTAATATGGTTATTATAAATCTATCATCTGATGGAAACAAATAACAGAATAGTGTGTTCACCTTAACCTTCCCCTGAATAGAACGAATGTTCATCGTAACCAACTTGGTTGACAAACTAGATAGGTAATCGAAAGGACGTTCGCGGTCTCCAGATAGTATTTCTGGGCGGTCGAATTCATTAACAACATCGGTGTCCTCATCATTCAAAACAGCGTCTGAGGATGCGCAAGCCCTATGAGTTTCATTCTCATCAATCATAGTGATATCCTCATCATTCAAAATTGAATCTCTGGTATGATTTTCTCCCCCAAAATGAACAGCATCCATTTCAATATCTTCAACAGCATCCTCAAAGGCTGGGTTAGGAATGGCATTTTCAGGTACTCGACTTTCCCTGCTATGACGAACACTAGACCGAACTGTATTTAAATGGAGATTCTCAACACCAAAATCATCCGATAATGGGTTAGGAATAGCATTTCTTCTGCTATAGGGAGTGGTATCCATAGGCATCTCGTCGACACCACGGCCACCAGTAGATGATGGGTTAACAACAGAATGTTGTCCACTGAGAGGAACAGTAGACTCTTCAGCAGTCACTGGGCTGCTATTTCTAGAACATACAGAGCTGGTAGTTCTACCAGATACAGAGATGGTGTTTCTAGAAGATACAGAGCTGGTATTTCTAGCAGATACAGAGAAAGTAGCACCTACATATAAAAAAAGGATGCAACAAAACTTAGAATAGAATGGAAAGACATAATATCATAAGCTATAGTTGTCAACAACTTCACAAGTAATGACAGGAACTAACTGCCATAGAAAGCGAGACAAGGAATTCAAAGAAACTAGACATGAGTTGCTTATGCTCTACAAAGCCCACAACAACACGCAAATGGAGTCATTGATATACCTTGGTTGGGTGCTTGAACGGAGGTCGGGGCTTCCATTGTTGAATTATCGGTGTGTCCAGCAGCATTAACAGTATTGGGAGGCCATGCAGCAAGAGCTAACCTAGTCGATAGAGGAGGAACTACTCCATTCCTGGTCCTGCATAACAATAACACATATTATCAAGTTCATCAGTTAAGTTAGTTAGCTTGTATAAAGTGTGTAAACTGTAATAAATGGTAATGTAATGACCTCCTGTAGTCCAGTATTCCCTTACTAAAAGAAATTATGAACCCGAAGAAAATTGGAAAAAATAACAACCAAGATTGACGAGCATATTTCCTAGCTTAAAACCTTAAACTGCAAGAAGAATAAATATTTGCATTCCAATTCGACAATCAAACTATTTTGATGTAAGTTAATCATCACCTAAGAAAAAAATCCATCTTGCAGTTCACCAACCATGCAGTCTGTTATCAGTTATCCAATATCATCCACCAAGCTTGTTTATCCAATACCACTATAAACTTATATGTTGCTAGAGCTTTTAAAGGCAGCAGTGTTTTTTATTTCTTTTTATTTCCATCTATAATAAGCTAAGGCAAAGTTAAATTCAAAGGCATATCTAGTCATGGTAAAATTTATAGCTTATACGTCTGAAAATTAATGGTCCGACATGAAAATCAGTAAGTTGTAAATCTTCAGCACTGACTACTATATCTTAGATACTTTATAGTTACCTGTTTCCTCTTGGAGGCTTATTTACTTCTTCAACAAGCCGTTGACGCGCAGCATCGAGTTCCTCAACTAATCCTCCTAGAACTTCAATACATTCAGGGACCAGCATAAGAAGCCCGTGGCGTATATGCACATTACATATAGCAATCTAGAGTTTAAGAGGATAATCTATGTTTGAGTCAGAAGAGCAAAATAAGCCTTATGGTGCAACGAAAAGGGTTGAACGACCCATCATTTTCCATTCAATAAGATAGCCAGAGAAAAACAAACCTTCAACCCAGCAGGAGCCAAAGCTTCTAGGGCCTGAATAGGCCTGTATTCCATAGCAATGACGCGTTGAACACCGTCTGTCAACGACAATTTGAGGCACCTCTTGAGCCCAACAGCAGTTTTCTGATACCTATTCTTCAGAGGATTGCTGATGTTAACAATCTCATCAACCTGCGAAAAGCTTCAAGCTTTATGCATAAGCATTACCAAATCAAATTCATTTCGAATGGTTTGGTTTAATTTGTGCAAAAGGTTCAATCTTTACCTGCAAAACATAGGGTCCAGGAAGATCAACGAGATGAAGAGAAGCTACATTTTCCGGAAGCACGCCGCCGCCAGTTCGATTCATATCCGAAACCAGAAACTGCTCGAAGCAGAGCTTCGCCTTCGTCTCCACATCGAAGTTTTGAAATCCCGGTACGAATTGCCGGAGTCCATGGACGCAAGCATCGAGCCACTCCCTCTTTAGCCTTAGCCCTAACCTCTGGAGATGTTCGCTTATTGGGCAGCCGTCGTATCTCTGTGGAGGTGGCCAATTTTGGGGTTCCGGTGCCTGAGCCATGGGAGGAGAATGTGACCGGGAAACAGGTTCAGGTGCCGGAGCCAGCGGAGGAGAATATTGCCTAGTATCGGGTTCGAGTACCGGAGCCGGCGGAGGTGACGGCGACGACAGATTGTCGGAGACATCGATGAATTCTTCGGAGGAGGAGGAGGAGGTGACTGGGAGTGGATCGGAGGGGTAAGGGCATGGCGTGTCTAGGGTAACGGGCGGGTGAGTGACAGTATGCGATTGTGGCCCAGGTTCTTCACTTTGCTGTTGTTGTGATGGCGGCGGCGGCGGTTGTTCTTCTTCGTCGGAAGAGTAGCTGAGGCGGAGGCGTCGTCTGAGCGTACTCATTTGGTGGCAAAATAATTTGGGGATTTTGGTGGGGTTTTAGAGAAGACGGTTTGCTTTTGCAGGGAAAGTCAGTTTGAACTTTTCAGTTTTGTTGGGCGGTAAAGAAACCGATTGGGCCGAACTCACCGGCCCAGCCCATCAAAGGCCCAATCCAGACTAAATGTGCCTTCTGGTATAACTTCCCTACATCTAGAATCCCCGGGGCAATATTACGGTGGCAGTATCGCAAACCAACCATACACTGCAGTTTGAAAAAGATAAAATGCATGACAGTATGTAATTAGTTTAAGATACTTGTCACTGTTTAACCACCGGCTCGCACTATCGTTAACCCGAAAGCATAAACGGACTCGACAATCATTCTGGAAACACCACAGAAGCAAGATACAGGATTTGCATGGAACCTTGGAACATAAGCATGTGAAGAAACGATAAGATCCCAATTGTACAAAGTTGTTCTGTTCCTCAACCCTAATCTGCTAACCAGCCTAACCTCATCAGCAAGAATTAGAAATCGCCTAAAGATACAAAGGAAACACATCCTGCTCTAATCTACTCTACTCTACAATTAACAATACAACAAGCGTTTCAAGATTTCATAGCGGGATGACCCCTCCATCTAGGTACACTGGAGTCGAATGTTCTTTGCAAGACATTAATCCGCTCTTGTACGAGAAAATCTTCTGCGTCTTCAATTTGAGCGTGTTCCTTCTTCATGATTTGCTCCAGATCTTTGACGTAATCCAGTTTGAAGTGCAGCTTTTTCATCTACGTAAACATTCATGACAAAAAGGGAAAAGGGATAGGTGTTTACACAGCAAGAATTGCAGCAACTGGGAAGAATGAAAAAGGAAGGGAGAAGAAAACAAAACTACTATATACCTGTGTCCCAATTATGGTTGCCATTAGATATTCAATCTGTCTATCCTCCTGATCAGCCAATAATTTTGAGTGAGCGGCAGCTGCTCCGAGAGTTGTTCCAATGGCAGCTTTAATTTGCAAAGTTGGAGGTATGTCATCTTTTCTGAAGAGTGCATCCTGACTCTCTGAGAAATATAAAAACGCAAATTCAAATAGAGATGGTTAGGACTGAAATCATGCAATAACTAATTAGCCAGCAAAATAATGAAGCAACTAAGTGAATACAGAAAGCTGTAATAGAAACCAACCACCAAAAAAGAGGAGTGAAACAACAATCACCAAATACTAACTTTAGTTATACAAACATCTCCATTATCATGTATTCCAATTGATTGTAGTAAACTGTAACAATCGTGTCTTGTAAATGGCTTTACTGCAAATACCTGATCCGGTTGGCTTTTCCTTCATTTCCAAATCCCCGTCTTGGACTCTGAAATTGATAACAAACAAGACATTTCAGAACTTTAATACCAAACATAATACAACAACAAAAAGATCTATATCTGAAGCATCAGTTGGAAAAGCATATTCCAGTGGATAAATAACCTCTCTGTCTCATAGTTTTTAGCAGGAGACCACACGCCATTAGTAAGAGAATCGTCATCAGTATCAAATATCTCCCTTGAACATGAGGTTTCCTCACAAATCACATTAACGGCCGCATCAGCTGCGGCAGCTGTGATTTGTGGACCAACCATGGTTGATATGGCAGCTACCTAAAGATGAAACAACATTAATATTTTGTAACAGAATAAAAGGCCATAGTTAGAATATGATAGCATGAAAAATAGTTATGAAAAACGTAAAGGAAGCAAAATAATGAAATCAATCTCCACATTTTTCTTTCCTCATTCATGTGTGAATGTACAAGTATGTTTCCAGCCTAGATATGTTGAAGCATTAGCAACTTAACTGGTGCCCTCATAACCATTTAGCCTAAACTTTATAGGGTTGGGAAGTTAGGTACCTGTTCAATCAGAGATGTACTAGCATCCGAAAGAGAAGCAATGCGCTGTCTTTTCAAAGGTGGACCTTCACTCAAAGTGTCTCCGTTCTGCTTGCCATCATCTGTCTGCTCATGCAACTGACCCTTGGTTATGATAGTCTCTTGACACCCTGTTGAAGATAACTGAACTTGCTTCGTAGAGTCCAAATTAGCACTAAAGCCATTAGAATTGTCTTTTCTGTAAGCAGAACCCAATACAAGCTCCCCAAAAGGCAGATCAATGAGCTTAGCAATACAATCAAATTTGGTCTTGGTCTGAACATTTTGAGCAACAAGCTCCCAATCATCCCCATACTTGAAAACAGATTCTAAAAGTAATAGGGTTTCTGATTCAGTCCATTCAACTCCATTAATCCTGCTATTTTCAACTGCCTCGTTGAACTTGAAATCATCCCTTAATTTGTTCTCCCCATAGTTTCCACTTTCAAAACACTTTACGCAAATCAGAAAATCACCCTGCCAATATAGTAGTTCAAACAGATACAGAAGTTACAAGTTTCATAACAAAAAGCTAGCGAAAAATTTATTACAGATAAATTGAACAAAAAATACCTTGCTATACTTGTAGTGTCCAGAATCGCAATGTCCACCACAGTTTCCACAAACCAACCCCTCCTTCTTCAAATCACCAAAAATATTAGAGTATGATGCCAACGGAGGAAACCCAACTCTACTCACACCTCCACCACCCCCAACCTCCCCAACTTTAGGTTGACCCGAAACCTGCGAAATGGGTTTAATGGAATTCGGCATTGCAGCCACCCGGATCCCATTGGGAACTCCATCCTCAACCTTAACCTTACACCTCTCATCACCCCCAGCAACAAAACCCCCTCCACCACCTGAATTCGCACCGAAATTAATCAACCCCCACTTCTCCAAGAAATTAAACACCTTATGAAGCAAAGTAACATCACCCACAAGCGACTTTCTAACCTCAGTGAATGTAAGCTTCCTAGAAGGATCTTCCCTGTACTTATTAATGATAAAATCCCTGTATTCCTTGTACGTTTTCGGCGTTCTCGATATCGAGCTCCCATCAAAATACTCTTTCAACGCAATTCTCTCAGTTTCATGAATCTCATCCCACAGAAACCAGCCTAAGAACAAACAAAACCAAAAAGCTCATACCTTTTTCTCAATCACACACTTTAACCAACAATTCAATAAAAAATTAACGGACCCAGTTGACAATTTGGGATGATTGCTTCATGGGGAGGAGCAATTAGGGTTTTGAAATGGGGATATGTTAGGGTTTTTGAAAAGATGAAAAAAAAGAGAAAGGGGGTGAGGATGCGGAAACTTACTAGAGTGGCGTGGGATTGAGTAGAGTTCGAGCTCTGGTTCGTCGGGTCGGAGCGGATTAGAACCCGGGTTGTGTGGAGCGAGTTCCATAACTTCGGACCAGGTAATTGAGCCGAGTCGTGTCGTTGAGTTGGGTCCGAATGAATTCTCTCTCGCTCGCTCTCTAATCTCAATAGTTTGTGCTTCGATCAATGGCTTGATCAGATACGGACCAATCGGATGTATATCCTGCCGCGGAGGTGTAGGCTATGTTGTGTAGGAATTATATGGGATCGGGCCTTTAGAGTCCACATGAGCTTCACGTGACAAAATGAAAAAATTATCTAAATTGCATATTAATAAAATTTTATTTGTTAATCAAAACTCCAGTAAATTACTACTTTAATTCTCTCATCAGAACTGAATAAAAATTTTAAAAAATGTGGACAATTTAGTAATTATGCTTAACACAAATTTCAATGTTTTTTTTTATACTAACATCACAACCATGTAAGTATATCATATTTTATTTAAAAATTAAAAAATAAGTAAATAAACCCTAATTTTCTCCTCCTTTTCCTCTCCTACATTTTCTCTTCCTTATGATTATGCTAAATAAGAAAATTGATTTTTTTTCCCTTAAATATTATGCAAACATGGTACTTTACAGTAGGCCTGTAAACGGGTCAGATCTATTGGGTTCGGGTCAGGTTCAATTCGACCCGTTAATTTAACGGGCCATCCAAACTTAACCTGTTAAGCTAACGGATCACCCAAACCTAACCCGTTAAGCTAACAGGTCTTAATGGGTCACCCGTTTCACCGTTTTTTTTTTTTTTTTTTTTTTTTTTGTATATAGACAGAACAAAATAGGTAAAGTTATAGAAGCTCATAGTGAATGCTCTCCTGGTTCCTCGACGCTCATGTCACTCTCCCTTTTCATTCATCATTCATTACTAACAATAATGGCCTACCAAGAAAACAAAACTCGAAACAAGCAAACATATAGACTTCTGAAGGAGACCCGTTGACCCAAAGATTCTTTCTTCAGGCAATCTTGTCTGCAGATTCATTTTTGCATCAGATTACTATAAATTTCACTGCGTTTAGGTGCGAGGCAACGAGACGAATGGATACTTTTGTTTCCAGGAAGAACGAAGAAGAAGAAATTTCACTACGTTTTGGTGCGAGGCTGCGAGAGAGAGTTAGGAACCTGAGGGTTTTGGATTAGGGCTGAAATTACACAAAAGTCCTTACAAACAGGTGTTAACGGGTGGTTAACAGGTTTCGCAGGTTCACCCAAACCGACCCGTTATTTAACGGATGATTAACAGGTTAACCCGTTAACCACCCACCCGAATACTAATTTTAACGGATCGGGTTAACGGGTTGGATTGTAAATGCCATGCCTACTTTACAGTAGTGACAAAAAAAAAAAAAAATCCTAATGCGGTTTGATCTCCACTGATTCTTCTACCTCCTAACAACTAAATAATTAACCTATTAACGGTATCGTTCTACGCAAAAACAAGACACTGTGTTGTCTTTGGTGGAATAACTTTAATTTGTTTTTCAGCCAATATTTCCTTGTTTTTGATCTATTCAACAATTTCAACCCATGAGTTTCATATGGAGAAGTGAACATTCATCGTCTCTCCAAGTGAAAATTGAAAACAATGTGCCTACTTTCTTTTAAGATAAGTACATGACCAATTGGTCAAAACGCGGCCTAATTTCCACTTGATTGTAAGCATTTTTGGTGAATTCAATGTTATAGCACAAAGTGGAGTGTAGGCTGATTAACCGGCATCTTACTATCATTGTACTCTAAACTTAAAGGTGGTTTGTTAAGATGGTTTGCTTAATTTACAAAGTTAAACCAGTGTAACCAGGTTAGGGGACACACACTATGAGCTCGTTTGAAAAAGGCTTTTAAATGAGTTATAACACTGCACTTCAAGTGCTTTTTGAACCCAAAATCATTTTATCTAAAAGCACTCAAAAGCAGACAAACATTGTGGTAATGGATGGAGAACATGAAGAGAAATATAGATGCTACAAATGTTTTAACAAAAAGCATATCCACACTCTAACCAGAGTGATATAAAGTTGAACTCGATTTGTAAGTGATTATACGGGGAACAGATTAGTCTCGAAAGGAAAATACAAAAGCAAGTAAAGAGCACCCTCGATGGACGACACTCTTAATTCAACCTCTGCGCAGCTTCCTTGGCTAAGAGCTTCTCCTTCGCCTTGGTCTTGGCCTGTGATTTGGCGCCCATGATACCGCCTCCCCACTTCTTTCTTAACTCTTCGTACTTATCATTGAAGTTGGCCTAAATCACATACAAGTAACGATGAGGAGCGGTAAATCAAGTGTTTACAATCTAACGGGTAAAATTGTCAAGCAAAGTAAAAAAAAAAAATCAATCTTTCAACATACCTTGATAGCCTCCAGAATTTTGCTGAACTCAAGCTTATCCTCATTCTTAACAGTTGTCAAACAAAGTGCAGCAGCTGTTTTCTTGTGGAGAAGCTGTCAGTGAGGCAAAAGATACATTAATACCTTCCAAAAGACGTAGAATCCATTGTTTGATTAAAAATAACAGACAAAATTACAGATCTATACCGCTCCAAGACGGGATTTCCCCTTCACAATGCAGTATGGGATCTCCATCTTCCTGCACAAGGCAGGAAGCCATACAACCAACTCGATAGGGTCCACATCATGAGCAATAACAACAAGCTGAGCCTTGTTCTGCGAAGGCAACATCTTACTAGTTAGCATAACTTACGACGTATGTCAAGGTTCATTCATTGAAACCTAGAAGGAACAAATCGATATGATGTATTACCAACCTGCTCAATCAGGTAGGTGACATGGTTAAGTCCATATTTCAGAACAATAGGCTTCTTTGTCTCAACGGTTTTTCCTTCAGATTCCTCTTGAGCTCGTTTCAGAAGACGTTCCCTCTTTGCAGCTTTGTCTTCGGGTCTGTACTTCAGAAGCAACTTGAAGAGACTTGTTGCTGCAAGTAGTGTTAGAAATATTATAATTGTTTGTGGGAGTAAAAATAATTTAATACTTCAGACCTCCTCTAAAACGACTCCACCTTCAATGTTTCATAAAATCAGACCATATAAGAACATGAATGGAATAGTCATTAACCACTCAAATCAGTAATTTTAAAGCTACAGATCCTAGAATCAACTATCAATACTATTATGTGACTATCCAATCAGATACAGGATGGGATGTTCATCAAGAAACACGACAAAGGGCGTAGAGGTAGAAATCCACAAGTGTTGGAAAACTTTTCCATTCCCAGACTAGTAAGCAGTAGGTAGTGAACGTATGCTCATCTAACCAACGATAAATTTTTTGTGATGGTAAGAATTTACATATACTTTTTCAAACAATTAACTTCAAATGATCCTAAACAATCACATTACTCAAGCAGCAAGAAATCACAATGGTCGGTTTCATACCAAGGTTCTTGTCCAGAGTCTTGGTGAACTGGTTAAGTGCTGGTGGGACCTTCAAACGTTGCTTAAGGATCCTCTTTTTCCTCTGGATACGGACAACCTTGGGCCACTTCACAAACCGGTGCAGATCTCTCTTAGGAGGCAAAGCCCCGCCAATACCAAACTGCTTGGTACGCTTCTCAAATAGTGGGTTCACAACCTTCTCCTGAAACATTAATTAAAGAAATATTCAATAATTGACAAGTTTCAAAAACATTTATAAGATAACAATCCATAAACAAATGCAATAGATCATACAGTTTTCTTCTTAGCAGGTGCTGCCGGTTTCACACCTCTCTTGGGAGCCTGCAAGACAAAAGAATATGGGAAAATTAAAACAAATGAAACCAATCAAAAGGCAACCACAATTCCGATCACGTCCCAAAGTTAATTGGCGTTAAAACTCAATCACATTTAACAAATGATATAACACCAGTGCCATCCAAAGCGTGCTTTTCATGCATGATTGAAAGCATTACATTTACTGAATAGAAACCTCAGTAAACATTCAAATTCTGCTTAATTGGATAAACAAATGAAATAAAATTCACAGTTCAAAAATCCCCGAAAACAGGGTGCACATAATGGTCTCCAAATCTATCCCATCCCCAGCTGACAATTCGAAGTCTTCCGCCTCTCGAAAAACAAATTCTCAGAGACTAATCACACCATTACATATACATACATGCATTCATCAAAAGTAAGCATCAAAGGTGATAAAGCTTAATCAGTACCAATTAACACAAACAAACACCTCGATTGTACTAATTAATCAGATTTCAAGCCCACAGATTAACTGATAATCTACATTTCACACCAACGGATGAAAAAAATCAGAAAACACAGGCATGCGTACATACAAGTGAAAATTATTCGAATATAGCATAAGGTTCGAGCATATGGGAGAAGAAGGGGATGAAACTAGGGTTTGGAGCATACCATTTCCGGGTGGCTGAGATCTTCACTGACCTTCTGGGGTTTACAGCGAATGAAACCCTAAAGCTAAGCTGAAGCCCTCGGGTGGCGCTAAGTGTGAACTATATATAGGTGGCCCTATTGCGGAATTTGGGTTTTCATCCGATTCGTTGGTTCGGGTCGGATCTGCCTGGGACTGTTCGGCTTGAGCTTGTGTTGCTTTTATGGCGGGCCGCAATCATGGGCCGTATTTTCCATTTTTGAGTTGGGCTTCAGTTTATATTGATTCAATCTGCCTGGGACAAGCATGAAAAATGAGGCTTGAACGGTACAATCTCTTTTGTCACCACGTGATGAAAGGACCGATCTCGTAGTTCTTGGTTTTGGAAGAGATGTTGTTAGATGATTTGTTTTATTTTCTCATTGAATCTGAACCTAAACTTGTGCTTGAGAGATAGACGTCCATACACTAATAAAAGGACGTATGGATTCAATTATTACCAAATCACTTGTTTTCTCTTTGGAAGATTCACTGTGTATGTCAACGTCTTCTGAAGAAATGGCTAAGCCGTAGGAAGTTTCTTCAACCCAAATTACAACAAAGTTATAGCTTTAAACATGTCTGTTTAATGTTTGTAAAAATAATAAAAAATAATAATAATAAAAAATGCAAAATTACCTTAACCTCATCAATGCCGGGTTTCTTCCAGGTCGGAGTTGCTTAAAAACATTTACTCATGCATTCGAGATCCAATCTTGTCCTTCAGGGTGCGTTTGGTACGCAGACAGGACGGAACGGGACGGGACGGGACGGAACGGGACGGAACGAAGGTGTAATTTTTTAAAAAGACATGGGGTGGTATTTGTCTTAAAATGGTAAAACATTGTGTTCCACAGACGTGGAACAAACCCGTTCCAGGGGGAGGTGGGACGCAAAAACACCAAAAATCTGTCCCGTGGAACAGCCCGTACCACCAATTTTTGACGCACCAAACGCAGGACGAAACGTCTCGTCCCGTTCCGTCCCGTTCCGTCCCGTCCCGTCCCACGTACCAAACGCACCCTCAAGGAACACAAAATTGAAATAAAGATAAAAGAATGAGGAATTCCCACCCAACAATTACCAAAACGACATTACAATGGACACGTGGCAACCACCCTCTGAAATTCTTTGGTGCGTAGTGAGGAGCTCACTATTAGTAGTAAAAAGACAGAGAAGCCCGCTCTCTCAAAATTTTATGGCGTGAAATTTTGAAACCCTCCCTCCCTTTACAATTCCACAGCCCGCCCAATCTCCCCAAAAATTCCGAAATTAAAACCCCAGAGATTTCAATTCCCCCCAAATTCCGAAATCCCCAATTTGCTAAATTCCACCTCCCGTCCCTCTCTCAGATTCAGATTCACGTAGCCCTCGTAGCTCCCCCTCCAGCTCTGTGATTCCTAGGGTTTCCATTTCCCAAACCCACAAATCTAGGGTTTTAACAGTTCTCCGTCCAATCCTCGATCCTTGCTTTGCTGCTCGGTTCCCATGGCGTCCGAAGCCCTAGAGGAGAAGAAACCGGAGGACGAAGCTCCGGTGGAGGAGAAGCCGGAGGCTGAGGCCGAGGAGAAGCCGAAAGAGAAGGCCAAGGAAGAGGAGCAAGAGAAAGATGAAGAGAAGGAGAAGGAGAATGAGAAAGTTCCGGAGGTTTCCGAGAAGGTGACTGAGAACGAGGAGGAGAAGGTTGTTGAAGAAGGCAAAGAGGAGAAGGAGAAAGAGAGTGAGGAAACTCCGAAGAAGGCTAAGAGAGGTCGGAAGTCTAGCTTGAAGAAGGAGGACAGCGACCAGACTGAGTCGAAAAAGAGGGGGCGAGACTTGGCTGCGAAGAAGAGTAAAGAAGTTGAGGCGGAGAAGAAAGAGAAGGAGCCGGTGACGCCGGTGATTGAGAGGCCCACAAGGGAGAGGAAGCTAGTTGAGCGCTACTCAGCTCCGGATAGCGGAAGGTCTTCCGGGACTAAAGCCTTGAGCATTGAGAAGGTATGGTGGTGGGAAAGGATGCCTTTTTTATTTGTTATTTGTTGGCCTTTTGTGGTCTAATTTGAATTATGCTTGTTTTCTGTGATTTCAGGGCCGCGGTACAGAGCTTAAGAATATACCAAATGGTATGTTTTCTTAATTTTTGAAAGCCTTGATCTTGTTAAATTGTTTGTTGATATGGTATAATTGCTGAAATCCTTTGATAACTTGACATACCATGTTGATCTGTTGTTGCATTCAGTGATAGTGAGACTGGAGTTGTCCTGCTAATTGGCTTAGATTTAGATTTTCGGCAGAAAATTTACATGCACATGTTATGTGGTGGCTGCTTTAAGTTCACTAGTTTAAGTTAGATCCTTCCCTCATTAACTAGAAAATCTAAAAAAGAGGTTATAATTCCCTGTACGCTAGTAGTTCATGTGTTATTTCACCTGGTGTACACATGACAGTGGCTCTGTTTTAGCTTCAGTTTCACATTTGAATGAACTAGTCACTGGTATATACATTTTATCTTCCAGTTGTAAACCACATATAAGCTTTCCTTTTTGATGGTCGGTCCTTCACTGTTGTCCGTGTATTTTTCTATTCCACTGCATCATTATTGACAAGCTAAGCAGTGGTACAAAAATTTGTTTTGATGATTTTAACTGATTTGGATCTATAAGGTGTAGTGGCTTTCTTTGAGTTGAACTTGTGTCGGATGGAAAATTGAAGTGTATACAACCAAATGAATCATGTTCATCTAGCTGCTATGTAACAATGAAAATAAATAAGTGGAAACAAGAAACAAAATTGTTGTGAAATGAATTTCATTGTGCTGTTCCTCTGGTTAGAGTTGTCATAAGCAATGCCTAATATCCTTGTTAAAACAAAGGACCTGGGCATATATTCAGAAATTAGATTCTAGTTCTAATTAGAGGTTGTGTACGATGGAGGATTACATTCGAATTTACCCAAATAATCGAGCACCCCTGGTGCATTTGATCTTATTTACATTGTCCTTTAAGTCAATAAAAGAAGAGCACTGTGAAGTTGGATTGATTTAATGGCAGTTATTGTGTCAATTAGTTGATTTTGACATAGTTCATCAGTAATTTTCTTTTATTTGATTTCTTATAAACTTTCGCATGTCCAAGGGTACCTGCATGTACTCTTAAATGAAAGGGATACCTGTGTGTTGTGGGGTGGAATTTTCTCATGTTGTATGTGGGAAAATAATATAGTTTGCATTTACATTGTTATTCACTTATCTTTAAATTTCTTGTTACCGCAGCTTGGCCTACTTTTGTCTGATATTTGAACTATTTCAGTGGCTTTCAAGATGTCAAAGAGAAAAGCAGATGACAACCTGCAATTACTTCACACAATTCTTTTTGGAAAAAAAGCTAAGGTGAACTTTTGTGTGTCTGTTTTTTTTTTTGGCTTAGTGATTTTAGGTGCTTTGTCTTCATACTATCTGTGGCAGTTTTTATTATCTTTTGATGTCTTTTATTTGTTGATGTTCTTGTGCAGGCTCATAGTTTAAAGAAAAATATAAGTCAGTTTTCAGGTTATGTGTGGGTGGAGAATGAGGTATTATATGTTTTATGCTTACCTTTATCAATTTTGCATATTCTGCAAGGTCTTCTTGGATATTCATGCAGTCCAACATTATTCTTAATGCTCACTCTATCATTCTTATTTTTCTGTTTGCAGCAGGAAAAACAGAGGGCAAGGGTAAAGGAAAAGATCGATAAGTGTGTTAAAGAAAAGCTGATGGATTTTTGTGACTTGCTTAATATTCCGGTTAAGGGCACTACAAAGAAGGTAAATATCGGAAGAAATGTTTTTATATTGCTTGAAAAGTTTTTTATACTGCTTGAAAAGTTGATGGGTGATCTTATCTGACATGCTGTGCTTACAGGAAGATCTTTCTGTCAAGTTATTGGAGTTCTTGGAATCTCCACATGCTACAACTGATGTTTTGCTTGCTGAAAAGGAACAGGTTCGGTTTTTTTCCCACTAATTTTTACTTGTTCTCTGTGCACTTTCACATTGGTTGTTAAACCATGGTTCATCTCTGAGTTTCAGAAAGGGCAAAAGCGGAGAAGGAAGGCTACACCGAGTAAGGCTGCAGGTTCTGGAGAAGCATCACCAGAACCATCAGCCAAGGTGTGCATTCATTACTCAATATTAAATTATGAATTTCTCACCAACGCCATGGATGTAGAAGGAATATTGTTTCCTGATGCATTAGTTACTTGATCCATTTTTCTCTTATTTTCATTAATCCCTGTGTTATGTGCATAGTTGTCATCCGTGTTGTAATATGGGTTTACACCTAAGGATTCTCCCCAGATGAAAATAAAGGCGACAAATTGTTTACTTCTGGTTTGACTTTAGTGTGCTGATTAGATTGATTTACTTGTTGAACCTTGTATTCTCATCGATAATTTTTTTAACTCTGATTATGATACTTTGGCAATGCACTTTGCATTTGATGATGTTTTGCAATGCACATGTCCTTCCCACTTGGTCATGCATTTTCTTCTCGTGTCAATACTTTGTAGTCTAACTTTGTGCCTTCTTTCTTGATAGAAACGAAAAGAAACACCCAATTCTGACAAAAAGCAGGAGTCATCCAAAGCTGACGAAGAGGAGGATGATGACAAAGTTGAATCTTCAGATGTGAAGGATGATTCTGGTGAAGATGATGATCACAATATGGTTAATGAAGAAAGTGACCATGAAGAAAAATCCGATGAAGAGCAAAAAGAACCAAAGGACCAGGTTTCGAGTCCAAAAAGTTCAACCAAAAAGACTGTAAAAGAGGGCTCAAAGGCTAAAGCTGGTAGCAAAACAACACCTTCTAAGAAGAAGACCCCAGCAAAATCTGCCAAAACTCCTACAGAATCTGCAAAGAAATCTAATTCTACTTCGAAAAGAGGTGCAACTGATGCTGAAGGAACTTCTGGCTCAACAACTAAAGCAAAGAGATCAGCAAAAAAACAGAAGACTGAGAAGGAAAAGCCAAAGGATACCAAGGAAAAAGCCACTGGCAAGAAACAGTCGAGCAAGTCCCCAGCCAAGGATCAAGGTGATTTTCTTTGTGTTTATTTTCTGTGGATACTTCAATATTAGCTAGGGTATCGTTCCATGAAGTGTCTGTCTTCAAAATTTTAGGAGTTTCTCTTTTGATTGTATCAAATTCGTGCATGAACTAGGAAAAGGAAAAGCTAGCAAGAAACCGAAGCCAGAGCCCACTAGAGATGATATGCATGCCGTAATTGTTGATATTCTGAAGGAAGTGGACTTCAATACTGTAAGTTTCATCATTGTAACTTGACATTGAGTGGATGGTTGAAGTTGTGTTAGTTCTATTATTAAACCTTCCACATTTACGTTGTGCAGGCAACTTTATCAGACATTCTCAGGCAACTTGGTAGGGTTCCTTTCTGTGTGCTTCAGTTTATTTTTTATTTTTCTTTTCTTTACCAACTCTTTTATTTAGCTAACTGTAAAACCGTGATTTACTCCTCAGGTATCCACTTCAGTGTTGATTTGATGCATAGAAAAGCAGAGGTGAAGGCAATAATTACAGATGTAATTAACAACATGACTGACGAGGAAGATGAAGGGGATGAAGAAGCAGAGGAGAATGCCGAAGCTGGTGATGCCTCAGACAAGGATGAAGAAAAGGATGGTGATGATAAGGACGACGATGATGCTTAAATCATAGTTGGCCAGAGCTTATACTTGACCGTCTCTGGTTGTGCATTAACCAAGTAATTCATAGTTTTCTTCAGAGGTGTGCCATCAGCAGTTTTTAAGAATCGATACCTTTGGATGTCCGGGGTCCTGTACCATATTATTCAACTTCTTTGTAGTGTTGAGCTGACCTCAGATTCATATGTTAGGTTGGTTTGTTTTCTTTTATAAGTTAAAACCCCTTCCTATGAGAGTTGTTTAGCTGTAGCCGTGACTTAATTTTCATTATAATAGAGTAGTAAGTGGGTTTTTTTTTTTAAATCTTAATCTCTTTTTTTCCTCTCTTTGTCTCTTAACTTCAATATTTGAGATGATATCGGCGTTTGGAGTCTTCAATGCTATACAACTCCTTCCATATTGACCCCGAGAAGCTCGAAAATCTCAACAATCAAAAAATGGCCATGAAAGATGGGGTTCTTGAGAACTGCATTACATTTAAAGCACTCTCCTCCATTGTTTGGAGAGCCTGAACTGAGGCCTTGAGAATGAAACCAGTTCTGAACTGAGGCCTTGAGAATGAAACCAGTTCAGAAAACGAAGCTTCTTTTAGCTGTTGACGGGCGCTCAAAACTTAAGCCGCCGATACCAGAAGGGTTACACTTTGGACTACAACTTGGTCTGGGTTACGGCCATTTCCAACCGAAGGGTTCATAGGGCCGAAAAATGCCTCGAAAATTATCTCCAATTAAGGGCTAAGCCAGAAGAAGGCTCGTGGGCCCTACGGAATCTAAAAGGGTCAAAGGGCCAACTGGCTGGCTACTTTCAGCCAGTTCGCTAGCTAGCCCAAATCCTTTTTTTTTTTTTTTGTTCTTTTCCATTAGCCCAACCTTTTTTTTTATTTTTTGGTTCTTTTCCATTAGCCCAACCTTTTTTTTTATTTTTTGGTTCTTTTTCATTGCCCAGCCCACCACTTTTTGTTTTTATGCTCAATAGCCTTTTTTTTGGACCTCTTTTTTTACTTTCTAATTTTTTCCTACATCATTTCTCACATATTTTTCACTATTCTATATTATCTTACCTCATTTTATTTTAATTCTTCACATTCCATACTATCGCCCTTTAGCCTTTGGTTGGAGACGATTTTTAGTGATAGGACTAAAACGAGCCCTATCGTCCTCGGTTGGAGATAGTAAGAAATATGGCCTTGCACTATTCATTAAAATATTAATTTCTTGGAGGGCCAGATGGCTAAAACAAGCCCTCTGGCCAGCCTTTGGTTGGAGATGGCCTAAGTTTCCACACAACTGACTTCGGTTGGGGAGAGCTTGTGTTTTCAGGGCCAATGGATTTTCCTGAGAAAAAAGTTTGTTTGTTCCTTTCTCATGGGGAAGATAGGAAAGTCATATATGTGCTATTGAGGCCATCTCCAACCGAAGGCTGGCCAGATGGCTCATTTTAGCCATCTGGCCTTCCAAGATATCAATATTTTAATGAACAGTACATGGTCATATTTGCCTCCATCTCCAACTGAGGGCCAAAGGGCTTGTTTTAGCCCTGTCACAAAAAATCATCTCTAATTGAGGGTCAAAGGTCTATAGTATGGAATGTGAATAATTGAAATAAATTAAGGTAAGACAATATGAAATGGTGAAAAGTTTGTGAGAAATGGTGTTGGAAAAAATTAGAAATTAAAAAAAAAATCCAAAAAAAAAAGAACAAAGTGGGCTATTAAAAAAAACTGGACTGGGCAAGTGGAAAAGAAAAAAAAAAGGGCTAGTCAGCCGGTTGGCCTTCTGGCCTGTTTTTGTCCTGTGGGGCTCATGAGCCCTTTGGCCTAACCCTCGGTTGGAGATGGTTTTTGGGCTATTTTCGGCTATTTGGCCCTTTAGACCCTTCGGTTGGAGATGGTTTGAGTTTGCCAGCTTTTACTATGAAGATCTTTGAAGATTTGTGGAGGCACATCTAAAGGGGAAGAACTTACATACGCTTGGTGACCAATAATACAATGTCATATGTTTCAACTATTTGTTATGTTATATTTGTTTGTACCATACTTAGGGCCTCCATATTTAGATCTCGTATAAATACTCTGGGGACTTAGATGTAATTATGTAATAAAAGGAGGGAGGTCAACTCTTAGGCCTGAAGCCCCCTCACCCTTTCACATCCCCTCTCACATTACAGAGGTTCTCTCCCTCACAATCCTCTCAGAGAAATACAATATCAGTGTGGACGTAGCCCAAACCTTTGGGTGAACCACGATACATCTTGTGTTATTTTACTTTCTTGCAAATTCACGGTCGGATTTACGTTGTTCCAAGACCCCTCTGGTTTTGTGCATCAACATTTGGCGCCGTCTGTGGGAATCGATACGAAAAGTTGTGTCGGTTCTCTTTCATTTTTTCACCTCCACAGTGAATATGCAAAATGACAAAAACCAAGAACACCTCTCTCTCTCAAAATCCTAAGATTTTCTCTCTAAATACCCAGAAAAGCCCATCTCTCTATTCAAACAAGATAATCGACTACCCTCTCATCATTTACTGTGCTTTACGATCTCCCTCAGTTCTTCACTTTCCAAAACCACCCTATAACACACCGGTAATTACCAAGGAAGCCACTCCAGCAAAACCTAAAACGCCATCCGATGGATTTCACGCTCCATTCGCAGTTGTGCCTAAAAAACTCGAAGATCTCAGAGACACTGTCTGTGTTTTAGCCATGGCTCCAGCATCACTGTTTGCTAACGGCGGTGCTGCCGCCGCCGTCGAGGCAGTTCCTACTTTAGTCACCGGCTGAGTCACCTCCGTCTATAGCAAGGTCCAGGCTAGTCGTATCGACCATGCGTTTCCTCTCCCTTCGGTGCTCTAAAAGCCCTTCAAGATCGTCAACGATCCCGCCAACTCTGCTGCCGGCAATTCAGATAAGGAAAGTGCAGTGGACAGATCTCCACATGTTGTGGAATTGCTGGTGAAGATCTCTCGAGAAAGTGCAGTAGTACCGTGCCAACACTTAACACTCTCGAGAAAGTGCAGAAATTTGACATCTGAAAAGCCCAAGGCGGAGGAAACAAATTGAAATGGATGAAATGGGTGAGGAAGTTGTGCAGGAATCAAAAGGAGGGAACTTTGGGGAGGCGATGGAATGAGTGGCCTCAATAGCCTTTTTACCGTGTAGGTCCCTCTCCGGCCACTTCATCCACCACCAGGACTCTGTTAACGTCTGCTTCGACCTTCAGGGAACCGTTATTGGACCTGGTCGACCCGCCCGAGTCATGCGATGTGTGCCTGTATGAGTTCGAGAGCGAGGACGAGATACGACAGCTCACGAACTGTTGTCACGTCTTCCACAAAGGGAGGCGGTAGATCAGGACATCATCAACACCATGTCATCATGAGCTGCAGTAGCTGAGGCTCGAGCAATATCCACCATTTCTGTGTGTGTGTTTGACCCATCGATGAACTAAGCGATCTAGAAAATGTTGGCAGTGTTCGACAAGTCAGTCGCCAAATGCCCGGAGGCGCTACAGAGCCCTCAGTCCGGATCAGCCTCTGCCCTGAAAGATGGGTTTTCTGGCGTAGCAGTTTGCTTCTGTGCATCATTCCTCCGTCACTATCAATCTTGGCGCTTCTGGTCTAATCGAGTTTTAGCTAGGCAACTGGGTTTGCCTCTTCATAAGAACCTACAAGGTTTTTAGCATATGCTATTTGTTGATGCTAGTAGTCGACGGTGGGTGTTGCTTTGCTCTGAGCTCAACCTCGCCGTGCTCAAAGAGGTGTTGGTACAATTCTGGGCCCTCAAAAGGTGCAAATTAGAGCGTCTGACGAAGTAGTAAAAGATAGTGTGCACATGCATGACAGCAAAGCAGAGACAGAAAGCAGAAAAAGGAAAAGAGGAAGAGTGAAAGCAGAAAAGAAAAAGAAGAAACAGAGACAAAAGCGAAAAAGCAAAAATCAAAAGGGAGGCTTTCCTCTGCAAGAGCACATGGGGACACTGCAAAAGTAAGGAATAAACACCCCACCAGAATGATGTAATTTATTTTCCTTATCTTTCGGAAACATCTGTATAAACCCCATCAGAGGGTAATAAATAAATAAAAAATAAACCGGCAAGCCCAAAATAAAAGGGCTGGAATGTTGTGTGGAGGTCCACAAGCCCAAAATAGCACCAACCAGGTGACCAAAAGTATGTCTAGTACTACAAAAAATTATTTGGCACCCTGCCGCTATTATCACCAACCAGGTGACCAAAAGTACGTCTAGTACTACAAAAATTATTCGGCAGCCTGCCGCTATTATCACCCACTAGGTGATCAAAAGTACGCCCAGTACTCCAAAATTATTCAGCAACCTGCCGCTATTATCACCTACTAGGTGATCAAAAGTACGCTCAGTACTCCAAAATTATACATGAGCATCACTCATGTCATTCATACATAAACATTCATGAGCATCACTCATGTCAATCATACATAAACATTCATGACCATCATTCATGTCAACATTCATGAGCATCACTCATGTCAACATTCATGAGCATCACTCATGTCAATCAACATAAACATTCATGAGCATTACTCATGTCAATCAGCTTCAAAAGCTTCATTTACAGAGCTCTAGCTTCAAAAGCTTTATTTACAGAGCTTTAGCTTCGAAAGCTTCATTTACAAAATCTTCATTTACAGAGCTCTAGCTTCAAAAGCTTCATCTACAGAGCTCTAGCTTCGAAAGCTTCATTTACAAAAGCTCTAACTTCAAAAGCTTCATTTACAAAAGTTCTAGCTTCAAAAGCTTCATTTACAGAGCTCCAGCTTCAAAGCTTCACTTGCAAAGCTTCACCTACAAAGCTTCAGTGCAGGGTATACAAATACCGCCTCCGAACAACCACCACTTCGGCCCATACATAGATTCAATTTGAAGTCTCCAGCCAACAGACTCTATTGACCGAAGACTTGGGGGACTACATTAGGTACCATATATTGGGCCTCGTGAAAAATACTTGGGGGATTCAGCCCATTATTTATGTTTTGAGGACCGATCCCTTATTCTATAAAAGGGACTCCCTCACTTTCATTAGAGAGCACCCATTATTTATGTATTGAGGATTGAGCCCTTATTCTATAAAAGGGACTCCCTCACTTTCATTAAAGAGCACCCATGATTCATGTACTAAGAAGCGAGCCCTTATTCTATAAAAGGGACTCCCTCACCATCATTAGAGAGCATCGCCGCCTGCTGAGCAACTGCCTCGCCGCGAGCATTAACTCTTAGCCCATCACTTATGTATTGAGGAGCGAGCCCTTATTCTATAAAAGGGTCTCCCTCACCATCAACGCCATAAGCCGAGCCAACCAAGGCAACATAAGCCACAAGCAGAGCAGCCTCGCAACATGTGCTACTTCTAGTTGAGCATCATTTCACTTTAAGTACCGCCTCATATCAAGTATCAGTTCAAGACGACATCTAGTTACTTCGGCCCACATATGGACTGAATTTCAAGTCTCAAGCCAAAAGACTCTATTGACTGAAGACTTGGAGGACTACTGTTTGTACCATACTTAGGGCATCCGTATTTAGATCTCATATAAATACTCGAGGGACTTAGATGTAATTATGTAATAAAAGGATGGAGGCCAACTCTTAGGCCTAAAACCCCCTCACCCTTTCACATCCCCTCTCACATTACAGAGGTTCTCTCCTTCACAATCATCTAAGAGAAATACAATATCAATGTGGACGTAGCCCAAACCTTTGGGTGAACCACGATACATCTTGTGTTATTTTACTTTCTTGCAAATTCACGGTCGGATTTACGTTGTTCCAAGACCTCTCCGGTTTTGTGCATCAACAATATTATTTGCCTGGTACACCATAGCAGCATTCCAAGGTGCATATGTAAGAGCTTCTCTAGATATTAGGAGGTGGAGAACCAATAGTATTCAAGACACGAATTTAATTCAATATGTGACGAAAGAAATCTTGGGAATAAAAAGGTTGTAGCAGGCAACTTAATACTATGATCTGGTGGTATTCCTCTTCACTTGGAAGTGAGAGGTCTTAGGTTCGAATATCGTGAATGGCGAATTCGATACCAAATTAGGTTGCCTATTGTGTGGCTTCGCCGAACTCTCTCTCCCCATAGTGTAAAAATATCGATATACTAAAGAAAAAAATTGTTGTAGAAATAAAAAAACAACAAAGCCTTATCCTAATAAGTTGGATTGGCTGTATGAATCCTAAAACCTCAAGGTTCTTTCTTTTGCGCCAAACCTTTCATTAGCTCCAACTTCCAAGTGCTTCATGTCTTTTCTTAAGTCACTTTCAAAGTTTTCCTAGCTCTTTCTCTACCCTTTTTGCTCTGAGCCTTTGTCTCATAATTGTATTGTAACCGGAGCATCTATAAGTCTTAGGTTCACATGTAAAAACCATATTAACTAATTTTCTATCATCTTATCTTCAATTGTGGCTACTCCTACTTTACCTATGTTATCCTCATTCTTAATTTTGTTATTTCTCATGTGCCCGCACATCTACCGAAGCATTCTCATCTCTGCTATACTCATGTTTTTCATGTGTTGGTACTTGACCGCCCAATAATCCGTGTCATAAAGCATTAATGGCATTATCGCCGTTATTATTATCCTTTGTATGATCATATCTTTTTTTATATATTTCATTTTATTGCTTATGGTTTTTGTGTGGGAAAAGGATTTTCTTCGGTTCCCTTTCCACCAAATCCACCTAGTCAGGGATCCGGGCCATTGGATTTTGATCCAACGACTACAATTATTATAACTTTTAAAAGGGCCCCCTGTTTGGAGCCGTTAGATCAAAATACAAAGACTCGGATCCTGAACTAGATAGGTTTGGTGGAAAGGGATTCGGAGAGGATCCTTTTCTAGAGGGTTACATTATGTTCAAAAATGTCGGAGCATAGGTCTACGATTTTTTTTGTTCAATATAAGCATCTACCATTTCTTTGAGTATAAAAAAAAAAAAAGGAAAAATGTGTTTTAGACACAAAATTGATTATAGCTTGTATCATTACTCCCTAACCAAAACCTAATTCCATTGACCATTTGTATTATTTACAGCTCGAAACATAATTAGATTGATTTTTTCTTTCTAAGAATTGGCTTTATTTTCAACTAAAGTTTGATTGTAACTATCTTTGTTTTGTGATCAACAAGAAGAGAATTCAAACCCGGGACCTCTTCAAATATGGTTAAAATGAGAAACCATTACACTAAGAACTAGTTGGTCTTAATGTTTTTTTGGTTATTAGTTTTTTTTTTTTAAATAAAAATAAAAATTGTGATAGGCTTAAGTTAGAATCATTATTTTTTAAGAGATAAATGAAGAATATATGACTTGGGGATATTTTTTTCTTCTTTTCCCCAATGATTTAATTTTGTCAAATATATTTTTCTTTTGATATCAATAGTTGTGTGCGTCTTGTTTTCTATTTCATTGTCTCCTTATGAAGGCTTTCTTATTAGGTTATAGCTTCAGTGGTAGAACAATGAAGGCTTTCTTGAATTTGATGCAAAATTCAAAGGCTTAGAATTCCTCTGTCCCACATCTATCAGAAGGTTTGAGAACAAGCCTTTTAAATAGAATTATCTCACTCTAACTAACATCGATGCCTTTTGTATTAAAACTCCACACCTGACGGATTGGTCAGGTGGCCAAGTGGGAATAATATCAGTGTTGTTGGAGTGGGCCCATGGTCCGTCTACCTAAAATTTAAGATGGTATTAGAGCCAGGGGACGGGCTCATACTGCCACGTGAATGGGTGGGTCCCCTTTGACCTTGCAATAATGGGTGAGCCCTGACTTGGCTCCACGTGATTGCTGATGTGTTGAACTTCACGTGTGAATTCCTTTGTCCCACATCGGCCAGAAGGCTTGAGAACAAGCCTTTTAAATAGATTACCCCACTCTAACTAACACCGAGATCTTTTGTATTAAAACCCCATACCTAACAGATTGAGCAAGTAGCCAAGTAGGGACAACATCGATGTTGTTGGAGTGGGCTCATGGCCCGTCTACCTGAAATTTAAGACATATGATTACAATTCATAAAAATAAAAAGGACGACCTAAGCCAACAAGGCTTCATCATAAAACCAATTGGCAATAGCTCGACCCTTTATTATAAGCATATGTAAAGTCTCGCAAGATTCCCACTCTCAAAGTAATTCTTTTATAAGAAAGTTCCCAACCCAAATCTAATTGAAACTTCTAGTTTCTAACTGAGTGATTGGTTGAAACTTGTAAGCAAGCCATTATCTGTTCAAATTCCAATCAAGAAGATTTATAATTAATCATATATACGGCAAATGAGTTCATATAATTTGACTCTAATTATGCTCTAGGAGAGATCTTGGGTTTTACTGTTAATAGCAAGTGCACCAAGCAACCTAATGCAACTTCTAGATGCCCACCACACCAACCCTAACCCCTTAAACTCCATTGCCGGTATGCGTTCCAGTCACTGTACATTTGCACTGCCTAACACCGCACAATTTGCAGAGAAAGATCACACCGTTGTCCAAAATACTTAGATAGACTTCAAACTTTATGAGTTAGCAATAAAAGAAAATGGTTTCTTGAATTCATTCTTTTTCCCAAGAGAGGGGCTATTCCACTAAAAGTGTTTTGCGTATGAGCCCCCACCATTTCCTTTTCGTGCTGCAGAACTTTGGTCAACCAAAACAGTCAATGGCGTCGTAGCAAGCAGCAAACTCATAAACTAGTGAATTGAAAATTATTGTATTTTGTGAATGGTATATTCATCATGAGACAATCAAGTACAAGAGATAACAAATATATATGTGCTAGAGGGAAGAAAACAAGACTACCTATCCCTCATTGATTTACGTCTAAAGCTAACAAAAAAAGAACAAACAAGACACATCCCTTGAATTAAGGGAATTGACAACAAGACAAATAAGACACATCCCTTGAATTAAGGGAATTGACAACAAGAGACACATCCCTTGAATTAAGGGAATTGACAACACTATCTATCACCCTAAAATCCTTTGTACGGTGAACATGCAACCAAACCTAACCCTAATTGCCATTCTTTCTTCCAATACTCCCCCTCAAGCTGGATCAAAGGGATTAATTGATCCAAGCTTGAACAAAAGACGCTGAAAATTAGCAGAGGTTAATCCTTTTGGGAAAATATCCGCAAGTTGATCATGACTGCGCGTGTAGTGAGTATCGATCACCTTGGATTGAACTTGATTTCTGACGTAGTGACAATCAACTTCAATATGTTTAGTTTGCTCATAGAATACAGGATTCGATGCAATGTGCATCGCGGCCTGATTATCACAGTGTAAGGACATGGGTTGTTGATGAGGAAAACCTAAAGCCAACAGAAGGATTTTGAGCCAAATAAGTTCACAAGCAGTTGACGCCATAGCACGATACTCTGCCTCTGCACTAGAGCGTGCAACAACACTTTGTTTCTTGCTTTTCTAGGTAACTAAGTTGCCTCCCACAAACGTACAAAACCCAGTGGTAGACTTGCGATCGAGATAATTGCCTGCCCAGTCAGCATCGATATAGCCTGAAATCTGAGTGTGACTATTGTTGCGCATAAGAATTCCTCTACCAATGGAACCCTTAAGATAACGTAGCACACAATGAACAATCTTTAAATGATCCATGCTTGGAGAGTGCATAAACTGGCTAACAATGCTGATGGCATATGATATATCAGGACGTGTGATAGTCAGATAAATGAGTTTGCCAACCATTCTTTGATAGTAACTTAAATTGGGAATTGGATCACCGTGAGTTTTTAGCTTCAAGTTGCTATCTAAGGGGGTACGAGCAGGCTTGCAATCTATCATTTTTGCTTCGTGAAGAAGATCCATGACATACTTGCGTTGGTTGAGGAAGAAACCCTTGTGAGAGTGTGCCATCTCGATGCCCAGAAAGTATTTGAGAGTGCCAAGATCCTTGATAGCAAACTTGTTGTTGAGATACTGTTTAAGAGCATTAATCTCTGACATATTATCACCTGTCACAATTAGATCATCAACATAAATGAGCACAACTAGTTTACCCACTGAGCTGGAACGAACAAATAGGGAAGAATCCGCAATACTTCGACAAAAACCAACCCTTTCCAGAACATGACTGAGCTTAGCATACCATGCACGTGGACTTTGCTTGAGACCATAAATGGATTTATGGAGTTTGCACACCATTTCTGGATTGTTTGATTGAGGATGACCTGGGGGTAACTTCATGTAACCCTCTTCTTCAAGTTCACCATGCAGGAAAGCATTTTTAACATCCATTTGAAATAGAGGCCATGCATTGTTAATTGCAACCGACAACAATACTCTAACAGTGTTCATTTTTTCCACCGGAGCAAATATCTCTTTATAATCGACGTCATAGGTTTGTGTAAAACCTCGAGCAACCAAGCGAGCCTTATTCCTTTTGATTGTGCCATCTGAATGAAACCTAGTTTTGTACACCCAACGACTCCCCACCGCCTTCTTTCCTTTTGGAAGTTTCACTATAGTCCATGTGTTATTTTCATGGAGGGCTTGAATCTCCTCTGCCATAGCACCACTCACTGTGAAGATTGGGTTCTTGAAAACTTTGAGGTTCTCGAGCTTCATTAATGGCACTTAGGAATGTAGCAAAAGAAGATGAGACTTTGCTATAGTCAATAACATCAGTCACGGGATACCTGGCAGTGTAGGTCACATAATCATGCAACTTGGATGGAAGTTTCCTCTCTCGTGCAGGATTGCGACGAACTGTAGGAGATTGAACTATAGGTATTTGAACAACATCATGGTTGGAAGGATCACTGGAAGGTGCATTGTGAATCTCTGATGAGGAAGGGGTTTCATCTTCAAGATGTTTCATCGAGTGAAGATTAACATCATCCGGCACATGATCACTAGGAGTGCATGTTGCATCTTCTCCGTTTGGATATGGAAAAGGAAATAAGTCCATCAAATGCTCCCCCTGTCTAGAGTAATCCAGTGATTGTGAGAAGTAAGGAACATGTTCTTTAAATTTAACATCCCTTGAAACAACCATTTTTCTAGTTGTTGAATTATAGCACTTGTAACCTTTTTGGGTAGATGAATAACCTAGAAAGACACATTTGGCAGCCCTTGGGTCTAGCTTGACACGATTTTGAGCTTGAATGTGAACAAAGCATGTACACCCAAAGACTCTTAAATGGGAAAAGTTGATCTTTCTATTTTTCAAGACCTCATAAGGTGATTGAAAATTCAACACTTTACTAGGCAATCTACTGATGAGATATGCCGCAGTAAGAACTCTTTGAGACCAAAACTTCTTAGGCACATTCATGTGAAACATAAGAGCTCTAGTCTTCTCAAGTAGATCTCTATTCTTTCTCTCGGCCACCCCATTTTGTTGAGGTGTTCCAACACAGCTTGTTTGGTGTAATATACCATGTGTGCTCAAGTAGTGTGACATGTTATGAGACATATATTTTGTGTTGTTATCTGATCGTAAAATATGAATTTTTGAAGCAAATTGGGTGGCCACAAGTCTATGAAAATCTTGAAAAACTTCCATCACTTCACTTTTAAATTTCAAAAGATACAACCAAGTAATCCTTATGAAATCATCCACAAAAGTTACAAAGTATTTGTATCCATCAAAAGACTCTAGAATTGGTCCCCAAACATCGAAATGCATGATTTCAAAAGGATTACTAGCCCTAGACAAAGAGGAAGTAAATGGTAATCTAGTAAACTTAGAAAAATGACAAACATCACAAGGACTTGTAACTTTGCACATGTTTGGGAACAAGGTGGATATAACTTTTTCAGAAGGATGTGCTAGATGTTGGTGCCAAAGTTGTTGTTCTTGAGCTAAGCTTGAAGTGACTTGAAAAACCTTGGGAACTTGAATATGCTTGGAAAGATAGTAGAGACCATTTAAGAAAAATCTTTCACCAATCGTCTTCTTGGTGACTACATCCTGAACGATCACATTTTTGGGATAGAAAATGGCAAGACAATTTAATGAGTTTGTGATCTTGCCAACAGATAAAAGTTGAAAAGGGAATGAGGGAACATAAAGAGCCTCAGACTCGACATCACTTAAGATCAAATGTATTTTTCCTTTTCCCATAACCATAGCATTTTTTCCATTGGCAACTGACACTTGAGATGGAATAGAAAATTTTTCAAATTTATGCAAGTTTGTAGACTTGTTAGTCATATGATCAGTGGCTCCAGAATCTATAATCCAATAATCATGCACATTACCAATGTTGAGAGCAGTTGAGAAGGAGTGTAAGATATCTGGGATGTCCCTTTGTACCACGCCTTCATTTCCATCCAGAAAGCCAGCAAACTGTCCTAGTAGTGCAATTTGATTGTTGTCACACTGATTTATTGGTCCTTCACTATCTCCAAGACCTTGTTTCTTGTGAAGAAACATAGCAAACTCTTTGAACAGTGCAGCTGGATTAGTGGTGAACTTCAGTGCTCTCTCAAAAGAAGTTGTGGTAACATGATTTGCCTTGTAAGAAGGGTTGTACGAGCCTTTCGAGACACCTTTGTTATCCTTAGGAAACTTTGGTTTTAACTCTGGATGAAGAATCCAGCATCGGTCTCTTAAGTGCCCACCAGCATCACAATGGCTACATTTTAAGCCAGTTTTCTTTCCTTTGTAGCCTCTCTCCTCACCAAGTTTTTGGTTAGAGAAGTAAGCCCTAGCTTCTGGTATATTTGCCTTTATGTCCAAGGTCATGACTTTCCTTCGAACCTCTTCTCTTTGAATTGTGGCACACACACTTGAAAAAGAGGGCATGTCGGGATTCATGAGGATATGGCTTCGAAGATCTTCGAATTCAGGGCTCAGGCTTGCTAGGAGTTGGAATATTTTGTCTTCCTCGGCTCTTTTAGTTAGCACAGCAGCATCGATGGTGTGTGGTCGATACACATTCAGCTCGTTCCACATAGTGGTTAGCTTTCCAAGATGTTGCACAAATGGCTTCCTTTCCTGTTGCAAACCAGCAATGTCCTTCTTTAACTGAAACACACGAGCCGCATTGTTCTGATTTCCATACATTTCCTTGAGATTTTTCCAAAGAGTCATGGAGGATTCAGCATAGCTAAAAATTTCTGCAATTTTACGATCCATGGAATTGATTAGCCATGACATGACCAACTGGTCTTTGCATAGCCAAGCATCATACTCCGGTGAGGTAGTCTTAGGCATTGGAATAGCACCATTAACATAACCAAGCTTTGATCGTCCTCCCAGAGCAAGAGAAACTGCTCTCTCTCATGGAAGATAGTTAAACTCATTTAGCAAGACATAACTAAGACGTTGATTTGGGTTGATATCAATATCTGAGTGTGGTGATGGTGGAGTAGCATGAAAGCTGTCTCCTTCCAAATTTACTGAGCTTTCTTCAGCCATGATTGAAGGACAAGAAGAAGCTCACAAATCTCTCAAGAGAACACCACAGAGACAGGCCGGTTAGGGTCACTGCTCTGATACCATATTGTATTTTGTGAATGGTATATTCATCATGAGACAATCAGGTACAAGAGATAGCAAATATATATGTGCTAGAGGGAAGAAAACAAGACTACCTATTCCTCCTTGATTTACGTCTAAAGCTAACAAAAAAAGAACAAATAAGACACATCCCTTGAATTAAGGGAATTGACAACAAGAGACACATCCCTTGAATTAAGGGAATTGACAACACTATCTATCACCCTAAAATCCTTTGTACGGTGAACATGCAACCTAACCTAACCCTAGTTGCCATTCTTTCTTCCAATAAAAATACAGAAGATATATGACCACAGAGCTGCAGCTGCAGGAGCATTTAGTATGCAGCCCCATTTGCTCCCTATATAATTAAACTACAACCCCATCTGAGAAGGACTGCAAATCCGAGTTTTCATCATAACCATTCATCTCCCCTTGATATCTTACATCCAAGCATTGCAGGTACATTTCAATTTGTAGTTCTTATTTCCCTTTTGGGGTTTTTTTTTTCCTTTTAAAGCTAAGTTCTTGGTTACATATACATATTTACAGTTATTCTCTGGACAGGACGTCTGTTTTTCTTAACGAGTGAACACATTTTTCTTACTTTTCTAGATTGTACAGGGGTTTTTTGAGTGATGGGGGATATCAGTGACCAAGCCTTTGAGCTTATTGTAAAGAAAGAAGAACCAACTTTGGTGCCTCCTGAATCCGAAACGGAGAAGGGTCTGCACTACCTGTCGAACCTGGACCAGAACATTGCGGTCACAGTCCGAACCATGTACTGCTTCAAATCGGATTCAAAAGGGAACGACGAAGCAGCTAAAGTCATAAAGAGTGCATTGTCAAAAATTCTTGTTCACTACTACCCTTTTGCAGGAAAGTTAATTATCAGCACAGAAGGGAAGCTGATTGTGGATTGCACAGGAGATGGTGCTGTGTTTGTGGAAGCTGAAGCCAACTGTGAAATGGAAAAGATTGGTGACACAACAAAGCCTGATCCTAAAACTCTTGGAAATCTGGTTCATGATATTCCTGGCGCCAACATACTTGAGATTCCTCTCTTGACAGTACAGGTTTGAGTTTCCAAACTAATTTTTCCCTTTGAGAGGGCAATTTTGCTCACCCGCCATTGATGTAACATCAGCGTCTCGCTCAACATAGTCACACTTTACCTAGGATGAGTATTGAGTAGGGCTAATGCTACATCACACGGTCATACTCTCTTTAATTTTCTAGAAATATATCCGCTCCTAAAAGGATGTCTAGTGCTTCAAAATATATCACACGGTTTAGACTCAAAGTTTATGCATAATACTATTAGGCCTTTTCGGATTGAATGTTTCGTAATTTTTGTTCAGATTGAACGTTTTGTGTTTTTCAATTGTTAAAATCTAGCATAAATAATTTTACTAGCAGGTAGAGTACTTATTTTATGTCAACTGTTAAGTTGATTGTTTAAATAATTTCAGGTGACTAAGTTCACATGCGGAGGGTTTGCTCTGGGGCTATGCATCAACCATTGTACGTCGGATGGGATTGCTGTAATGGAATTTATCAACTCGTGGAATGATACGGCAAGAGGCTTGCCGCTCAAGGTTCTGCCATTTCTCGACAGAAACATACTCAAACCGAGTAACCCACCAAAGATAGAGTTTCCTCACGACGAATTCATTCAGATCGAAGACATCCGAAAACTCCAAGCTCTATGAAGAAGAACTGCTATACAGCGCCTTCTGTTTCGACCCCAAGAAGCTTGAAAAGCTCAAGAAAATGGCCATGGAAGATGGGGTTCTTGAGAAGTGCACAACATTTAAAGCACTCTCTGCCTTTGTCTGGAGAGCTAGAACTGAGGCCTTGAGAATGAAGCCGGATAAAAAAACGAAGCTCCTTTTCGCCGATGATGGGCGCTCAAAACTTGAGCCGCCAGTACCAGAAGGGTTCTTCGGGAATGCAATTTTGTTGACACATGCACTGTGCACTGCTGGGGAGCTAATGGAGAATCCGTTTTTGTTCGCGGTTGGGTTAGTTGATAAGGCGGTTAAAATGGTGACGGACGGTTATATGAGGTCGGTGGTCGACTAATTTGAAGTGACAAGAGCTAGGCCTTCTTTGGCAGCAACCCTTTTGATAACAACTTGGTCCAAGCTAAGTTTCCACACAACTGACTTTGGCTGGGGAGAGCCTGTGTTTTCAGGGCCAGTGGGTTTGCCTGAGAAGGAAGTTTGTTTGTTTCTATCTCATGGAGAAGATAGGAAAAGCATAAATGTGCTTTTGGGCTTGCCAGCTTCTGCTATGAAGATATTTGAAGATTTGATGAGGCAGATTTAAGGGGGAAGAACTTTTAATAACAACACACACCCTATATATGACATTTCAGACTAATAATACAACGTCATATATGTTTCAATTATATTCCACGTGAAATTGTATCATTAGTCCAAAACACCACATGGCACTCCCGAGTATAAGTCTATCTCGATTTCAGGAGGAAGTGATGAAAGAAATCTTGGGAATAAAAGGGTGGTAGTAGAAAGAAATTGCCGGTTTATTATGAATATTTGTAACTTCATCTGTATTTTCTGTATCTCATGTTAATGGGGAGTTTTATATTATGTTCATTAACTCATGAACATGATCAAGTCAACATCTGAATTAATCAGGTTTTGTTGTGTTTTGTATGCTTATTAGTTATTACAACTTGTGCACTTTCTTTTCAATAATAACTACCAATTGCTTGTACTCATCACATCCATACCACAAATAACTAAGAAAGCTTTCATGTAAACAAGTGGGAGGTGTGTGTAGGGTATGATCATAATAACAAGAGAAAACAATCCCGGATTTTGCTATGAACACTCGACTACATGCATTCATACGATTTATGACAATTGATCGCATGTAATGTTACGATGACAGTGACTTGACTTGAGTAACATCACAATTCGTGTAAAAGTAAAATAAACTTGTAAAAATCGTGGACATAATGTTGATCCCAAAGACGGGTACTACTCGTATCATATGTAGCTATATGACCTAACCAAATAAAGGGTGGTAGAGAGACTGGAGACCCTTTACCAGGTCTTCTGCAACTTGTAGATGGTTACCTCCAATCGCCAATAAGTTATGTCTACCTTTCTGTTTATATTTGTATAATTCTAAATATGAACGGAGAGGTAGTTGTGATAGAACTCAGAAAGCCATCTAGCAAACATGTTCATTTTGTTATTTTTGGTGTGAGATCAGAAGATCAAAACACTTTAGGCATTTTGAATTTGGAATGCGCAATAGAGGTGTAAACACGAAATTCCGAAATTTCTACAAGAGGGTTAGCTAGGGTTCATGGCTAGTCCTTTACTGCAACTGATTGGCCCAAGACCTCTTTTTTTCACCTACTAGAACATCATTCTTTCAGAATCCAACATAGCAAAAAAAAAAAAAAAAATCTAGAATACACTAATGTATGACTTACGTTGTTGAATTTCACGGGTAAATGTAATCCACTACAAAGACTGAGGAGAAAACAATCATGGCAGCTTGATCACCAAATTTATCTGCTCACTTTGTGTCGTTAAAGATTGGACATGAGTATTTTATGAAATACACTCTACCTAAACAAAACAATCACATTTATTGTACCTCACAGGAAATGAATATTAGATGTTACTTCAACTCGTTTTTTTTTTCTCTCTCGTGAAATGTTTATAAAGGGTGATGAAAAATTGCAGCTTTGCTAGTTGTATATTCATCAAATTATTCGAAAGTCCTTAAACAATAGATAATTAGATTTTTTATTTGGATGATGTAATGTTTTTTCGTCCTACTTGCTATTTATTCATTAGTTAATTAAGATATTGGAGTGGAGGAAACTAACAAACTTGAAACCACAAACCATTTCAGGTAACCATCCAAAAATAAAAAAATAAAAAAATAAAAAAACCTTCTTGGAATCTCATCATATAAAACTAACACTATATTTGGATGACAGAAATAAACTTGGAATTGTGATAAAAATCATAATTTATAAATTGCCATGCACCAATTCCTTTGTTTGAATTCATAAACATCGAAATTTGGAATTTCTGCGTAGAAAAAAACTTGGATTGGGACCTCCAATTCCCAAGTTTAAATTCCATGTAAATATGTGTCATTTCTCAATTTCTATGATTGAGAGTTTAAAAATAATAAATTCCTTATTCAATTCTATTGTTCTTTTAAGTTAACCAAACAAGAAAATTCACAAATTCTAGAAAATAAAATCCCGTCATTTCAATTTCAGTCATTTTAAAACTTCTTAGTAATCTTAAATTTCTTTATTCAAACATAGTGTAAAGGTTTGAAAGCTATTGAAAATCAAGTGAAAAGACTAAAATCATGTTAGATTGTAGATCGTATTCATCATATTATATGAGATGCGAGAATTTGTATTCATGGTTGAGCATTAAATAAGTAGGATGTATACCACGTAAATAAGTTGTATGTTAGTCCAGTCAAATCTATGCATATGCTTTTTTATGTTTATAACAAATCGTTTTTAAATTTTAATTTTAATTTTTGCAAATGATAATTTGAGCATTGTTGTTATTTCCAATAAGAGTGAGGGACTTCAAGATTTAGAGTTTAAAATTAATCGTGAATGAAAACGAATGGCAGATAGATGTTGGCTTTTGAATCACCTAAAGTTTAAGGAGGTGGATTGTCTGTCATTCCATTTTCATACTTTTTTCATGTCCTCTTATTTTGTGTGATCACGGTTAAACCACGTCAACATTTTATATTCTTATTACTTTTTGTTTTCTTTTTATAAAAAATTAATATAAAATATTGACGTGACTTAATCATAATCACACAAACAGAAAGGGATGTGAAGAATATGGAAATGGGAGGCAGACAATCCACCTCCAAAGTTTAATCTCAACTTTTCATTACGATTAAGAGTATTGTTGTCCTATGAATCTAAGATTCTTATTTTGTTTTGGGCCTCCATAATCAAATACAAAATCTAATAAAAGACGGACTTTTATATTGCCTAAAGGCCCAATCTTATTAAACTTCTACACCGAAATGCCGAATTAATTTAAGTATTAGTTATCGGTAGATAAGTAATTTTTTTTATTTAATAAATAAATTTTAAAATTTAAACTGATTTAACAATAATATTTAATGGGTGCTAATACTCAGTGGCGAAGCTACGTGAGGGCGAGGAGTGGCGGCCACCCCTCCCCTCGCCGGAAATCAAGCCCAGGAGTGGTGGTTCCGCCCCTCCGGTCTCGTTGAATGTGATGAAATTCCATATGGTTTTCGGTCTTTTGGATGTCCCTGCTCTATCCCAGCACAGGCTGATCGCGTGCTCTCTTATTTTCCACAAAAAAAAAAAAACATAGGCCAAAGAAAGGAGGAATGAAGATCTGCATTTTGCAGTTTCTGGAGAAAGGAAAATAAGTTATGGAACTCTGGTTCTAACGAAGAAGAAGAGAAAGGAAGAAGAGAGAGTCTCTCTCCCATCCCACCCCACGTGACCTTTCTTAATTACAATTTGTTTTTTTTTTTAAATATTGGCCAATCAATTGGCACCACCTAACCTGCTTTGTTTTATTTTTTAATTATTGTCAGATTTTTATTTGACCACTCTTTTAATATTTTTTAAGCCATTTGTTTGACACTATTATTTATCTTAAAATTCATTATAAATTTATACGAGCTTCAAAAAATAATTTGTAAAATATTACGAACTCCTCATTATTTTATTTCTTTCTCTTCCCATCAAATTCAACAAAGTAATAAAGAAAATTTGTCAATATTTTTATATATTATATGTTTTATAATAAATATTTTTTGGATATTATAAGCTATATAATAAATAGACAATTATTTATACGGTATATAATAAATTTATTCAAATTTGCCTAAGCCCTTGCCTAAGTGTAAAGTCATGTCCATCGCCTGATTAGAGCTTAGCATCTTTTAAAACTTTGCTAATTATACAATTAAGTAATAGGACGATACAACGAGAAACGGTGCTAAATCATCCTTCAAATAATATTGTTGTTCAAACCCTCCTTCGACTATTTTGAATAGTCCAAATCCTCTTTTGAATATTTCGCCCCTCCTTCAGAAAATTCCTAACTTCGCCACTGCTAATACTCATTGTCAATTTGTAGTGATGATTCTACGATTTGGTTTGAAAAACTCCTGATGATATAAGGAATGCGTTTTACTAAAATTTGTGTTCTGGTTGAATTTTCTTTATAAATAAAGCTATCGTTTTTCTTAAAAAAAAAAAAATAGGATTAAATTGATCTGGTAATTGAGATTTCGAAAAGCCAAAGAAACGAGTTGTAACTAATGGCATATGATGTACGACAAAAAAAAAAACACACTAAAGGCAATATTGAATATAAACCGTTTGATCGATCGAAAGGCTATTAGAGAGCCCCGCAACTAACTCCCGCCTTATAAACCCCGTCGTTATATTAGCCGCGGCGTCGATAAAGGTTGATGGGGGAGAAGAGGAGCTCCACAGTTCTTATTTCTGGGGCGAGATTCATGGTTCCAAAACCAGATCACCCAAGTCCAAATTTTCACCTCAAAGTCCGACCCATGGTCTAATATCCGATAAATTTCATATCCACAAACTCCCCCTGTGTTTCCAACCAAATGTTGTATCAAACGGCTTCACTGTGGCATTTCAACAAACACCATATGTGCGTGTAGCTACATTGCTTCCCTTTGTTAAAACAATATGTTTGTGAGACGATACTGGTCCGGTGAGTGGTGGTCAATGAACCAGAAGCGGTTCATGACCACCAGCAAGAGGGTGCAAGACAGAAGCAAATTGAAGAGGATTCATGATCTCGAGATTGTGACTGAGAAATGGAAGATAGCATCCAAAGTGTTGTTCTTGATGGAAATTCTGAAAAAAGAGCCCGAAATGATCATTCCCGTCAGGCAATTGGATCAGTACCGTAGCCAGATTAGTCTCCCGAAGCCCCACAGGGTGTCTGATTTTATTCGAAAATCGCCGAAACTGTTTGAATTGTACAAGGATCACAGAGGGATCTTATGGTGTGGGATGACCAAGCAAGGTGAGGAATTGGTACAAGAGGAGGACAGAATGCTTGAGGAGCATCAAGATACCGCGGCCGAATTCGTGACACGCTTTCTTATGATGTCTGTCGATAAAAGGCTGGCATTGGACAAGATTGTCCATTTCAGGAGGGATTTTGCTCTGCCAGTTGATTTCAGGACTAATTGGGTGCACAAATATCCCCAACATTTCAAGGTGGTTAAAGATAATGAGGATGTTGAGCATTTGGAACTTGTTAATTGGAATCATGCGTGGGCTATAACCGAGCTGGAGAAGAAGACAATGGGGATCACTGAGGCCAGTGATGATCATGTCCCGGGCTTGCTTTCGCTCTCTTTTCCGTTGAAGTTCCCCCCAAATTATAAAAAGGCGTACAAGTACAAAGGAGCCATCGATCATTTTCAGAAAAGGTCTTATTTATCTCCATACGCGGATGCCAGGGGACTCAAAGCCGGCTCTAAAGAATTTGACAAGAGGGCAGTTGCTATTATGCATGAGTTGCTTAGCTTTACTGTGGAGAAGAGATTGGTTACTGATCACCTTACTCATTTTCGACGCGAACTTGTGATGCCACAGAAGCTTATGAGGCTTCTGCTGAAGCATTTTGGCATCTTCTATGTTTCTGAGAGGGGGAAGAGGTTTAGCGTGTTCTTGAAGGAAGCTTACAAAGGTTCGGAGCTGATTGAGAAATGCCCTTTGGTGGTTTGGAAGGAAAAAGTCCAGAGCCTTATCGGTTATAGGGGAAAGAAGAAAATTGAAGCTTTCAGTGACATGGAAGACATGGAAGAGAATGGTTTCTATGAGAGCAGTTCAGAAAGTGAGGACACCATTGACTTGCAGCATGAGCAAGAGGAGAAGGTGGGTGAGTTGGAGAATGATTCGCTTGCGGTTTATTCTGAAATGGACATTGAAGAGATTTGCAGGGCATATGAGGATACAAAAAGATGTTAATGCCTACAGGGGGCATATACCTCCACTCATATTTGTGAGACGGTATTTGTTATTGCATAGAGGAGGCTTTAAAAGAAGGGATTTCTTTTTTTCTTTTCTTTTTTTTTATAAAAATGAATTGTTATTAGCACTTCAAAAATTTCATTCTACACTTCAAACTTTGTATATTTGGAAAGAAAAATACACTTGTGAGAAGTGGAGAATGAAACTTTTGGAATGCCAATTACACTTCCCTTGTAAAATTGGGAATTAATTGTGGAACCCACACCACATCGAATTTTAACGATCTGAACCGTTTATTAAGTTGTACCTCATAGACTATCCTTGCAAAATATTGGCCAAATTAGAAATATCTAAGGCATCTAATTTAGTTGAAGGGAATTGACTAAGACTTTGTTTTACGAAAAACATTGAAATTTAATCGTGATAATTAAATAGGTAAATTATTTCATATAGCATTGAATTTTTGCAAAGATGATCTATAAATCAAGACTTACAAAATAGACGGTTCAGATAGTTGAAGTTCAATGTAAACTAGGTCCCAACAACTAATCTTCATTTAAAAAAAAAAATTTGAGATCACTCCCCTTAAAAAGACTGATTGCATATAGATATAATCATATAACACCCAACATTTCTCTCAATTTGAACCCTTCTTTGGCTGTTCTATACAGGTTAAATTTGCTATACAACAGTAAATAGTTAACCTGTAAATGATGTAACAATTTCACATTTTTGGTTAGAATTTAAAACATTTTTTATTTATTGCTTTCTTAAAAATTAATTATTTATTTATTTTCAGATATATATTCAACTGAAAATTTTCTTGGGCCCGACTACAAATCACTGTATCCATATTTCATGTCATGTTTTTAGGTTTGGACTGTCTGTTTGGATTGTTCATGGCCATGTTATGGTACCGTGGTGAGGAACTACGTATGACACTCAAGAAACTGTCCATATATGATGTTCCGCTAACCATTGGAAATGAGTATTTCATGAAATACAGCCACCTAACAATCACATGTATTCTACAAATAGTGTCATTTCTCTTCATCAAATGTATATAGTTGAGATGAAAATTTATAGTGTAAATGTTCATTCGTTTAATGTATAGCTATTTTGGTGAGTTGATTAAGATATTGGAGGAAATTTAACAACAACAACAACAACAAAGCCTTTTCCCACTAAGTGGGGTCGGCTTTATTGGAGGAAATTTAAAAAAAAAAAAATTGTTTACTCTACCCTTTTCTTTGTGCGACTGTGTCACCGATGAATAAGGTTTTTAGACCTAAAGAAATAATGCCAGGAGAAAGGGGAGGTGTAAGCATGTCAAAACTAAAGCCATAGCACTAGGAAGGTAAAAATAGGGTCTAATTGCTATATTAAATTACATAGAAAATTAAGAAATAATTCATGCATTATATATCAAAATTAATGCATGCACATGAGTAATTAACCAATGTTAAATGAACATGAGATAATGGATTAGAAAAACCTGAAATATGGTCGAGGTAAGTGTTGGACACTTTGTCCTTAACACGGTGCTTATTACGGTGCTCATAGTTGATCAGCGCTTGTCTCCTAAGATACAACGACCACGTCCTTGTGATTTGAAGCGACCACATCCTTGTGATAGTAGCGCTTCAAATCACAAGGCTCATGAACCACGATTGTGTTGAAAACCCTCTCATATCCTCTCATATGGACTCAATGAGACTTTCTAATATTTAGTGCACTCTATGTATGATTATGTAAAACAATGAAAAGCTATTAAGTGATTACAGGGCTTCCCTATTTATAGAATGTGAGACACCTTTTGGAAACATGAGACTATTCATGAAGAGTCAAAAGTTGAAACTCTTCATTTGAACAAACACATCTTTCTACCAAAAAGCTCCACTACTAATTTCTATTCAATTAATAAATGTAATATAATAATAACAATATTAAATTTTAAAACAGTAGGTTCATTGAAGCTATCACAACGGTATGCAATTGGCTTCTGGATGGCTACATGAAATAGAGTTTGTAGATGCATATAAGTCATTCATGCAATGGGATGCTGGATTTGTGGATGCAAATTTCTTTATCCTTGATCTTGGACAATTTTGCACCTACAAAACAATTAACATCTTAAGTTAAGGCCAAGAGCCTCACGCGCCCACGATGAATGGGGGAGGCTTTGGCCGAAGAACCTCCGATGGCAAAGTTAGAATTTAGAGAGAAAAAGTGTTTAGAGAATTTTGGGATTTTTGCCAAAGTGTTGGAATAAGTGTTTGGTGAAAATGGGAGCCTATTTATAGGGTTAGGCCGGTCCACTTAGGAGAGAAAGTGGCCGGCCAACTTGTGGATTTTTTGTTGAATTTGTGGTTTAATTAGCCAATTTATTGGCTAATTAAATATGAAAGAAATAAATGGGGGGTTATCAAATTGGATGACTAACTTTATTTGGGTAATAAAGTGGAGAAAATAAGAAAGGTAAGGAGCAAAGGGAGGTGGCCGGTTTTGACTAGCTTTTGGGATTAATTTGGGTGACTTATTTGATATAATGGGTGATTAAATTGGTGATTAATGGATTAATTAGGAATTAATCCATTAATAATCTCTATTTATATTAAATAATTTATAGGTTATGAAGTAATTACCTAAGATGAGGATGTATGATATAACTTTGAATTTGTTACCTTTTTTGGGCACTTTTGACTTGGTTTAGGGATGATTGCCCGCTGCTCGCATGCAGGAATCCCAGTATGCCTCAAGGGTATTTTTTTCCTCTTTTACCCAAGAATCCACGTGTCGCCTTGTGATTATTTTTGGCTCCACAAATGTTCCCACACCTGTTGGGCTGCTCGCAGGAAAGGGCAACAGGTGTAGAGATTTTCTCGCTTTAGGAAACTCTGAATTGCTTCCTATTTTGTTGTTGATTCTCTCTTTTAATAGGAAATTAGATCTTTCCAGGAAAGGGAAAATAAATTTCTCTCAAACCCTATTTAAGTCCACCTTAAGTGGGTTATTAAATCAACTTTGGAGAGCGATTTATTCTACCCTACAAGAGAGAGAAAGCTTAGAGGATATTTGTTCCCCCTCCTCTAGCAATCTTCTACATCTTACCCGTGCAAAGGTTCGTCTTTCATTGATTTCTTCGTCTTCTCCGTGCTGCACCGATGTAAGAAAATTTTAATTTTTCTTGTCTTCTTTTTGGATAGTGCTGTAGCGGGGAAGCTGTCAAGGTGATGCAACACGTCGACTGGTAGGGGCCAGGAGTCGGTTCGACATGGGCCGATGAGGTGTTGTGGCAAGGGCCACTACTTGGGTTGCTTGGCTTGGCTAGAGCCAAGGGCAGCTTGAGCAGTTTGGGCCGCGAACTGAGGCGCTGGGGCGCAGTGCTAGGGTAGTCGCATGGCTCATATCCTTTAGGCCCTTGGACCTGACGCGGGCTAAGCTGGTGATTGAGAGAAATGAGAAGGTTGCGGGCTTTATGGGTTGCTGGAATGTTGGGTATGCAGACCTCCTACATGCTAGAATGCTGGGTTGAGCTCCTCTGCTGAGTATCGCAAATGGCGTTAGCTGCTTAGTCTTCTTTGTCGGGAGAAAAATAGGCTGCTCCCTAGAGAAAAATAGGCTGCTCCCTAGAGAAAAGGTAAAGAGGATCAAAGCGGATGCATTGGCTTGTCTGAACGCTGTTGTGTAGCCTATTATGAATGAAGGTGGAAAGAAGAGATATTTCTGCCTGCTCAAGAGATGCCAGTTGAGAAAAACTGAAGACTTCATCTGCTGCTTGTGAGGGCCCGCCTGCTGCTGAGAGGCCTGTGATGGACATGACTTCTTCCAATGGGAAGAAAAATGAGGTTGCTAGATCTGAGCATGTGGTGTCTGCCATGCCGAGAATGGCTGGTACGATTGCTGATAGAATTGCTCAACGTAAAGGTCATTTCATGCCCCTAGTGCCGAAGCATGTACCAAGATGTCCGTTGGGAGCCAAGTCTGGTTCACCTTTGGAGAAGCTTGCTATTATAAAGAGCAATAAGGTGGACTCTGTTGCTAAGGTAGCGCCAAGGCCCACTTCTTCTACTATCGAGACGGATTCGCCCACTAGGAAGGGAGAGACTGCTAGTATGGGCAGCTGTGAGAAATCCATTAAGCCTGATTCTAGGGAGGCTGATGAGATCTGTGTGCTCTTGAAACCATATCTGCTTGAAGACACGGACGCTTGTGCCAAGTTTGTTGATGACGTTAGAAAGGTTTGCTTGCCCAAGTTCCTTTGCAAAACATACACAATATAGAATGACTGATCTGTTTGCTTTGATGTAGATATAACAAGGCTGCCAAGGAGGGTGGCGAAGACTATGGCAGCTGAAGCTTATTCCTCAACCAAGGAGATAAAAGAGGTCGGATTCTGAGCTCGTTGCTTTGAAGGGGTCTAATATTTTTGCCCCCCTTCTCTGCAGCTTGAGACCGCTTGCCAAAAGATCGTTGTCTTGAAGACTAGGCTTGACGCAATCCAAGTTAAGTATGAAAGTGCAAAGAAGGAGATTGGATGTTACATACTTCAGATTTAAGATCTTGAGTTTGCAATTTCTGAGCTTCGTTTCACTGCTTATGCAAAGGATGAAAAGTTGATTGCTGCTTATAATCAAATGATCCACTTCAAGAGAATCGTCGATAAGCTTGAACCCCAAGTGTTGGAACTTTAAGATGTACTGAAGATCAACAAAAGTTTGAAGAAGGAAATGGATGAGCTGCAACGTGTCCGTGTTGGTCTGCTTTAGGAGAATGAGCAGCTGAAGGGTGAGAAGGATGAGCTCGAGGTTTCGAGACCTTATCTATTTTTTCGAAAGACTTGCTTGCTTTTACTTTTGAGGCTTCCATTGGTGAAGTAGTTGGAGAAGTTGGTGCCCAAGTTGGGGCAGCCGGGGGTGAAGCACTGGATAATGACGTTGCTAAGAGCGTCGCAGCTGCTGAAGATGTGGCGACCGAATAGTCATGGGATGTCCAAGCTGCTAAAGTGTAGTCATCTAGGTAGCCTTTAGGATTTTATTTGTTTTTCCTTGTAACTCTTGTTTTGCTTGAACTCCTTCGGCTTTTGCTAATTGTTTATAAACATGTTTCCTTCGTTTTTTTTCATCTTCGCTTCTTTTGTTGATGCCCTAACCTTTAAACTTTATAGTCCAATGGCAGGCATGCTACTTTTTTATAAGCAAACAGATCCGTGTAGCTTATGTAGCCGTATGTGTTGGTGTAGAGCTTTGCAAAGTTGTTAGCCATAGGGTTGGCAGCCAGATGCCTTACTTACAAAAACAGACAAGTCCACGTAACCATTAGGTTGTTAACCTTGGCTTTCTCCAATTCTGTAGGTTGCGTAGCAAGTATCACAATACTTTAGGACTTGGTGCAGATTGTTCCGCGCTTGGTACAGGTGAAGTTTATCGACCACGTAGCATGTCGGCAGTGGATAAAACTTCGTATATACACGCTAGCTTGTTTAACCTTTCACAAGAATGTGCGGCCGTATAAGTCTAGCTTGGTGTTACTACTCGATGGGCAAGCCGTAAGCAGTCTTCCTGGAAACCGTAGGCTACCTTAGTGCACTCAGTAGTAGCTTTAGGGTTCCAAGGCATCCGTCTGTAGGGCGTACTGCGTAATGTGCCCCCTCCATCTCTAGGGCCTGGTTCCCCACAGAGTAGGCCAAGAGACCAAAAATCCTTCAGTTAGCTAAGCCTTGAAAAAGACCATTGTGGCTACTTCTAGGAATCCTCACGCAAGCCATCATGCATCTAGTTATACTAGGGCAGCCTGGCTCATCCACGTCTAGATATTCGGAGTGTAAAGTTTATCCTCCCGTCTTAAAGAGCTGACCCATGTGGGTGTCAGGGAATTGGTTTACCCTCTCGCACTGGAGAGCATGGTTGATCCCTCGGGGGGCGCAATTCCTACGATGAGTCCTTAAGAAGGGCACAATCTTCTTTTGAAGTGCATGAGTGATCAGTTGTTGTAAGCATACAGCCAAGCCAAGTTATGATTGTTTTGAATTCCTCATTGAAAAACGAGTGAAACGAATGAGAACTTAGCTGTAAGGTAGGAACTGCATAATAACTGGATAGTCATCGGCTTGTGAGGTAGTGCCCGTCGAGCTGCTTGAGTCTTTAGGCTTTGATGTAGCGGGAGGTCACACATGGTACTTCATCAGATTGTAGGCGTTCCACTGCTTTTTCGATCTTTTTGTCGTTTCATGGTGAATTACTTTTACCGCCTACTCTGCTGATCTTGTATGGACCTTCCCAGATGAGACCCATCTTTTTGGATCCTTCTCTGCGGGCAATGATGAAGGCTTTTCTTAGGACTAGATATTTGGGCTGGAATTGCCGGATCTTGGCCTTTTTGTTTTAGCTAATGAGGAGCTGCTGCTGGTAGGCTATAATGCGAGTGCTGGTCTGCTCGCGCTTCTCCTATGCTAGATCTAAGCTTGTGACCATCTCCTTACTATTCTACTCAATGCTTGGTAGTAGAGCGGTGATACTTGGCTTGATGACATTGGGATGAATGATTGCTTCCGAACCAAATGCCAAAGAGAAAGGAGTCTCACCGGTTACTCATCGTTTGGTGGTGCGATATACCCATAAACATCTGGGGAGTTCGTCTGGTCATTTTTCCTTCTTGTTGGTGAAGGATTTCTTGAGGCAGTCGAGGATCATTTTGTTGGATGCTTCGACATGCCCATTGCTTTGAGGATGTCTCGGCATGGACATGTGTTGCTTGATGCCATATTCTTGGAAGAACTTCTCCAAATCTCTGCCTATGAATTGCAGGCCGTTGTTGGTGACGATGGACTGAATGATGCCAAATCGGCAAATGATGTTCCTTTATATGAAGCGCTCTATGTCCGTTTAAATTTTGATCATCATGGGTTCTGCTTCTATCCATTTGGTGAAATAGTCGGTTGCCATAATCATCATTCATCTGCCCCCAATAGCAGGCGGCATAGGTTCTACTAGGTTGATTGCCAATTACATGAATAGCTAAGGACTCGTTTGCGGGTGTAGCTCGTTGGCAGGCAGTGCTAGAATCGGCTTATAGCGTTGGCAGCGATTGCACTTTCGTATTAACTCCTTAGCATCTTGGTGTATGATAGGCCAATAGTAGCTTGTGGCAAGAGCTTTTTGTGCTAAAGATTGACCTCCGGAGTGGTTTCCACAAACGCTTTTGTGGATTGAGCTTATAACCTTTAAGTTATCGGGAGACACTAAGCAGGGGATATGTGGTCCGGTGCAGGATCTTCGGATGAGAATGCCATTCCACATGTAGTAGCGTGCCGCATTGATTTGGAGTTTCCCAGACTCCAATCTTTCGGTGGGGAGTATGTCGTTGACCAGGTAGTCTATAATAGAACTTTGCCAGGTAGGAGTTACACTAACCTATGACACTTTGGCTGCCAGCTCCTTCTCTATGGTTGGCTTGTCTAGATATTCCACCGTAATAGAGCGTTTGAATTGGTGGTTGAGAATGGAGTCCTAAGCCGGCTAGCACATCTGCATGGTCATTGTCTGCCAGGGGAACTTGAGTGAGAGTGTAAGTCTAAAATGCCTCAAGCTGCTTGCGTACTTTCTTTAGGTATTGCGCCATCCTCAGATGTTTTACCGTGCACTCCCTAGTAGTCTGGCTGGTGATTAGCTGGGAATTAAAGTGAAATGTGAGATTCTTTACCGCTAAGTCTTTTGTCATTCGGAAGCCTGCCAGTAGGGCCTCATACTCTGCTTCATTGTTAGATGCTTTGAAGCTTAGAGTGATCGCCTACTCGAGCATTGAGCCGTCTGGGGTGACAAGAACCACGATTCCTTGCGAGCCTTTATAGTTGGATACGACGTCGACATGCAAATGCTAGAAATCTCTATTGAGGGAGCAGGTGCAGCTTAAGTGTGCTCAGCTAACTTCGGGGCGTCATTGGGCCGCTCTGTTACGTTGTTAAGGCTAGGTGTGAAGGCACGGCAGGGAGCCGTGGAGCTGGGGCCATGTTACATGTAGCAGGAGATACTCAACTTCTGGTATTGGGCCACTCTAGAGCTGAATAATGGAGCAAGGGTCGGCTAGAGCCGTGTGACACGTAGCAGGAGGTAGTGCTCAACTGCCGATACATGTTACTCTTATGTAGAATCTTCTAGGGCGACAAGGACAAAACTTGCTTCTAAGTGTTCCTTCCAGTGTTCTTCTGCCCTTGGCGTGTCTTTTAGGCCGAGTTGTTGCGTTCGAGAAAACTTTGCATCCGCCAAGGTTTACGCCTTTATTGTCGCTAGGGGTGGGTTCAAAAAACCGAAAACCGAACTGAACCGAAACCGAAAAAATTGAACCGAACGAAAAAACCAAACCAAATTGAAAAAACTGAACCGAACCGAATTCTTTTGGTTCGGTTTGGTTGTAGTGATATAGAAACCGAACCAAACCGAACCGAACCGAATTAATAAATTAAAATTTTTATTTAATTATTTGTTATGGGTATTATTTTCTAAACCCAATTTGTAAGTTAAAATGTGCTAAACCCAATGTGTTGCCAAACTTTAAGCTCAAAATATTAAAAAAAAGGCCTATAAAAGAATCCAACACACACTAAATAAATCCACCCACGCATTACTTTTACTAATCAAGTTGTCAACATGCAGTTACAAGCAAAACAACCCTGATCTTTGAACAACATCATACAATTTAACTTTTCTAAGTCATTTGTACGATTTTTGTGTTGTGAGGTTGTTAGTTTGGACTTTGGAAGACTTGATTGATGATTTTAGTTCAACTTTAAATGTTTATTTTCATTGTCTTTGATTCTAGTTAGAATGCTTATGTTATGATTGTGTAGGATATGTTAAAATTTAAAATTTCAATGTTTTTCATTTTTTGAAAAAAACAAAAAACAAAAAATCGAAACCGAACCGAAAAAAAAATGAACTGAACCGAACCGAACCGAAACTTCGGTTTGGCTTCAGTTTTGGCAAAAGACCAAACCGATTTAAACCGAACCCACCCTTAATTGTCGTGTGTCTGGATTCGGCGGAATAGTGCGTCATGATGATGACTGCGTGCGTTTGAAGGTAAAACTTAAGCTTTCAGGTTACAACAACTATTGCCAAAGTTAACTTTTGAATTTTTAATAGCATCGATGAGAGCTTTTGAACTGTAGAACACAGTGTAGAATACAGGTAGTCGGGCCCCCAGCTTTTCTCACATGATGATAGAGCTTATTGCTGCTCTAGATACCGTCAAACATGCGAATAAGTCCTCCGCTGTTTCCGGCTTGGATAGTAAGGAGGTGACGTCGCGTACTTCTTCAAGTCTTTGAATGTGCATTGGCGAGCCTCGTCCTAAAGTGCATGCTTCTTTGCCAGAGCGAAAGAGTCTGCCAGAGTTAGATCTTCTTTCATGATCAATTTTCCGAATAGTAGGTGGTCTGCTAGAAGTCTTTTTTGGAAGGCTGCTAGCTATCAAGTCGTTGCATCCGACTATCCTTGCCTTCTCTGCTTTGAACCTCCTCACATAATCGCTAAGCAACTCCTTTGGGTTCTTCTTGACGTCGAACAAATGGTCGGACTTCTTTTTTATCGAGCGATCGAATGAATATTCTTTGGTGAAAACCAAAGAAAGTTCGTCGAAATTTCGGATGGATTGTGGCGGCAATGTGTAGAACCAATCTTGCGTCTTGCTTTGTAAAGTGGTGACGAATATCTTGCATATGAGATCATTGTCGTTTCGATAGAGGATCATTGAGAGGATCATTGCGCTTTGGTAGTGCTTTGAGTGTCTATCCAGGTCTTCATCCCCTTTGAAAGATGTGAAATGTGGCATGCTGAACTCGTGTGGAGGCTTTGCCTGCTCGATCTCGTCCGTGAAGGGTGACCTTCTTATGTTGGTCATGTTCCGTTGTAGTGCCTTATCGGTGACCTCATTGCGTTGGAAATTGTGCAATCGCTTAGTCAAGAGTCTCTCTACTTCTTCCAGAATTTGTCTTCGTTGGGGTAGCGGAGCTCTCGGCTGCCCCCAACCGTGACTTGTTGGTCTAGGCTGCTCTTCCATGTGTTTGGCTCGTCTATGCCGCGGATATGGTGCATGTAGCGCGTTCCTAGCAGGTGAGTGAGTTCTTCGCAGGCTACCGTGACTAATTTCAACGATTCAGCCGATAAACTTGTTTGTATATGCTTCAAGATCAAATCAGCAAAAAATCGCAAAAAACAAACATTCAGAAATCAAGTAACGGGACGAAACTTTACGACAGTTTTAAAACAAAAAATCACGATTTAACGGTTATTTTAACTCCGATTTTGATGATTTTTTTTACAGCTACACAAGTTGACCCTATATGAATACAATAAATGAATTTGATTTTCAATTTAAAATATTTACACTAGTGGATACCACAAAATATTATGTTATACTTAACGAAAGTATAAATAAACTCTAAGTGTTAATGAATCTATCGTTTTGATGAGATACGAATTCTATGAAACTAATTTCAACGATTCAACAGTCAAACTTGTTTGTATATGCTTCGAGATCATATACGCCAAAAAACACAAAAAACAAACATTCAGAGATCAAGTAATGAGACAAAAAATTTCAACGGTTATAAAACAAAAAATCACGATTTAACGGTTATTTTAACTCCGATTTTAATGATTTTTTACAACTACACTCCTTGACCCTATATAAATACAATTAATGAATTCGATTTTCAATTCAAAATAATTACACTAGTGGATACTACAAAATCTTATATTATACTTAATGAAATTATAAATAAACTCTAAGTGTTAGTCAATATAGTTTTGATGGGATACGAATTCTATGAAACTAATTTCAACGATCCGACCATCAAACTTGTATGTATATGTTTCGAGATCGCATAAACCAAAAATCACAAAAAACAAACATTCAGAGATCAAGTAATGAGCCAAAACTTTTCGACGGTTATAAAACAAAAAATCACGATTTAACGGTTATTTTAACTCCGATTTTGATGATTTTTTACAACTACACTCCTTGACCCTATATAAATACAGTGAATGAAATCGATTTTCAATTTAAAATAATTACACTAGAGGATACCACAAAATCTTATATTATACTAAATGAAAGTATAAATAAACTCTAAGTGTTTGTGAATATTATTTTGATGGGATACGAATTCTATGAAACTAATTTCAACGATCCGACCGTCAAACTTGTTTGTATATGTTTCAAGATCGCATAAACCAAAAATCACAAAAAAAAAAAACATTCAGAGATAAAGTAATGAGACAAAACTTTTCGACGGTTATAAAACAAAACATCACGATTTAACGTTTATTTTAACTACGATTTTGATGATTTTTTACAACTACACTCCTTGACCCAATATGAAAACAATGAAAGAATTCGATTTTCAATTTAAAATATTTACACTAGTGGATACCACAAAATCTTATGTTATACTTAATGAAAATATAAATAAACTCTAAGTGTTAGTGAATATCGTTTTGATAGGATATGAATTCTAAGAAACTAATTTTAACGATCCAATCGTCAAACTTGTTTGTATATGCTTCGAGATCGCATATGTCAAAAATCCCAAAAAACAAGCATTCAGAGATCAAGTAATCAGACAAAACTTTTCGAAGGTTATAAAACAAAAAATAACGATTTAACGGTTATTTTAACTCTGATTTTGAAGATTTTTTACAACTACACTCCTTGACCCAATACGATACAACGAATGAATTTGATCATCAATTTAAAATATTTACACAAGTGGATACCACAAAATCTTATATTATACTTAATGAAAGTATAAATAAACTCCAAGTGTTAGTGAATCTATCGTTTTGATGGGATACGAATTCTATGAAACTAATTTTAACGATAGAACCGTCAAACTTGTTTGTATATGCTTCAAGATCGCATACGCCAAAAATCATAAAAAAACAAACATTCAGAGACCAAGCAATTAGACAAAACTCTTCGACGGTTATAAAACAAAAAATCACGATTTAACGGTTATTTTAACTTCGATTTTGATGATTTTTTACAACTACACTCCTTCACCCTATACGAATGCAATGAATGAATTTGATCGTCAATTTAACATTTTACACAAGTGGATACCACAAAATCTTATATTATAGTTAATGAAAGTACAAATAAACATCAAGTGTTAGTGAATTTATCGTTTTGATGGGATACGAATTCTATGAAACTAATTTTTAGTGAATTTATCGTTTTGATGGGATACGAATTCTATGAAACTAATTTTAACAATCTAACCGTCAAACTTGTTTGTATACGCTTCGAGATCACATACGCCAAAAATAAAAAATAAACAAACATTCAGAGATCAAGTAATTAGACAAAAAATTTCGACGGTTATAAAACAAAAAATCACGATTTAACGGTTATTTTAACTCCGATTTTGATGATTTTTTACAACTACACTCCTTGACCCTATACGAATACAATGAATGAATTTGATCGTCAATTTAAAATATTTACACAAGTGGATACCACAAAATCTTATGTTATACTTAATGAAAGTATAAATAAACTCTTAGTGTTAATGAATCTATTGTTTTAATGGGATACAAATTCTATGAAACTAATTTTCACGATCCAACAGTCAAACTTGTTTGTATATGCTTCAAGATCGCATACATCAAAAATCACAAAAAACAAACATTCAGAGATCAAGTAATTAGACGAAACTTTTCGACGGTTATAAAACAAAAAATCATGTTTAACGGTTATTTTAACTCCAATTTTGATGATATTTTAATTCTATTTTTAACTCCAATTTTGATGATATTTTAACTCCAAAAAATCACGATTTAACGGTTATTTTAACTCTGATTTTGATGATTTTTTACAACTACACTCCTTGACCCTATACGATACAACGAATGAATTTGATCGTCAATTTAAAATATTTACACAAGTGGATACCACAAAATCTTATGTTATACTTAATGAAAGTATAAATAAACAATAAGTGTTAGTGAATCTATCGTTTTCATGGGATACGAATTCAATGAAACTAATTTTAACGATGCAATCATCAAACTTGTTTGTATATGCTTTGAGATCTTATACGTCAAAAATCATAAAAAACAAATATTCAGAGATCAAGTAATTAGACAAAACTTTTCGAAGGTTATAAAACAAAAAATCACAATTTAACGGTTATTTTAACTCTGATTTTGATGATTTTTTACAACTACACTCATTGACCCTATACGATACAATGAATGAATTTGATCGTCAATTTAAAATATTTACACAAGTGGATACCACAAAATCTTATGTTATACTTAATGAAAGTATAAATAAACTCCAAGTGTTAGTGAATCTATCGTTTTGATGGGATACGAATTCTATGAAACTAATTTTAACGACCGAACCGTCAAACTTCTTTGTATATGCTTCGAGATCGCATACGCCAAAAATCACAAAAGAACAAACATTCAGAGATCAAATAATTAGACAAAACTCTTGAACAGTTATAAAACAAAAAAATACGATCTAACGGTTATTTTAATTTCGATTTTGATGATTTTTTCCAACTACACTCCTTGATCCTATACGAATATAATGAATGAATTTGATCGAAAATTTATAATATTTACACAAGTGGATACCACAAAATCTTATTTATAGTTAATCAAAGTACAAATAAACACCAAGTGTTACTCGAATCTATCGTTTTGATTGGATACGAATTCTATGAAACTAATTTTAACGATCTAACCGTCAAACTTGTTTGTATAAGCTTCGAGATCGCATACACCAAAAATAAAAATAAACAAACATTCAGAGATAAAGTAATTTGACAAAACATTTGGACGGTTATAAAATAAAAAATCACAATTGAACGGTTATTTTAACTTCGATTTTGATAATTTTTTACAACTACACTCCTTGACCCTATACGAATACAATGAAGGAATTTGATCGTCAATTTAAACTATTTACACAAGGGGATACCACAAAATCTCATGTTATACTTAATCAAAATATAAATAAACTGTAAGTGTTAGTGAATCTATCGTTTTGATGGGATACAAATTCTATGAAACTAATTTTAACGATCCAGCCGTCAAACTTATTTGTATATGCTTCGAGATCGCATACGCCAAAAATCACAAAAGACAAACATTCAGAGATTAAGTAATGAGACAAAACTCTTCGATGATTATAAAACAAAAAATCATGATTTCACGGTTATTTTAACTCCGATTTTGATGATTTTTTACAACTACACTCCTTGACCTTATACAAATACAATGAATGAATTTGATCGTCAATTTAAAATATTTACACAAGTGGATACCGCAAAATTGTATGTTATACTTAAGGAAAGTATAAATAAACCCCAAGTGTTAGTTAATCTATCGTTTTGATGGGATACGAATTCTATGAAACTAATTTTAACGATCCAACCGTCAAACTTGTTTGTTTATGCTTCGAGATCGCATACGCCAAAAATCACAAAAACCAAACAATCAGAGACTAAGTAATGAGACAAAAGTTTTCGACGGTTATAAAACAAAAAATCACGATTTAACGGTTATTTTAACTTCGATTTTGATGATTTTTTACATCTACACCCCTTGATCCTATACAAATACAATGAATGAATTTGATCATCAATTTAAAATATTTACACAACTGGATACCACAAAATCTTATGTTATAGTTAATGAAAGTACAAATAAACACCTAGTGTTAGTGAATCTATCATTTTGATGAGATATGAATTCTATAAAACTAATTTTAATGATCTAACCGTCAAACTTGTTTGTATAAGCTTCGAGATCGCATACGCCAAAAATAAAAATAAACAAACATTCAGAGATCAAGTAATTAAAAAAAAAAATTGACGGTTTTAAAACAAAAAATCACCATTGACCGGTTATTTTAACTCCGATTTTGATGATTTTTTACGACTACACTACTTGACCCTATACGAATACAATGAATGAATTTGATCATCAATTTAAAATATTTACACAAGTGCATACCACAAAATCTCATGTTATACTTAATGAAAGTATAAATAAACGGTAAGTGTTAGTGAATCTATCGTTTTTATGGGATACAAATTATATGAAACTAATTTCACCGATCCAACCGTCAAACTTATTTGTATATGCTTGGAGATTGCATACGCCAAAAATCATAAAAAACAAACATTCAGAGATTAAGTAATGAGAGAAAACTTTTCGACGGTTAAAAAACAAAAAATCATGATTTAACGGTTATTTTAACTCCTATTTTGATGATATTTTACAACTACACTCCTTAACCCTATTCGAATACAATGAATGAATTTGATCGTCAATTTAAAATATTTACACAAGTGGATACCGCGTAATTGTATGTTATACTTAAAGAAAGTATAAATAAACTCCAAGTGTTAGTTAATCTATCGTTTTGATGGGATACGAATTCTATGAAACTAATTTTAACGATCCAACTGTCAAACTTATTCGTTTATGCTTCGAGATCGCATTCGCCAAAAATCACAAAAAACAAACTTTCAGACATCAAGTAAATAGACAAAACTTTTCGACGGTTAAAAAACAAAAAATCAAGACCTAACGGTTATTTTAGCTCCAATTTTGATGATTTTTTACAACTACACTCCTTCACCCTATCCAAATACAATGAATGAATTTGATCGTCAATTTAAAATATTTACACAAGTGGATACCACAAAATCTTATGTTATAGTTAATGAAAGTACAGATAAACACCAAGTGTTAGTGAATGTATTTCGAAGGGATACAAATTCTATGAAACTAATTTTAACGATCTAACCGTCAAACTTGTTTGTATATACTTCGAGATCGCATACGCCAAAAATAAAAAATAAACAAATATTCGGAGATCAAGTAATTAGAAAAAAAATTTCGACGGTTATAGAACAAAAAATCACGATTTAACGGTTATTTTAACACCGATTTTGATGATTTTTTACAACTAAACTGCTTGACCCTATACAAATACAATGAATGAATTTGATCGTCAATTTAAAATATTTACACAAGTGGATACCACAAAATCTTATGTTATAGTTAATGAAAGTGTAAATAAACTCTTAGTGTTAGTTAATCTATCGTTTTAATGGGATACGAATTCTACGAAACTAATTTGAACGATCCAACATTCAAACTTATTTGTATATGCTTCGAGATCGCATACGTCAAAAATCACATAAAACAAACATTCAGAGATCAAGTAATTAGATAAAACGTGTCGACGGTTATAAAAACAAAAAATCATGATTTAACGGTTATTTTAACTCCAATTTTGATGATATTTTACAACTGCACTCCGTGACCCTATACAAATACAATGAATGAATTTGATAGTCTATTTAAAATATTTACACAAGTGGATACCACAAAATCTTATGTTATACTTAATGAAAGTATAAATAAACAATAAGTGTTAGTGAATCTATCGTTTTGATGGGATACGAATTCTATGAAACTAATTTTAACGATCCAATCGTCAAACTTGTTTGTATATGCTTCGAGATCTTATACGTCAAAAATTACAAAAAACTAACATTCAGAGATCAAGTGATTAGACAAACCTTTTCGAAGGTTATCAAACAAAAAATCATGATTTAACGGTTATTTTAACTCTGCTTTTGATGATTTTTTACAACTACACTCCATGACCCTATACGATACAATGAATGAATTTGATCGTCAATTTAAAATATTTACACAAGTGGATACCGCAAAATTGTGTGTTATACTTAAAGAAAATATAAATAAACTCCAAGTGTTAGTTAATCTATCGTTTTGATGGGATACGAATTCTATGAAACTAATTTTAACGATACAACCGTCAAACTTGTTTGTTTATGCTTCGAGATCGTATATGCCAAAAATCACAAAAAACAAACATTCAGAGATCAATTAATTAGACAAAACTTTTCGACGGTTATAAAATAAAAAATCACGACTTAACGGTTATTTTAACTTCGATTTTGATGATTTTTTACAACTACAATCCTTGACCCTATACAAATACAATGAATGAATTTGATCGTCAATTTAAAATATTTACACAAGTGGATACCACAAAATCTTATGTTATACTTAATGAAAGTATAAATAAACAATAAGTGTTAGTGAATCTATCGGTTTGATGGGATACGAATTCTATGAAACTAATTTTAACGATCCAATAGTCAAACTTGTTTGTATATGCTTCGAGATCGCATACGTGAAAAATCACAAAAAACAAACATTCAGAGATCAAGTAAGTAGACAAAACTTTTCGAAGGTTATAAAACAAAAAATCACGATTTAACGGTTATTTTAACTCTGCTTTTGATGATTGTTTACAACTGCCCTTCTTGACCCTATACGATACAATGAATGAATTTGATCGTCAAATTAAAATATTTACACAAGTGGATACCACAAAATCTTATGTTATACTTAATGAAAGTATAAATAAACTCCATGTGGTAGTGAATCTATCGTTTTGATGGGATATGAATTCTATGAAACTAATTTTAACGATCGAACCGTCAAACTTGTTTGTATATGCTTTGAGATCGCATATGCCAAAAATTACAAAAAAACAAACATTCAGAGATCAAGTAATTAGACAAAAGTCTTCGACGGTTATAAAACAAAAAATCACGATTTAACTGTTATTTTAATTTCGATTTTGATGATTTTTTACAACTACACTCCTTGATCCTATACGAATACAACGAATGAATTTGATCGTCAATTTAAAATATTTACACAAGTGGATACCACAAAATCTTATGTTATAGTTAATGAAAGTACAAATAAACACCAAGTGTTGGTGAATCTATCGTTTTGATGAGATACGAATTCTATGACACTAATTTTAACGATCTAACCATCAAACTTGTTTGTATAAGCTTCGAAATCGCATACGCCCAAAATAAAAAATAAACAAACATTCATATTTAAAGTAGTTAGACAAAAAATTTTGACGGTTATAAAACAAAAAATCACGATTGAACGGTTATTTTAACTCCGATTTTGATGATTTTTTACAACTACACTCCTTGATCCTATACGAATACAATGAATGAATTTGATCGTCAATTTAAAATGTTTACACAAGTTGATACCACAAAATCTTATGTTATACTTAATGAAAGTAAAAATAAACTGTAAGTGTTAGTGAATCTATCGTTTTGATGTGATACAAATTCTATGAAACTAATTTTAACGATCTAACAGTCAAACTTGTTTGTATATGCTTCGAGATCGCATACACCAAAAATAAAAAATGAACAAACATTCAGAGATCAAGTAATAAAGAAAAATTTTCGATGGTTATAAAACAAAAAATCACGATTGAACAGTCATTTTAACTTCGATTTTGATGATTTTTTACAACTACACTCCTTGATCCTATATGAATACAATGAATGAATTTGATCGTCAATTTAAAATACAAAATCTTATGTTATAGTTAATGAAAGTACAAATAAACACCAAGTGTTAGTGAATCTATCGTTTTGATGAGATACGAATTCTATGAAACTAATTTTAACGATCTAACCGTCAAACTTGTTTGTATAAACTTCGAGATCACATACGCCAAAAATAAAAATAAACAAACATTCAGAGATCAAGTAATTAGACAAAAATTTTCGACGGTTATAAAACAAAAAATAACGATTGAACGGTTATTTTAACTCCGATTTTGATGATTTTTTACAACTACATTCCTTGACCCTATACGAATAGAATGAATGAATTTGATCGTCAATTTAAAATATTTACACAAGTGGATACCATAAAATCTCATGTTATACTTAATGAAAGTATAAATAAACTGTAAGTGTTAGTGAATCTATCGTTTTGATGGGATACAAATTTTATGAAACTAATTTTAACGATCCAACCATCAAACTTAATTGTATATGCTTCGAGATTGCATACGCCAAAAATTACAAAAAAAAAACATTCAGAGATTAAGTAATGAGACAAAACTTTTCGACGGTTATAAAACAAAAAATCACGATTTAACGGTTATTTTAACTCCGATTTTGATGATTTTTTACAACTACACTCCTTGACCCTATACGAATTCAATAAATGAATTTGATCGTCAATGTAAAATATTTACACAGTGGATACCACAAAATTGTTTGTTATACTTAAAGAAAGTATAAATAAACTCCAAGTGTTAGTTAATCTATCGTTTTGATGGGATATCAATTCTATGAAACTAATTTTAACGATCCAACCGTCAAACTTGTTTGTTTATGCTTCGAAATCGCATACGCCAAAAATCACAAAAAACAAACATTCAGAGATCAAGTAATTAGACAAAACTTTTCGACGGTTATAAAACAAAAAATCACGATTTAACGGTTATTTTAATTCCAATTTTGATGATTTTTTACAACTACGCTCCTTCACGCTATACAAATACAATGAATGAATTTGATCGTCAATTTAAAATATTTACACAAGTGGATACCACAAAATCTTATGTTATACTTAATGAAAGTAGAAATAAACTCCAAGTGTTAGTGAATCTATCGTTTTGATGAGATACGAATTCTATGAAACTAATTTTAACGATCGAACCGTCAAACTTTTTTGTATATGTTTCGAGATCGCATACGCCAAAAATCATAAAAAAAAACAAACATTCAGAGATCAAGTAATTAGACAAAACTCTTCGACGGTTATAAAACAAAAAATCATGATTTAACGGTTATTTTAACTCCAATTTTGATGATATTTTACAACTACACTCCTTGACCCTATACAAATACAATGAATGAATTTGATAGTCAATTTAAAATATTTACACAAGTGGATACCACAAAATCTTTTGTTATACTTAATGAAAGTATAAATAAACACTAAGTGTTAGTGAATCTATCGTTTTGATGGGATACGAATTCTATGAAACTAATTTTAACGATCCAATCGTCAAACTTGTTTGTATATGCTTCGAGATCGCATACGTCAAAAATCACAAAAAACAAACATTCAGAGATCAAGTAATTAGACAAAACTTTTCGAATGTTATAAAACAAAAAATCACGATTTAACGGTTATTTTAACTCTGATTTTGATGATTTTTTACAACTACACTCCCTGACCCTATATGATACAATGAATGAATTTGATCGTCAATTTAAAATATTTACACAAGTGGATACCACAAAATCTTATGTTATACTTAATGAAAGTAGAAATAAACTCCAAGTGTTAGTGAATCTAACGTTTTGATGGGATACGAATTCTATGAAACTAATTTTAACGATCCAACCGTCAAACTTGTTTGTATATGCTTCGAGATCGCATACGCCAAAAATTACAAACTTGTTTTTATATGCTTCGAGATCACAACCGTCAAACTTGTTTTTTTGTTAGGCTCTTATTTTCGAGTGTAGATGTAGTACGTAAATGACCAATATGTTTTAATGTTTTGAAGTAATATTTATGTGGTAATGTGTGGTATGTGCAATTTAAGAAAATTATATTTTTCTTAAGGGGTCATAATGGGTCGGGTCACTTTATCCGTTGGGTAAAGTGACCCGACCTGTTAAGGACCCGTTAAGAAATCAGGTGTGACACGACACGACCCGTTAAGATAACAGGTGTTATACGAAAACGACACGAACACGACAGACACGACCCGTTTGCCAGGCCTAGATAAAACCAAGACCCGGAGGCTCCTCCCCCCAATTAACCTCCCCCTTTTCTCTGCTCTTTCTTTTATTATATAGGAAAAAAGCCCACCTTTCTTAGTAAGGTCAAATGAGTGGTTTTAAAATAAAAGGGATGTGACATCTTTTTATTCCCCAACAAATATCTAGTCTAATAAATATACTCTACCTAGCACTGCATGCCTGGCACCCTATCTAGCAATGCATGATAGAGGGATTTGGATCCTCTCCGAGGCAATTGGTTATGATTCTCTTGATCGGTGTCTGTGAACCGTTGAATAAAAATCCAACGGCTACAATTATTATAAGTTTCAGAGGGCCCCCTGTTTGTAGTCGTTGGATAAAAATTCAACGGCTCACAGACACCGGTCAGGAGGATCCCGACCAAGTGCCTTAGAGAGGATCCAAATCCCTGATAGAGCATCATGGTCTGGTGGTTCAATTAAAGCACCCTGATTATGTCATGCCCTGATCCCGACATACATCCATGATCGACACGTGACGTCGCCAAATACCCGTATCTCTAACATACCCCACCCCACCTCCGGGATATGGGCAGAGCACAACTCGAGATCCAACTGCATAGTAATTTAATTTTTCGTATAATTTATGACTGCATCTAACATCCTCGTTAGACTGCCTACGTACCCTAAACAGGGATCAAGCCATTCGTAATTCGTCATAAACTACACTTGAACAATCATCACATAATTCACTATATCTCCACACAATACCACAATTCATGGCATGCAACATCTCAAGGAACAGTCAACGAAGCGCAACATTAATCTCTAGCCATATTGGTCAACGAGTCTAATCATAATGACAACAATCACAACCAACATCACTCCACAATTACATCAATCAATAACACATATCATACACTGAAATGCAGGGCTAGAGCGACAAAGTTTGGCCGAAGCCTACATCTCTAAAGCTGAAATGAAATCCAAGGAACGAACAAGTCAAATGATGTGATTTCGGACCACTTAACGAAATCCATCAACATTGGGTTCCAGATCACTTAACGGAACCAAGACACCAAAAGGGATTCCGGACCACTCAACGGAATCCAAACCAGGATACAATTCCAGACCACTCAACGGAATCGCAGAGTACAATGCAAATCGAACCACTCAATGATATACAAGTTGGATATGATTCTGGACCACTCAATGGAATCGCGGAGCACGAGGGATATCGAACCTCTTAACGAAATCCAGATGGAGCAGGGAACTAGACCATTCAGCGGAACCCAATTCTGAATCACTCAACGGAACCGAGTGGAAGTCTAAGAAATATAACAACGGTCGAAGAAACAATACATGAACCAAGTACTCAATTTAGAAGGGCCGAACAAATCAAGAAGTGAAATAAGGAAGCAAGATATAAAACAAGTGTTGAAGCAACAAACCCCATGAAAATGGGTTAACGGTCTACTACTAGCCCTCACATTTCATCGCATCATACCAAACATAAAAATCAACCACACTCCACAACAAGTTCAATACACAAGTCAAATCACATAAAATAAACAAGCATAACATGATGTGATGCCATCAATACGTAAATTGAGGTGCACGTCAATCGAGGAAGACACATCATCATGCTGAGCCCAATAAGCTCCATGGAATCTCAACAACACTCTAAGCTCACAACACGCTAGAAGAACTCGAGCTAGTTGACTAAAAAGTCAACTGTCGATCAAGGTCATGAATAGGGTCCACAACCCTAGAAATCTAAACCAAAAGATTCGCCTGTCAGAATTTTGATCCGTAACTTCCCAAGGTCCACATTATACTTCCAGAATAACATGCTAAAATTTCATTACGATCCAACGATTGGATCTCCGCCAATCACAAATTCAAGTTGCGGCCAACGTTTGATTATACAAACTTAGAAATCCAATTCGGGAACATCCATACGTCGGATTCCCGATCCATTAGTTTCTAATGCCCTCCAATATTTCATACTACAACGTATCAAAATTTAGTGACAATCCAACGGTCAGATCATTGATTGCTATAATCAAGTGACGGCCAGCTAAGCGGTCAATTACGAAACTATGTTAAAACATCAAAATTTCATTAAACGGATGTCAAATATAGAATAATTAGCCTAGGATGGTCTGGTGGGTTCTTGGCCCACTCGGCCCGATTTGCCAAAAAATTCAACTTTTTTTCGAAAAATTACCAAATTGTATAGAAATGTAGAATAAGTCAAGGGGATCAATTTTCATACATGAGCTGAAGTCCAATTCGGCCGAGATACACCTGAAATTACCCACGAACCATCGGAACCCTAGAATTGGGTGTGCTTAAATTCGACCTCTATACGTGCTTCGACACCTCCACCATTGCTTGGGCTTTGTTTCTGAGCTTGTGGGGAGTAGATTGGTGGTGGTGGTGGACAAAGTTAGCTTTAGGTTTGGTGAATCGAAGCCGAGCACTCGACGCATGCACGATGCTATTTTTGCCAAATTAAGATCCAATTAACTCTAGTTTTTCGTATAACGGGGAGATGAGAAGTCGAGGATAAATTTTCAAGTAGTGGATCAACACAATTCATCGGAAATTGGCCGGAGAAAAGATCAAATTTGGCCGTGGTACTCGGTTGGGTTGCACAGGTTAAGGGGACTCGGTTTCCTCCCTTATTTTCTCCTTCCCTCCTTTCCCTCATTCTGATTGGTTCCCTCACTTCCCTCTCTCCTCCTCATTCCCCGCCATTTCCCATCTTTTCTCTCATTTCCCTTCTTCTGATTGGGTAGTTTTTTTTTTCCCCTTTCCCAGTCACAGCCAGCCGCCTAGCTAAAAAAAATAATGGGAAGGCTCCCAAATTTTCTAGAGCCTTCCTGCAAAACAGGACAATTTTACAATTTTACCCCTAACCTTTGCTCGTTTATATTTCATTCGTTATAGCTCCAAATCACATTCTGTTTGCGTTCACGTGTTCGTATCGACGAGTATTATCCAAATACATGAAGAAAAGTGGATATATATATATACACACACACCAAATATGTTCTCGAAATTTTCTGCTTAGTTCATTAAGGGCGTTTTTGTCCTTTTACTAAAAATTATGCGCCGCACATATAAACTCGTCGAAATTAATAATACAAAAATACGTAAATTTAAATAGTGAAATCCGGAGACGGGATTTCACAGATCATGTAGTATCGATAGAGCATCTTGGTTTGCCTAGCGTTAAGCCTAATACTGTTGTGGTTGTCTCGATAGAGAAGTGGTCTAGGTAGAGCATCATGGTCTACATAGCACTGCAAAGAAGTGGTCCATCATGTGCCAAAAAGGATCTCTTCCATCCAACAGTGATCTAATCCACGGTGGTCTACTTAAAGCACCATGATCATCGTGTGGTCTCCATAGAGAAGTGGTCTTGGTAGAGCATCCTAGTTTTCCTAACACTGCATGCCTAGCGCTAAGCCTAGTACTGCCCTAGTAGTCTCGGTAAAGAAGTGGTCTCGGTAGACCATCATGGTCTACCTAGCACTGCAAAGAAGTAGTCCATCATGTGCCAAAGAGTCTCTTCCATCCAATAGTGATCTAGTCTCCCGTCAAAGAGTCTTCCCTCATGATGAAGACATGGCCAAAGTGGGACTAGGTCATTCCGGAAACCCGCGTTAACAAAACTTTTCTTATGATTTATGGCATAAAATACAGTCTGCCTAATAATCGCATGTACTGTACAATTTCAAAAATGAATATTCTATATATGCCATTTCAAAATTGTTTTCATAAAATGCATATAAACATTAGCCGTGAGCATATGCTTAGTTTTGAACTAATTGTTTTTTCGTGAAACAATGGACTATTAGCTTTATCGGTGTATGTCCGATCCATGAGTGTGTAAGATGTAAGTTGGGGGAAACTAATTGTTTTTTCATGTTTAGTATCAAGCTTTACTTGGTATATGCAATATTGGAGGGAACTAAAAAAAAAATGTATTTATTACAAATGCTGCAATAATTGGAGGTTGTCAAAGTTCGATTGCTTGAACGTGTTTGCTCTTCGTAGTTTGAGTGTCTCGCAAGAAGCTTCGATTTGCTTCGGCGGAGTTTTCAGCGCCATCCTAGGTCAAGCGGATTTACCGAATAATGGCTAGGTAAACCGGTTTTATATGTTGTTTTGGTTGATGGCTTTTTCAGTAGAATATTATTGTAATCTATGAAACCAATTAGCTATCCAGCATCTTTGAGGGGTTAACGCGAGACAAACTATACGACTTGGGTACGTTCTGATTTACCATTTGGTGTTAATCAAGCGTGCCAGTTTATGCACTTCTAAAGTCTTTTTTTTTGTGTCAGTTTACACGAGATCAACTAGTAGTTATTGTGTCATTTTTTAGCGATAATGTTATTAATTTGAGTGCTAAAAAGCAATCCACTATTATCAGATCACACACAGAGGCTGAATATTGATTACTTACACAATTGGTGAGATGGATTTGCAAAAATTTGAGGGACATTGGCTTTTCTTTATATAAAGTCCCTTCTTTGTGGTGCGGTAATATTTATTGCTATCTTTTTTACTTCTAATCCTGTGTTTTATGGTCAAACAAAACATCATGAGATTGATTATCATTACATTAGAAAATTGGTGTTGCCTTCAAGTAAAATATATGTGCAGTCAAGATCAAGTTGCAGATTTCATACTAAATCTTTGTCCTAGTCCAGATTTCGATTTTTGCAATCCAAGCTTTTTTTTTTTTGGTCGAAAGATAGGACTTTATTAAGATTAAATACGAACGGTTACATTTGCATCCTTTGCTAAAATATTAAACAAAAATTCTGGACCTAACAAATCCCAGCCAAATCTCCCGCCATGCTTAACAACGTGCACCGCCACCAAATGAGCTGCACGATTGTATTGCCGAGGGGTGAAGCAAAATCTCACCAACTGAAACAAGTTCGCCATCCTCCAAATGTCTTGGAGATAAATATCAAGAGCCACATCAGCCATGAGCTCCTGATTAATCAATTGAATCAAACCTTTTGAGTCTGATGCAACCACCTAACTACCCCCAGGTTCCAAAACACCACTACTAATAACCATCTCTAATCCCTGCCTGATCGCTTCCGCCTCGACCATTATTGTAGCTGCAAACCTTTGACCACCCACCCCTCCGACGAGCTTAGGAAGCCCCGCAAAATCGCGAAGTACCCACCCCACCCCACCCACCTTTGTCTCCTTCCTCCAGGCCGCGTCGCAATTCAATTTCAACACTCCAAAACTAGGATTTGTCCACTGAAGCCGCTCCCCCCCCCCCAACACCATCCGCACCCACTCCCCCCACCCCTAACACCCTCCCATTCCGATGGTCCACCCCTTCCACTACTGCAGACTCCCTAAACTCATCCACCTGCTTTCGCCACAACTTCACTGCAATATGCGGCAGGATTCTAGTCCCATTAAATACCGCTTCATTTCTACATTTCCAAATTCGCCAAAATCCAACCGCCACCTGCTGCAATCCAAGCTTTCACTTGGTTGTCTTACTTCACCTGCGTTTAGCTTAAGGGGTGTAAGACGAGAATATTACAAGTCCAGTCAGCAATGTAACAACCTTAGTCAATAGAGTTAATGTTGTCAAGAGTTAGTTTTTAGTAGTTATCTCAAATTGTAATTAGTCTTTCTTAATTGTCATTTGTGAAAAGTATGTATGTATGCAGACAGTTGTAATTATTTAATCATTGAGAAATAGAAAGTTCATTTCCTTTCAAAAACTGTTTTATTTTCGGGCAAAAGAAAAAAAGCGTTTTTTATTGACCAGTTTGTTACAAAATTAATTTCTTTATACACCTGGCGTGAATTGGATAATTAATCCAAACAAAACCAAATTTACATGTTAATTACAAAGAACTAGCATCCAAACTAAAATATTTTCTGTATGTTAACCACCACTAAATATAAATCATATATTTCTTGTAAAATCGATGTGTTTAGTTGTGACCACAGCACACTTAGCCGTGCTTCTTAGAATATTTTTTTTTTTCATCTACTTGTACTGCATTTCTTTGAAGCACTTGAATTACATATGTTTGCATAAAATTAACCACCACTAATTGTTAAGCTAGAGAAAGAAACAGGTTTCGTATATGAATAGAGAGAGGAAGAGGAGATTCACAGAGAAGAGAAAGAGAGGCTGAATATTTCTTTGGTATATTATTTCTTAGTCAGTAAGACATCTCAATACAAGTATTTATAGAGAGCACAAGATTGCAACTAATCTAACTACCTAGCTAATCTTCTGCCAAATGTCATAATCTCAGACACAAACATAATATCTCTATCATCCCCCCTCAAACTCATGCTTGGATGATCCTAGCATGAGATTGCTACAATGTGTATGAAACAAAGGGGCACTCAATCCCTTAGTTAGAAGATCTGCAAATTGTTCCTTGGAAGAGATAAATTGAACATGGAGTTGATTCTTGGCAACCCGTGAACATCAACCTCGATATGTTTTGTTCTTTGGTGTTGAACGGGGATTGAAAGATAAGGCGATGGCCAACATGTTATCACAAAACATAACTGGAACAACATGGACTTTAATATGCAGAAAACTGAGAATTTGCTTAATCCAATTAAGTTCTGCAGCTGTAGAAGACAAGGCTCTATACTCAGCCTCTGTGGAAGATTTAGAGACATTTTGTTGCTTCTTTGAGGACCAAGATATAGGATTGCCACCCAGGTAAACAACCAACCCAGTGATGGATCTTCGATCATTAGGATCGTCTGCCCAATCAGCATCACTAAATGCTTTAATGTCCAAATCCGAACTGGAATAAGTCAAGCCATATGTCATAGTACCGTTAAGATACCTAAGAATCCTCTTGACTACAGTGTAATGTGAGACCATAAGACATTGCATAAACTAACAGACTTGGTGAACTGAGAAAGCAATATCAGGCAGGGTAAAAGTTAAATATTGTAGAGCACCGACAACACTCCTATAAAGGGTAGGATTGTTGTATGGTTCACCATCATCCTTATGGAGCCTATTATAAGGTAGGCAAGGTGTATCACAAGGTTTAGAATCAACCATTTCTGTTTTAACCAACAAATCAAGAACATACTTTTGCTATGAAAGAAACAAATCAGTTGTAGTTCGAGAGATTTGAATACCCAAAAAATAATGCAGAGATCCTAAGTCTTTGATATTAATTCCTGTTGAATAGCCATAGAATCATTGCCAGTAATAATGATATCATCCACGTAGAGTAACAAAATAACCAAGGTGGAACCAACAGTTTGCACAAACAATGATGAATCAGAATAAGTATTCTGGAACCCCAACTTAGGAAGAAAAGCAGTAAAGCTCTCATTCCAGGCTCTGGAAGCCTGTTTCAAACCATAAAGAGATTTATGAAGTTTGCAGACCAAATTTGGATACATAGAATCCTCAAAACCTGGAGGTTGCACCATATACTTCATCTTGTAAAATGCCATGTAAAAAAGCATTTTTTTACATCCAATTGCCTAAGAGACCAACTGAAATGAGCAGCTAAAGCCAACACTATCCTCACTGTTGTAGGTTTAACAATAAGACTAAAAGTTTCAATATAATCAATCCCAGGTTCTTAACTAAACCTTTTTGTTACCAACCAAGCCTTATGTCTAGCTATAGTACCATCATCATGTTTCTTAAGCTTGAATACCCATTTACAACCTATCAAATTCTTGTTTTGAGGTAAAGGTACCAAACTCCAAGTTTTCTGAGTATGAAGTGCACCAATTTCTTCCTTCATAGCATTTAACCAAACTGGACACTTGAGAGCTGACTTATAAGAACTAGGTTTAACGAAAGAAAGATCACTTGCATTGGCTGACTGTAAAGCGGATACAAGTGCTTTCTTTTTATTATCCCACTTTTGCTTCTAGTTTGCATAGGATGTAGATTCATAGGTGGAATTGATAATACCACTTGAAGAGTGTCAGGACAATGGACATGTGCCACATGAATCTTAAAGTGTTCAGTTTCTGCAGCAGTAATGGACTGAGATACAAGAAGTGGAGGTAGACTAGTACTAGGTGTGAGTGATGATGAAGATGGGATTGAAGATGACACATGAGAGTTGGAAGGTGTGGAAGAGGAAGTGAACTCTGTAACTGGTGCAGATATAGGTGAAACTACTAAGTTGTTTGATGTCACAACTGGTATTGGTAAAGACACATATGATGTGGGCAAACACACAGATGATGTGGTATTAGTATTGATAGTGGATGCTGTTAATAAGTCTTTAAAAGGAAACTCTTATTCATAAAAAAAAATACATGTCGTTATACATAAATTTTCTGTCTAGCAACCTCATAACACAAAAACCCTTTGTATTTGGATGCATACCCTAAAAAGACACACTTAGTTGTCTTGAGTTGTAACTTGGTGCTATTTTAAGGTTTAAGAAGTGGATAACAAGCACATCCAAAAAATTTCAAATGAGAGAGAACTGGAACACGCCCATATAGTAACTCAAACGGAGATTTGTGAGATAATGATGGAGTAGGCATTCTATTGATTAGGTAAGTGGCTGTTTGACAAGCAAAACTCTAAAAATGAGAAGGAATCTGAGCATTTTGAAGCAAAGTAATGGTGGTTTCAATAATATGCCTATGTTTTCTCTCAGCCAACCCATTTTGTTCCAGGGTGTATGGACATGATTTTTTTTATGGGAAATGCCTTTCTTAACTAGGAAAGACTGAAACTTAGTACTACAATACTCCCCTCCCCCATCACTTGTAAAGTCTTCACAGTAGCAGAAAATTGAGTCAACACATAGGCATAAAAAGCAATAAAGGTAGCACAAAGATCGAATTTATTGATAAATGGGAATATCCACGTGTATCTAGTATATTCATCAATAAAGGTAACATAGTACCTATATCCATCGACTGATGTACAAGGTGCAAGACCCCAAATGTCACTATGCACTACCTCAAAGCGAATGATAGACTTATTGATAGAGGATTGAAATGGCAGCTTACAAAATTTTCCTTCTAAGAAACTTTGACACACAACAGGTACAGAATCTTTGGCACACAAAATTTTGGACTTGTGCAACATCAAAGAAACAATGGAGTTAGAGGGATGACCTAACCTACTATGCCATATAGTAGAATTGACAAGTTGTCCAAGAAAAGCTTTAGCTTGTAGCTTTGACTGAGGTACACCAAGAGTAGAAGTAGCTAAGGAATGAATAGGGTAAAGTCCATTACTGCATAGCCCTCAGAATAGGATCCTCCTTTTGGTTTTGTCCTGTATCCAGAAGCAAAAAGCATCGAAAATAAGGTAGCAGTTATTGTCCAGACACAGCTTGTGAACTGAAAGCAGATTCTATGACAATTTGGGAACATATAACACAGAATTTAACTTTATAGGTTGTACAGAAGTATTAAGCATAGTACTACCAATATGGGACACTTTCAAACCTTCACCATTAGCTATTTGAATGGTTTCATTGAATGGATAGGGGGAAGCCAATGACAAGTTGCTCAAATCTACTGTCATGTGATTAATCGCACCGGAATCAGTAAGCTAAGCATGATAGGTAGTCTGTGATGGTTGAGCAACCACAGTGTGCATAACTTGCATTAATGGTTGTGAGTGATATTGCTGCCCATTATAAGCAGAAACTGAACTTTAAGGAAAATTGCCATATTGCGGTCCAGCATAAGAGCCATATTGTTGTCCAGACATGGGAGAATAGTGAGAACTAGAGACAATATAGTTCGGTTCTTTCTCATTGTAAAAATAAAACCATGTGGCATGATTGGTTTTTCCACATATGTGACATTGAGGTCTGGTAGGGGGCGTCGAACCACAAAATGGTGTTGTGTAACCTTCACTGTTACACAATTGGCATGTAACAAATGATGGAGCAAAAGGTTCATAAGTGGAATGTGGCGTTTATCCAAGTACTCCTGGAGTGGAAGTAGGAAACACATGAGTCTGAGGTTGATAAAATAGTTTGGGATGAAAGTTTCTGGAACCTTGAGTAAACTTTCCCTTGCCCTTGTTTTTATACTGATTGAATTGCTTGAAACCCCTTTGAACAAAATTAGATTGTCTAGAACTAGCAGAAAAAGACTAAGATTGACCTTTAGGTGCCTATGATGAATTGTTAGCAACCATTGTAGCTAAAAATGGTGCATTTGTGCTAGAATCAACAATGACCTCTTATGCAAGTAACTGAGTTCTGAATTCTTTGAGAGAAATGACTTGTTCTCTTCCTCGAATAACAGTTCGAAAAGTATTATACTCAACAGGCAACCCATTTAAAGCCAAAATCACTATATCTTCATCAACAAAAGAAACACTCGCAGCAGAAAGATAATCCCTAGCAACTTTTATCCTTTGCAGATACTGAGCCACAATATCAACCTTTCTTTCTTAATGTTCTGTAAATTCGACTTCATTTGAAAAATACTAGTTCGAGAAACCGTAGAAAATTGCTCCCTTAATCGAGTCCAAAGATCTCGAGAACTAGTACTCCCTATAGCACAAGACATGGCTACCGGAGATAAAGTTGCAGTAATTAACTGCATAAGAGCCCTATCATGCATCATCTTGATCAAATACTCATCTGAATCACCAGAAGTAGATGAATTTGACACATCCACACCAGAATTAGCAGATTGAGATGCACAACAAGCAGGACAAGGGACATAACCATCAACAAATCCCATGATACCATTACTCTCAAGTAATAATTGCATTTGAAAATGCCAATTAAGATAATTGGAGTCATGGAGATTGGAGCAATTGCAATTGACTAGCAGTAACCATGATTCAAGAAATCAAGTCACAAAATCTTGGATATAGAAAGATACCTCTCAGAGGTGAATTCACAAACACCTGGAGTGCAAGAACACATAAGAGAACAGAAGGAGGATTCTGATTAGAAATTGTAGAACGTCAAAACCCTAGAAACTTGTAGAAGAAGAAATCGAAGAGACAAAGCACAGTTCAGCAATTGCACTTAAAGCTTTGCAGTAATCTGAGAGAAGAGTAGAAGCTTGTGAAGGATCGAAGAAGCATTTGCCATGGCGGCGATTGATACCATGTTAAGCTAGAGAGAGAAACAGGTTTCGTATATGAATAGAGAGAGAAATAGGAGATTCACAGAGAAGAGAAAGAGAGGCTGAATATTTCTTTGGTATATTATTTCTTAGTAAGACATCTCAATACAAGTATTTATAGAGAGCACAAGATTGCAACTAATCTAACTACCTAGCTAATCTTCTGCCAAGTGTCATAATCTCATACACAAACATAATATCTCTATCACTAAGGATGATATATACATGACTAAAATTGGTTTATCTTAAGGATTCTCGACGGACTAAGCAGCCTATAGGCACCGCCAAGCGTCATGGATGCAAGAATTTAGACGACGTGCCGGGCTGCAAAGCATCAACGAACCATAACCCTTAACAAACCCACAATTAGGAGTACTAACTTCCTCACTGCTCTCCATCTCAGCCAACACTTTATAAAACAAATCCACATCACAAGGAAGCAAAATCGGACCTTCGCAATTGTAACCGTATTCCATTTCGGCATCATCCAGCAGCATCTTAAACAAGGGATGATTAGCAAACTCCGTCTTCACTGCAAACCGTTGTCTTTGCGGTCCAACATAGACCGAAAAACACCCGTCCGGAGCTACCTGGCCTTTGCTCTTCCTAGTATTGGAGCTGCAGTGCCGTGACTTGCTCTTTGTCAATGAGTTGTGTACTTTGCTGCTGCTCTTTCTTTGTAAACTCCATCGTTTCCATGCGTTGGCGATCAGATTCTTCTTCCACTTTCCCTTTATGATATCCATCTATATGAAGTTTTACAAGAAAATATAAATATGTGGATTTAGAATCTGAGGACCTCTGAGGACCAAACACGAGATTTATATATGAATGTGTGTGTATATATATGTGTGTGTATCCACATATATTTGTGTATATATATGCTTGAGAAGTTGAGAAATGAGATGAGAGAGGTGTTTACAAACACAAAGCCCCATCCCCAGGTAAATGCTCCTAATAATATGGGAGATCGTCAACTACTTATAGGCTGATAGATTTTGAAAAAATATATAATTTGTTTAAGGAAATCATGTGGAAAAAATAGAAAGGGCCACTTCCTTTTGTCTTTCAACAGCAACCTATGCTAGCTAGAGTGGAGAACAAGATAATGAAAGAAAGAAAAAATATAAAATATAAAAGTAAATAACAATATTAACACTTTTTTTGGGGGGGGCGAAACCTCGACGGTATTAGAAAATTTTTATTGATAACGAAAAAAGAAATTATACCTAATCAATGAGATATAAACTTTACTTCTCATAAAGCAAATATACTTAAAAAGAATACACAAAAAAATAAGGACATAAACTTTACCTTTCTAGAAACATAACAATATCAACATATGTTTGAATGTAAAATAAGTTAATAAATTTGTCCAAAAAAAAAAACAAAATAAATAAAAGACAACTACATATATATTTGGATTTAGTTTAAGGTCAGAGACCTAGAAGAATATTAACATGAGATGATCAAAGCTTTATTCACCTAGTAATATTTGGAGGCCAAAAATGCCACGTAGTGAGTGGTGGTAGGTTAAGTGAGCTTCTTGGAATTCTTGGTTTCAATTCGACTCCAACACCTGGCTAGGTGGAATCCTCGAAATGATTTTCTCTATAAGGTGTGCACCAAGATATATTTTTAGCCCTTGCTTAAAGTATTAGGGCTGTATTATTTTTAAGGGTAAATTACATAATACTTATTCAGATTTGAGGTTTATTACAAATTCATACAACATCTTTAAAACATTTTACTTTCATACTTCACGCACTATTTTATTTCAAAATAATACATCTGTTAGATTTTCCATCTATTAGTATGTTAAATGCTGATGTAGTTGCCACATTTGTGCTGATGTGGCCGCCATGTGGCAAAAAATAATTTTTTATACATTAAAAATATTATAATATTAACCATATTTAAAAATAATATATATATATAACCAGAAAAACCCAAACCCAAATCCCCTTCCTTCCCCCTCACCTCTCTGCAACTCCCATTTACAAAATCCACCGCTCAGCCCATGGTTCATCCCCATTGAAGCACTTCCATACCTAATTCTACCCACCAACCAACCCATTTACAAATTAGGAGATAAACAGCTAGAAGGATTGGATTTTAGTCATTATTTTACAATTAAATTGCTTAAACATCACAATAACAACTATAAAAAGTTTCAATCTTTATGAGAAAAATTACAAAAAAAAGTAATGAGATTTAAGAAAATACCTATGAAGGCAGACCTCATGTGAGGTGGAGCTGAGAGACGCATGCGAGAAAGCGAGTTCCCGATCATCGACTAACTTTTTCAACTCCTGAGCAACCACAAGATGGAACAGCTGCGGATGATTTTGCAAGATGCAAGACGGTACAGAGGTCTTTTCCTGGTCAGGTCCGTGGGTCGAGCGGCGAGTTGAGGCTATTGAACTCGCAGTGGCTCCAATGACGACAATCAACGACCTGAAGAACCGATTGTAGGTCCATGATTGGAGACGGGGCTTGAAGGAGCGAAGACGGTGGTTATGCGGAGCTTGAGGGTTGAGAAGACGAGACAATGGTCCATCAACAATGGCTGGAATTTGGATTTTGAGAGGGGGAGTGAAAGTTGAGAGTTTTTTTTTGGGGGGGGGGAGGGGAGAAGTATATATGGAGAAATTTGGATAGGGTTGTTGTAGTGATTGAGTCAGGACGGTGTAGGTGAAGCCGTTGGGAGGACGGTGTAAGCGAGGCACTAGACCTCAAAAACCACACCCGCATCTCAAATTCCTCATTTTACAGAAGAGAGAAAGGGAAGGAAAGAGAGAGAGAGGTGGGACCCGTGCTGAGGGGTGCTCGAGTGGAGGGGATGGATGTAAGGGTGGAAGGGATGTATGGACGGGAAGGAAGAGATGGGTAAGGGGGTAGGATGTGGGGTTGCAGTGAAGGATTTCTTGGTTTGGGTTTCTCTTGTTTTTTTTTTTTAATTTTTAAAATAGGGTTAATATTATAATATTTTTAATGTATAAAAATTATTATTTTTTTGCCACGTGGCAGCCACATCAGCACAAATGTGGCGGCCACGTCAGCATTTAATAGATTAATGGATGGAAAATCTAACGGATGTATTATTTTGAAATAAAATAGTACGTGAGGTATGAAAGTGAAATGTTTTAAAGATGTTGTATGAAGTTGCAATAGACCTCAAACCTGAGGGGATATTATGTAATTTACTCTATTTTTAACTAAGGGCATCTGACACATATTATCTAGGATCGATAAAAGATCACCTTATGGGTAGCTGCCATCATGACATTGAATGGGTCATCATACCCTTGTTGGGGATGAGTTCAAGTTTCATTTGGTTTTCCCATTTATAAGTCAATAAAAAAATTTCACCTATTTTAGAAAGGGTTGTTTTATTAGCACCCCACATATTGTTGAATACACCTCACATACTTAAAACACCATACACTTACTTTTTAAACTTAAAAATATCTTAATACACCCCACTTACTAACCAAAACTACCCTCACACCCCACACATTTCATACACCCCACACCAAAATCTACCTCAAGTCTTCATCTTGTCCAAAAAATAAATTTAAACGCTTTGCCTTTAGCACACAAATAGTGCGCATGGTTCTACTGCTTCAAGGTTTTTGTCAATTTAGGGAAATTAGGCTTTAGATGTGAATTTGATTTTAAACTCAGAAATGGCTACTTTGCTGGCTTTTCTGAAATTAAAAAAAATCATGAAAGGACTAGTTGATTGTGCTATTGTTGTGTCCGTGTAGATTCTTTGTTCTGCAAAATTGCACCTCAAACCATCCTAAAAAATAAACAACAAACATACCTGAAAATTTTTAGCAAAAGAAAAAAAACAATACTACACTATCTCAAAGAAGATATGAATATTTTAGAGTACTTCATCTCTTATGTTGCAAAATCTTTAACATTATACACACACACACACACACACACACACACACATATATATATATATATATATATATATATATAAACATAATCACAAGATTTGTGAGTGCAGGTGTATATAAAATTATATATAATTTACGGGTGGTTAGGATTTTTTAAATGATTTGAGGAGTAGGAAGAAAATAATTGTTTTTCTTTACTTTTTAAGGTTTAAATAGTCATTTTATATAAATTATTTAACAATAAATATTAAGTGGGGTGTATTTATTCAACAATTAGTGGGGTGCTAATAAAAAAACCCTTTTAGAAATGTGCGGAAGATTAAAATGAATAAGTTTTTGCATGACTAATCCACTTTATATCTCTAATTGGACAAAAAAATTGTCTACAACTAAGGTCATCTCCAACGGATGGCTGGCTAAATGGCTCGTTTTAACCCTCTGGCCCTCCAAGATTCTCCAAGATATTAATATTTTAATGAACAGTACATGACCATATTTGCCTCTGTCTCCAACCGAAGGTCAGATGGCTCGTTTTAGCCCTTTCACAAAAAATCGTCTCCAACCAAGGGCCAAAGGGCCATAGGGCCAAACATAATTTAATTTAATGTTGTATAATGGCTTAGGAAGTTATAGGAAAAAAATAGAATTTAAAAAAAATATATAAAAAAAATTTTGTGAAATAGAAGTTATAGGAAAAAAATGGAATTTAAAAAAAAATATGAAACAAATTTTGTGAAATAGAAGTTATAGGAAAAAATGGAATTTTAAAAAAATATGAAACAAATTTTGTGAAATAGAAGTTATAGGAAAAAATGGAATTTAAAAAAAATATGAAATAAATTTTGTGAAATACAAGTTATAGGAAAAAATAGAAGTTATATGAAAAATTTTGTAAATAAAAAATAATAATAAAACTGTTAAAAAAAAAACAAATGCAACGGCTACTAGCCGTTGCATTTGAATTTTTTTTTAAGAAATCATGTTGGTTATAATCGACAGAAATAACAAAACATAAAAATAAAAAAAAATAGCCAGCCAGCCCTCCAACCCTCTCCGATTCTGTGGGGCTCTCCCAGATTCCAGAGCCCTCTGGCCTAGCCCTCAGTTGGAGACGGTTTTTGGGCTATTTTCGGCTCTCTGGACCCTTCGATTGGAGATGGCCGAACATACCTTGAAAGTAGTGATTATCACGTAATCCAATTATCTAAAAAGAGTCTCCATTAAATTATTTTTAGGTTGGATTCAGTTCTAATGACGCGTTTAGTTACATCATGAATTGATAACATCTAATCAATTTCTAATTTGTGATTTCACATGTTTTCTCATGTGATATAAAAAATAAGAAGTTAAAAATAGATATAATCACACATTTTAAGATTTATGTTCCTCTTAGTATAACTTCTTCTTTTTTATATTAATAAAATTATCTCGCACCACAAAAGTAATCCAAAAAAGAAGTAAATATATCATAACATGATATCATAGTATTTGACATGGTAATAGAATGTACCATCAGATGTCATGACTCTCATGCGCTTCATTTGACCTAATAAAAGTTGTCCAAATATTTATTTCTTCATATGAATCACATGCGAAGTGTTACAAATCATGATCATGATGTGAATTAGTGACGATTAGCAATTTAGAATTGTGTGAACATAGTAAACATATATTCATCCCCCCTTTATGCCAACTTGAAAGACTTTGGAAAAAATGATGACCGGGTGTTAGTAACTCAATCAAATTATCACCAATAACTTAAATTAGCCGTCACCACTCACTTCAAACCATATGCGATTGTCTCTTACTTCAGCAGCAACTTGTCTGTATTATAAAGATTGACCTCCTTCATACGAAGCTCCTTCTGTCTTTTGGTCTACCTTCCATTATTTTATTAATTTTATATTCCTTCATGCATGCAATCATTGATTTATTGGGGCTAATCTGAATTTGTTAATTTATACCTTCTTGAAAGTGACTTTATCTGATTACTATCAATGTATACATGTGGTTAATTGTACGAAATAGCTCGGCCTAGATGGGTATATGCCCCTGAATAGTAAGCAAAACAAAAAGTTATTAGTTTTTACATGTAGCTCAAGTGAAGGAGTATGAATCAATAAATCGGAACCATTCGAACATCATAGGGGAGGAGTATCAATCAATAAATTATGGATAATGCTTGGGTGCTTCATTGGGAGACTTACTTGTCCCCCCCACTTAGATTATCTTTACCGTCCGAACAATATAATCGATATCGATATCGTTTATTCTCATTATCATCATCTTAAAATCATATTTGCAAAAAATTATTCAATTTGAAGGATGCTACTAGTTATAAAAAATACGTTGATTGATTTAACGTGTATGGATGACAAAACAATCTCTGAATTGAATGATCATTTGTAAATATCACCTTTAGATGATGGTAAAAGAGAACAAATAGTTTCAATTATAATATTTGAATGGTAAAGATTCGTTAATCGTAAGTAAGGGGACACAAGCATGAATTATTACTATTTTAAGTAAAGAGATTGGAGAAATGTTTGAACCTAAAACACAGTTGGTTGACGCCATTTACTTTACTTCTGTTAAATATTATCGTTTGTGTGCATACTGTTATATGTTTTTATATACATATGTATAAGTATTTAGGGTTTTTTTCATCACAAATGGTTTCTAAAATTGGATCTTCCAATAAAAAAAGTTCTTAAAATAGAAAATCAATCAATTTGGTCCTTGAAATAGGTACTACATATCAATTGGACGAAAGATAACGAAATAACCAAATTGATTCGCAAAACCCTATTTTTAGATGCCAAATTGAATAATTTTCTTTTTGAAGGACCAATCGTGATAAAAATCTTAATATTAGTATACTGTATACACCTTATCAAGATTATGATTTCTTAAAACTATATGTTTGCACGTAATCCTCTAAAGAAAAATAACTATTCACAAGACAAGAATGATTGGAGGGGAACTAGCTCCGATTGATTTAAGCTTTCAATTGCGCACGTATTAATAATAAGTCAAGAGGGCATGATGCAACGCCGGTTTTTAACTTCCAACCACTTAATTAAATATTAAGCTCATCTTAGTCAATAGCCCAAGCTTGCTTGGGCAAACAAAGACTTTTTCTGGGATTTCAGTTAATTTAATACTAATTTTACCCTTAAGGCACATCATGCATGTATTCTGAATACAATTAGAATCTCCAAGCATGCACGCACTCGTTGACATTTGGTAAATTGGTTCTGCAAATTCGAATTCTTCATTCTTTCATCGATATTTTTTCACCACTTGCTCAAGATACATACATCGGTCCCATGTATTTTCAAGACGAACCACAAACAAACAAGCAATGCAATTTGGTTCTCTGAAATGGAATTCATATTCATATCTTACACTGATATTGTGTTAAAATATGAACATTAAACGCTTAAAACCAGGGGCGGAGGGAAGAAGCACATTTTTTTGCAAGCCTTCCCCTATAAACATCCTTCATTCTTCTTCTTTACTACCCTTCTCCTATTAGTCAATAATACAAAACACATTATAAAGTATTTCCTATTTAAAACTCCAACTCCCATATTTGATTCCATCACAACACTAATTTAATATTTATTTATTGGATATAAAATCAATAACCTTTAACATTTTGATAAAAAAAAATTAAAAAAAATAAAATAAAATCTCTTAACATTAAGCCTGTTCACTTTTAATTAAAACAAAAAACTTCTCTAGTCTTTCTTTCACAATGCAACCCAGAAGCAAGAGTCCAAGACTAAAAAGCTATTTTTCTTCTCATTTCTTGAAATTTCATATCTATTTTCATATAAAATTCAAATTAATTCAACAAAAACAATACTATTGTTGCAGTCCTATTAGATTAGAAATGTGATTGTGTAAATCCTAGTACATCTTGGAATATCTCTTATATTCCTATTAGGAGTAGATTACCTATTAAATGTTGTAATCCTAAGGGGTAAGGAATTAACCTTCCCTACTACTATAAATAAAGGCACAATGGGGTAGAATAGAACACACCCACAATTACACATTTCTCTTTCCCTCTACTATTGCCGCACCTTCCCTCTCTCTCTGGCCTCCATAATTGTTCAGTAAATTATGCCTACAACACGTTATCAACACGTTCTTAACGCTGCGCTAAAGAGAGTTTATTCTTCAATCAGGGGAGTATTACGTTTTAATCATTCTTTTTATGATTAATTTATTATTTTATTGAATTGATCTACATGATATTGAGTCAATTTAATTTTTTTTATGTTGAACGTGATACAACGCATTGAAGATGCAATTCCGGCTTTCCGAGATATATCTTCTACAAATTCAAAGGCTTTTGTTGTTTTCTGCCAATTAGGTACGCTTAAAATAAAGTAAGATATTTGAAACGATCTTGAAGCATGAAAACATTCCTCATAATGCATGAACCCCCTATGTTTATATTTTCCTTCCAATATATATATATATATATATATATATATATTTGTTTCATGCACTAAGCAATTATATTTGCTATGTGGAATTTGTTAGTCAAATTATATAAAATAAATTAGAAGAAATTTAGGGTTTTCAAACCCTAATATTGTCAAAAAAATATGGGTACTTGCGGCACCACCATCGTGAACACCTTGGACCCCTCACGGCAGCAGCCCTAGGGCTTTGTTACGTTAATCCAGACCACTAGGCCTTTCGGCCTATCTCTGTTTATAGGACCTGCAGTCCCTAAGTGCAAAACCAATAGAGTTTAGCCCATTGTCCCGTGTCCCTTTGCCCATGAACTCACTGGGCTTTGCCCCAGTCTCGACCTACTTGCCAGCAGCTTTGGCTGCTGGGCTTAAGTTGCCTTGAACCCAACCTGCAGGCCAGCATTTCGCTGGGCCTGATCCGTGCCCCTCATTTAGCCCAAAGAGCTAGCAGCTGCTGCTGCTAGGCTCCATGCTCTCGGCCCATGGCCTTAAGACCATTCTATGGGCTGCTTTTGCAGCCATACCCAACCCAAGCCCCTCATTTAGCTCACGGCACCCAGCCCTATCTTTTGGGCTATGGTATTTTAGACCTAACGCTATTATTTAGCATTTTAAATAATTTTAACCCGAATGTTATTATTATTTTTGCTTCTATGATCGACCCCGAATGGTCCCGATCTATTGAATTAATTAAAAGTGACTTTCAGTCCATTAATCTGATAATAAATCCAAAATTATTGACCTGAAGATCACTTTTGGACATTAACGATTCAACAATTTATTTTTATACTTTGAACCGTTGACATACTTTCATAGTCCCAAAGCACTCACACTTGAATTCCTAAAGCAACCCATATCCATTACACTTAGTTGTATATTGCATTATGTGTTCTTGCAGGAACCTCTCTTTTATGAACTAAACATTCATAAACTAAATTGAACTTGTGGTTTCAAATTTAATCCCCTTGAAACCCGAAGATTTCATAAAACAATACGCCCATGAAAACCCGACGTTTTTCATGAAAACCATGTCTTAGAACTCGATTGTTCTAACTTTGATGCTTATGGATGATTCATTCTCATAACACCAATCACAATCTTGTTCCCTCTAATTCAGTGGATTGTCGAACAGTCACAAGTTTGATTTTCCTGATTTGGACGTTTCTAATAGAAACCACTTTATGTGGGGTACAAGATGTGAAATCTCCATTTGACTATCAAGAAGCTGAGAAACCATTGAATCCAACAATGGCAAGGAAGAGCTGAATAAGCCTCTACCATGATCTTCATTTGACAACTTATGCCCAAAGCATTATAAATGGAAATACCTCCCGAACAAGGATTCCATGGCTCTTTGACTTGCTTCTATGAAGCACTTAATCATGAAAAACATTGCCTATAGCACATCATGATTACGTCTATGAATGAGTACAATTCTGAAGTTTATAAATCCGATCGAATTTTGACTGGAGAATACTTTTCTCATCCTTTCTTGTTTCTAACTTGCCCCTAAAGCAGCAGTGTAGATAGCGGAAGTTTACCAAATTCTCGAATCTGATTACTACCATAAACGTAAGAGCAAGGTATGGACCCAGTTCAGCTGGAGTCTACCGAATAGCTCGACCCAGTTCGATCAAAGCCTACTAAATGGTGGTGCACTACTTTGGCAGGGATACACCGAATGGCATATTTTCACACAATCCAATTTCGAGTTTGTTTTTACAATATATGGTAGTATCAGGGCCTGCCAAGGTGTGGCACCATGCCTAAAACATGATCCTTAGTACCTAAGACCTAAAACTTCAAGCATAAGGGAAAGTATTCCCGAACCTTAACCCTACATAATCTATTTCCGTCTCGATGGAATAGACCATTGGTTTTGCACCTGTTCGTGGCTTTACCAATGTTGTTAAGGAGTACCATTCTAGTAGTCAATACGTGAGACTAATTTTGCTCCACCAAACACCATTAGAAGAGCAGAATTTTGACATGTATGGGCTTGTTGGCCGAATCCCCTCAGTAAACCATTTACTTTGTGAACATTTTTCCATGTTCTTGGATTAAAGTTTGGTGTATGTTTTACTTATGGATAATCTTATTGATATTGTCCTCGAATATGAGTTAATTGAATCATGTTTCTTAATACATGTGACCGATTCAATTAAACATGTGGTTAGGTAGGAATGTGGGACAGTTAATTGTCTGGATGAATGCGTACTACGCACACTAACTTTACACCTAAATCACATCTCTAACAACGACTTCAGGTCTATCCAACCTGATTAAGAGCATTGGCGCACTCCTCGTTTTACGAATGGTACTGAATCACCATTTAAGATACCTTAAATTCTCCCTGACGTTGAATTTTTAAGGATATTCGAGATGACAATGATCATAAATGAACCACTAAAGAAAATAGAGTGGAATATCTTTGCACCACCTCCAAAAATGAGCCTGAAGCTTTGATTTGGGGCCAATAGGTTGCCTCCAAACTGGGATCACACCACATGTGGCCAGCCTAGAGCTGGGTGATTGAGCAGTTTACTTGTTTTGGCACGACCTTTTGGGACACTTAGGTCTAACAATGATGCTACGACGCATCTCCTTACCCGAAGTAAGGATCTTGTGCCTACAAGCACACTTTGCCAAAACCCGGTCGTTTTGGAAAATTTGATGTATAAATCATCCATAGCAAAGATACAAAATGACTCTCTTTTCACAGTGGATTCAATGGAATATATGTGGACTAATCCAACCAAAATGCAAACCATATAAATACTTATGGTTTTGGTTGATGAATCGACAAACTAGTCACATGTTTGTCCACAAACATTACTACTAAACCTCATGGCTGATTAAGGGTTCACCACCCTACTTATCCCTTAAGGTCCGGGAGACTGGATAATGCCGAAGAGTTTATATCGACGGTTTTTGATAAAGTATTGCAGTATTTGGGGTTTATAATTGAACATTGAATTCTCATGTTCACCCCAAAGAGTCTCGCCTAGTGATCATAAAACGCAACTTAAATTATCATCCGAATTTTGGTAAACGTACCAAGTTTTTGGTTTATGCCTAGGGCTATGCAATCCTTGTACGCAGTTATGTTGGTCCGCCTTGAGACCCATTACCACCCAACCTAAATGACGTTACAGTTGGTTACTGGGTATGAACCTGACGATTTTCATATTTACGAATTTGGGTGTGCATTCCATGTGCCAAGTTGCGCCGTCGCAACGTACCACCATGGGTCCTCAAAAAAGGATGTGTATCTTTTGTCGACAATGATTCTCCTTCACACTAGCTCTCTTAGAGCCCTTGCACGCGATCTCTTTACCGTTCATTTGCGGGTTGTCACTTTAATGAGACAGTTTTCATGTTGTTCGGGGGAGATAAGAACGTCAACATTCCTGGAGAACGGCGTGAATTTACGTGGACGTTGCCCACTACGTCTCATCAGCAAGAGTTCCTATTAGTCCAATATATTCGGCAAGGTATGTCTTAAATATGGATGCCTGCTGTGGATTTACAACATAAAGTTTTGTTTTTATTGTTTTATTACCAACGTTATAGTTAAACTAAAGAAAAGAGGTTTAATTTCAAGATGCAATAAGTTGAAAAGAAAACTTATGCGCCTGAGCAATTCACTACTTACACAACACAAATAATCTAAAAAACATAAGTGGAAAAGTTACGTCAACATAGATTCTCTGAGAGATGAGATAGTTGGTCTTTGACCCTTAGTAGATGAAACTTGACCCTTGGTAGATGAAACCATCTAGACAAAATAAAAATGTAGAAAAATGGTTAAAAGTACAAATAACTACCCAACCTTTTAGAGTATTTTTAAATTTGTCTCAATTTTTTGAAATATTTCAAATAATTACCTAACGTTTTGAAAATTAGATATCTATTAAGTCACCAGAGTTAAGTGAGCCGTTACCAACGTTAAGTGATGCAGTTACCAACATTAAGTGATGATGTTACCGACAAATTCTAAAGATGATTCTCCTAAATTGGTGTTTATTATATGTAAAGTGAGCTATAAAATTATTATTAATAGACTAAAACCTATAATAGAGGACTGTATATCAAAAAATTAGGGTGCTTTTGCACCTGGAAGATTCATCCATGATAATATTCTCTCTGCTCATGAGTTATTTACAACTTTAACAAATAAAAAAGGTAAAGCTGGAGCAATGACTGTTGAATTAGATCTTGTGAAAGCCTATAATTAATTGAATTGGGATTGTATCAAAGCAGTATTAACTACATTTTGTTTTTATGATCATTAGATAAAACTCATAATGGAGTATATTACTTCAACTTCTTTCTCGGTGCTCATTATTGGCAGAACTCATGGATATTTCTACCCAATAAGAGGCATTAGACAAGGGGATCCTCTTTCCCCGAATATTTTCATTTTGTGTATGGAACTAATTAGACAACTTAATAATGTTGTTGTGACCCTAAAAACTCATGTGGGTTTACTTACTTCTCCTCGTGGTTTTAAAATTTCGAATTAGGTGTCTGCAGATGATTGTCCTATCTTTGCAAAAGCTACAAGTAATGCAGCTAGAAACATTCTTAAAATTTTAAATGGCTTTGCTGCAGCTTCAAGACTGAAGGTATATTTTTTTAAATCCTCCTATATCTTTTAAATAATACAAAAATCAATTGAGAAATGATGCGTTTAATATTTTGCAAACTCAACATAAGACTACTATTGAAAAAATACCTAGGGATTCATGCTCAGAATTAAAATTTAGCTTGCTGGCTGGAAAGCATATACTTTGTTCAGAGCAAGAAGATTAAGACCTAGTTTGGGAGTGAGGTGCTTAAAAAAAAAGCACCTATGAAAAAAAGCTGTGAGGGTTTTAGGTGTTTGGTAAACTGAAAAAAAATGGCTTATTTTGGAAGCTGCTGTGAGAATAAGCTGAAATCAAAGGAAAAAGCTGAAGCTGCTATTTGCAGCTTTGGAAAACTGGCTTTTTTTCAAAGCACATGGAGCTACAGTGCTCCTTTAATGAAAAGACCCACTATCAGACTGCTTTTTTTTTCCAAAAGCACTTTTACAAAAAAGTTTACCAAACGCTTTGCTGCTTTATTTCACAGCCGCTTATTCTCACAGCAGCTTTTTTTCAAAGCACAGCAATACCAAACCAGCCCTAACTCTAATGCCTGGAGGTCTTAATAGAACCCTTAACAAAGAGTGCATGATGTTTCTTTGGGGTAAGAACAATAAGTTGAGTCCAATTGTTTGGGACAAGGGGGTTGGGCATTAGGAAAAGTGATCACATCGATAATGCTTGTCTAATTAAACTTGGTTGGAAAGTTTTACCAGTTGACTCTAGTTGGTGGGTGCAGATATTTGAGTAAAAGTATTTGAAGGCATGATAGTTTTATGGATGTAAAAGTTAAAACATTATCATTCCATTGCCTGGAAGGGAGTCCTAAATGTAGGACATGTAAGGAAATGAGAAATTTTTTATTGTGACAGAAACACGAGTGGTACACTAGCCGGAATAAACAACTCCTACTTCATTACGTGGAAGATCATGAGGTTGTTAATAAAATTTGCAGTATTCCTTAAATATTAAATGAAATAGATGACTCCTTTTGTTTGGGTTTTAATGCCAATGGTAGTTTTTCAGTCAAATAGCACAAGAAGTAAGAGAAATATTAAGAAGACTTTCTCAAAAGTGAGATTTTTCATGAACTCTCTGTCATTTTATGTTTTTAGCATAATATTTTTTTAATGTTGGTATGAGAATTATGTTAAACTGTGGGATGGTAAAACTAAAAATTCCTTATAAAGTTAAGTTGTTTATTTGGCTTTTGATTCGTAATAGATTACAAACTCGAGAGATATACATAAACACATTAGTGAAATTTGCTCTAATTCCCTCTTTATAATCTGAACAATGAGAGTCAGGACCATTTACTTACGAGTTGCAATTTGCGAGGCAGGTTTGGAAAACCCTCCTGATTTAACCCCAGTTAATGATAACGCCATATTAGTCCAATAGATTGGTTAAGCATGCTTGATAGAAACATTATCACAACCATATAGCTAATTTGCTTGCAAAATTGGAAGAATAGAAACCATATGTTAGCTTCAATTGTGGGTAAAGAGTATTTTAAAGCCAATAATGCGAATAAGTCAAACACTAAAATAAAATGGAGAATTAAATGGGGATCTCAACAAAGAGGGCTCCTGAAAATTAATTTTGATGGTTCAGTCATCAACTCTAAAGCAGAAATGAAGATGGAACACCGATTGTTGCTAGAGCTCGCAGCTTGGGAGAAAACACAATTTTTTTGTAGCAGAAGGACTTTAGCTTTAAGGGATGCACTTTGGATGGCAAAGGAAGAGGTTTTAAGAATGTTTGTGTGGAGAGCCATTCGAAACTCGTGATTGATGCAATCAAAGGATCATGCGCTATACTTTGGCGATTGAGGAATATCATTGAAGATATCAAGTGGCTGACTTTCTCTTTTGCTTTGATTTTTTGGATTCATAGTTATAGAGGAGCAAATTTCTTAGTGAATGCTATTACTAGCACAAGGTTTCATTTTAATAGTTTTCATGTTTGGGATAGGTCATAGCCTTTGTGGCCAAAAATACCTTCTTTTTTTATTGTATCAGAATTGGTTATGATCGCGGTCACTTTCTTTGACATCTTGTTTTTTTATATAAAAAAAATTAAAAAGCATTCCATTTTACACTTTTCAATTTTTTTTATTAACCAAAGTTTTTTTTTTTTGAATTTCACATTAATTAAGATTAATTTTTCAAATACGTTGGTTTTCCAAGATAAATTTTCTAAAAAAGTTATCTTAATTTCTTCGAAAACGTCTTGAAAATGGTGCTTTGAAAAAAATATTAATCTTTTTACGATGTGAAACGAAAAACCATTACATCATAAAATAAAATAAACAAATTCATGATTTGATGCGATGATTATGTCATTATAGATAACTAAATCAATTTGAGGAAGTTATATTGAACAATGTGAAATTCGAAAAATGAGGATTTGCAAAAGTTATATTGGATAATGTGAACTTCAACAAATAATGCCTTGAAAAGATTTATTGAATAGTGCGAAATGGAGTTGGTTCGATTATTACTAACATGAAAGTCCTGAGTGAGTTTGTACTCCGCGGTAACATTTCACGATAACAAAGGATTTGTTTAGGAGCGGTCACTTCTAACAATAAACATCTTATGTACGTTTATATGTAGAAAAGCACCTAATTGTTACCGATGTTAAACCTACCAATGGTAAAAATCAAGGTCTTTCGTAAGCATTATTTCAATAATTCAATTCACGTGTAAACTATTATTTCTTATCCTAGAAAAAAAAATGTGTTAAGAGTAAAAAAAAAAAGAAAAAAAAAGGAATCAAACTTAATTTTATACTAGCATTGATTTGAAATGCTCCCAAGTCCCAATTTTTCTTTTAATGTATTTTTCTCAAGTGTTTTTGGTTTACAAATTATTTCTTTCAACAACTTCACATTGACGAGAAGATATATTGTACAACTCATGTAGGACCCACTCTTTTGACAAAAAGTGAACTAAATAGTTAAGTACATAGTAGATATACGCTTTAGTATGTGGTTTTACAATAACTTACAAAACATTTTCTATTTTATTTAGAGGGATGAGGGAGTAAACTAAATTAAGAAATCATATTATTAAGTTTTAAGAAATCATATTATTAAGTTTTTCACATAATTTATCGGATATTAGATGAAGCCCACGCATTGTGTGAGTAAATATAAAAGAATTAATATATATATATATATATATATATAGATAAGAGAAAGAAGTTTGAGAGAAATGTGAAAGAGAGAGGGAGAGAAAGAGGAAGTGGAAGATGTTTAAATTTTAAATTTTAAAATTTAAAATCAAAGATATTTTATGATGATATGTGGGTGATGGAAGAAAAGAAAAGCAAAATTTAATTTGTACAAAATTACATTATTTCCCATGATTTTATTTTGTGATGATGATGCTTTGAAAAAATTAATCTTTTATGATGTGAAATGAAACACGACTAAATCATAAAAAACAAATTCATGACATGATGCGATAATTATATCATTATGATCAACTAAGTCACCTTGAGAAAGTTATATTAAACAATGTGAAGGCTTTGCAAAAGTCATATTGGATAACGTAAATTTCAATAAATAATGCCTTGAAAAATATTTATTGAATAGTGCAAAATGGAATTGGTTCAATTATTACTAACATGAAAGTTTTTATTGAGTTTGTATTACGTGATAACCTTTTTACAATAAAAAGGATATGTTTAGGAGCGGTGACTTCTAACAAGAAATATATTTCATGCGTTTTTTCCATAGAAAATACCTAATTATTATCATAGTTGTCATATTAGACTTACGAATAGTAAAAGTCAAAAACTTTTGTAAGCATCACTTGAATAATTCAATTCATGTGTCTCATATTATTTCTTAAAGTAAATTGTAGAAATTGTCTCTCAACTTTAAACAAATTTGAGCAATGGTCTCTCAACTAAAAATTCATTACCATTTGTCCCTCAACTTATCAAAATGTGTAGTTATAATCATTTTCATCAAACATTATATAAGTTGAACTTGGTACTTAGAAGAAAACTATAACACATTAGAGCATTTCCTGAGGGCCAATGTGTTGGCACCCAGTCAAAAAACCAAGCTGGGGGTCTGTCAATCCACTCTAGCCCGTGAAACAAATTGGCACCCAACCCATGCCAATCTCCAGGCTAGACTAAAATTGACTGACCCAGGGACCGGCCCATTTTCTTTTTTGCGCTTGGCGCGTGGCACTCACGCTCGAGTGGGCGCAAGTAGCAGACAGCAATTCAGCGGCAGGGCCCGCTGACAAGCGCACTCAATTGTCACCCGGGCTTGCGACGTGGCCCACTATATGCCGTTGGATTTCCAACGGCTAGTTTCTCTAGACCGTTGGATTTCCAACGCTAAAAAAATTGAATTATAATTTTGATCTGGACCGTTCGATCACAAATCAACTGTCCACGTTTTTCAACCCAAAAAAAAAGACCCCAACAGTCAGAATTATGACCATTGGCCACGTGGCACCCTATAGGTTGTTGGATTTGAATATTTTTCAAATCCAACAGTCTAGATTAATTAACTACATTAAAATTTATTAAAAATTATAAAAAAAATACAGAAAAACTATAAATACCTAACCCTCATCTTTCACCTTACACCACATTTCAATATTTTCTACACTTTCTACACTATCTACATTTCAATATTTTCTACACATTGAGAGAAAAAAATGTCTTCGTGGAAGAACATTGAAGATGTTACGTTGTGTGAATGTTGGGTTCACACTACTCATGACCTGATTACGAGTAATGAGATGGATAAGCGAGAAATGTGGAGTAAAATTACGAAAGCATTTTGCGATGTACATGGAAAAGACACCAGAACTAGTCAAGGTCTTCAAGGTCGTTGGAAAAAACTCAACGCATCCTTTACTTGTTGGAAAAACGCCATCTCTCATGCTTCCGATAATCTGCGTAATGGGACAAGTTTAGCGGATCAGGTGACAATATTTTTATTTATTTATATGCATTCCACCCGCATCAATATTTTAATTTATTTAATTTCTTATGTAATTTTTATGTAATTTCTTATGTAATTTATATGCATTCCACCTGCATTTTTTAATACTATCTCATCCCACATTTTATAAACACTACAAGCACAAGCATTCTACAATGCAAAGAACCAAAACAAATCGTTCAACAAATGGGAATGTTGGCAAATTGTCAAAGATTGCCCTAGATACAAAATTGTGGCAACCGGTCCAGAAGTTGTCATGCACGACATGGGTCTACACAGTTCGCCAGAAGCAGACACACCCGAACAAGAAGCCAACACATTTGAAGACATGGAAGGGAGGCTTGAACAAGTGCCGGAAACCCAGCCGACTCGTCAGTCCCTTAGGCCTCAAGGCAAAAAGGCATTAAAGAAAAAAGGTAGTTCTTCCAAAAATGACTACACTAAATATATGGAAGAACTTGCTCGCCAAGGTGAACTGAACATAGCACGAGAAAAGGCTAGAAATGAGGAAAAAACTACTGCTATGGCATAAATAATAGCAGCTACTGAGGCCCGTGATGCGGCGACTGAGAGACAAAGAGAAATAGTTAATCGAGAAAATGAGATGATTAGAGAAGCACTTCATCGTGAAAATGAGATGCTTAGAGAAGAAAGGATGGCTCAAGCAGATCGTGACATTATGAACAAGCCTCTAATAGGACTGTCTCTGAATTCAAAATATTTTTGGACATTGGAAAAAAAAAGAGGTCATACGAAGGAGGCGTGCAAGAGATGCCGAAACAAGTCGAGGGGGTTCTACCTACAGAAATCCTAGCAACGAAGATCCTAGCACCACATATCCTAGCTCCACAGACTTTGTATAATTTCGTATTTCTTTGTAGTACTTTATTTAATTTCTTATGTAATTTTTATGTAATTTCTTATTTATTTTTAGAACTTTATTTAATTTCTTATGTAATTTTTAATGTAATTTCTTATTTATTTTTACAACTTTATGCAATTTCAAATTTATTTTTTGTACTTTATTTAAACACATCAAATAAGATTACATAAACTCACCAAATAAGATTACATTAAACTCACCAAATAAACTTAAAAAAAAAAACACCAAATAAAATTATATAACCTCACAATATAAACTTAAAAAAAAAACACACCAAATAAGATTACTTAAAAAAATACACTTTATTCTTCAACCACAAGCCTCATTTTAATTATCTTCACCTTCATGCAATCCTCACTTTATAAAAAAAAAAAAATATTTTAAATGGGCTGGGTGCCAGCGCATTTTGTAGGGGTAGAGATCGTTTGTGCCAACACATTTTTAGACTGGGTATCAGCGCATTTTTTTAGGAATGGAGATGCTTTGGTCTATTACTATTCACTAGGGTCTATTACTGTTCACTTGAGTGGATAAATGCACTAGATGCTGGCGCAAAGTCTTAGGGGTGGAATTGCTCTTATGCTAATAACGAACATGAGTGCTATTAGGCTCTTCAATCACCTCATATGATTTAGGGTTAACTACATTTCACACTCATTAGGTTTGGGGTGCTTTTCAAATTGGGTTACAAGGTTTTCGCTTTTTCACATAACAAGTTGAGGTTTTAAAACTGTATCTGTTGATGCACAAAACCGGAGGTCTTGGAACAACGTAAATCTGACCGTGAATCTGCAAGAAAGTAAAGAATACAAGATGTATCGTGGTTCACCCCAATGTTTGGGTTACGTTCACACTGATATTGTATTTCTTTATTTGTGAGAGGATTGTGAGGGTCAGAGCTCCCTCAATTGTGAAGGTGAGGATGCCATTTTATAGACTAAGGGCTCCTTTCTTTTTTACATATTTGCCCCTTCATTTATTACATAATTACATTTGAGTCCTCCAAGTGTTTATACGAGGTCTAAATACGGAGGCCCTAAGTATGGTACAAACAGTAGTCTCCTAAGTCTTCAGTCAAGATAATCTTTTGGTTGGAGACTTGAAATTCAGTCCATGTGTGGGCTGAAGTAACTTGATGTCGTCTATAATTGATACTCGATATGAAATGGTGCTCAATCTGAAACAATGCTCAACTAAAAATAGCACATGTTGCGAGGCTGCTCAGCTTGTGGCTTATGTTGCCTTGGTTAGCTCGGCTTGTGGCTTTGAAGGTGAGGGAGTCCCTTTTATAGAATAAAGACTCGCTCCTCAGTACATAAATGATGGGTTAGAGTTGATGCTCGCGGCGAGACGGTTGCTCAGCAGGCCGTGATACTTTCTCATGATGGTGAGGGAGTCATTTTTATAGAATAAAGGCTCGCTCCTCAATACATAAATATGGGCTAGAGTGATGCTCGCGGCGAGGCGGTTGCTCAGCAGGCGGCGATGCTTTCTAATGATGGTGAGGGAGTCCCTTTTATAGAATAAGGGTTCACTCCTCAATACATAAATAATGGGTGCTCTCTAATGAAAGTTAGGGAATCCCTTTTATAGAATAAGGGTTTGCTCCTCAGTACATAAATAATGGGCTAAGTCCCCCAAGTATTTTTCATGAGGCCCAATATATGGTACATAGTATAGTCCCCTAAGTCTTCAATCAATAGAGGTTGTTGGCTGGAGACTTCAAATTCAATCCATGTATGGGCCGAAGTGGTGTTTGTTCGGATGCGGTCTGTGTATACCATGCACTGAAGCTTTGTAGGTGAAGATTTTAAAGTGAAGCTTTGAAGATGGAGCTTTGTAAATGAAGCTTTTGAAGCTGATTGACATGAGTGGTGCTCATGAATGTTTATGTTGATTGACATGAGTGATGCTCATGGATGTTGACATAAGTGATGCTCATGAATGTTGACATGAATGATGGTCATGAATGTTTATGTATGATTGACATGAGTGATGCTCATGAATGTTTATGTATGATTGACATGAGTGATGCTCATGTATATTTTTTGAGTACGGGACGTACTTTTGATCACCTAGTGGGTGATAATAGTTGCAGGCTGCCGAATAATTTTGGAGTACTGGACGTACTTTTGATCACCTGGTTGGTGATAATAGCGGCAGGCTGCCAAATAATTATGAAGTACTGGGTGTAATTTTGATCACTTGGTTGGTGATAATAGTGGCAGGCTGCTGAATAATTTTTGTAGTCCTAAACGTACTTTTGATCACATGGTTGGTGATAATAAAGGGCCTGGCTCTTTTGGGCATATGGGCCTTCGCCCTCCACATAACATTCCAGCCTATTATTTTTTTTTTTATTACCCTCTGATGGGGTTATACAGATATCTCCGAAAGATAAGAAAAGTAAATTACATCATTCAAAAAATAAATTTGACCCTCTACTCAATGGGTCACGCCCATAATGCTATCGTCACCGTAATTATGTCTGCTTCTTTTTATCTTCTTTCACTTTCTGCTTGTGCTTTTATTTCCCTTTTTCTGCTGCATGGTCCACGAGTCCACCTCCAAGGCTCCATAATATTCTCCCACACTACAATTTGTGCTTTCTTTAATAGCCTTAAATTGTTGGTGGACTTGGTGCCGAGAAAATAATCCATTTTTTTGGCACCACTATTTGAATTAATAGTTTGGCAGCCTTCGTAGTCTCTGATGAGCATCACAGCTATCATCGTCTTCCTTTATTGCTATCACTTCGGCCATACTCTTTCTTCTTTTTGACGAAATAAAGGTAATTCATTTCTCTTCTATCTTATCAAAAGCTGAAAGAGCACTACTTGTATTGACGTTTCCTACCATCTCACTCACTTTAGTTGCAGTCTTCGCAGACTGAGCACGTGCTTTGAGGGTATCTTTTTCAACCTTGCCTCATGTATCTTGCCTGGTCATGATTTCTCTTTATCCTCATCCTTTGTCTTTTTCTTACTTTTGCTTTTCTCTTTTGCTTTAGCCTGACATTCATTCACTTCACGTAAGAAAACTCGAATAGCTCCATTCCCAAAAGGGTTTGTCTCTGGGGACCATACATGCTCCTCATAGGCAGCATTGTTTGATGCTTCAAATGAAGTCGTTGTTTTTTTTTTTTTAGGCAAAGGAAGTGTCCTCTTCAAAAACTTGATGCTCTTGTTGCTGCTAGTTGCAGTGGTGGCAGCAGTGGTGCCGGAGATTGCATTTAATGAGTTAGCAATCTTTCTCCACTTTTTGAGAATCTGTCGGAGCCTGACAATGTCTCTTATTCTATTAGATTTCTTTGAATCCATGGTGGTGTTGATTGTGGAGTGATTCAAAAATCTTCTTCATTTGAATACATAGGTTGCCTCCCAAGAAGCGCTTGCTTTAACATCTTCCAGCCTGACGAAACTTCCTTCTAAACTTGGATAGGGCCCATAGCATGGAATTGATCCTTGAATGGAAGGTGATACTTGACGTGATCCGGCAATGGTTTAAATTCTACTGTAGGTGCCTGAATCATCAAAATCAGCAAGTTAGTATATAATAAAATCGAAGTTGGAGAAGATGGCTTACTTGCTTGCTCCAACACAAACTCAATTACGAACACCACATCTTTGAATGTTGCAGGGATATGGGACTTGGCAAGATTTGGTGTTTTGAGAGTTATGACTTTTCCCGTGTCATAAAATCCAACTTCTTTGGGAATTTTCGTCTCAAGTGTATCTTCTTTGATGAATAAGGACATTTGGTGAAACGGGGTCAGGACAAATTGAATTTAGGCTTACCTTGGTTGTAGTGGACGGCATAGAGGACATATGGGGTTGCGGCAATGGTGGTTCTTCCCTTGCCGTGGCCTTGTTATTCTCCTCTTCTTCAAGCATCAGCTGTTCATCCATGTTTTGGCTTGGTTTGGATGTCTTGGGTTCACCTCTAACCTCCATAGCACTTCCCAAAGTGATAGCATCATGGATTTCAAAATCTTCCTTCAAATTTTCAATAGTTGAGTTAGATAGTTCACTTTGCTCTTGAATTTGTACCATGAACTCCATAATCTGCCCAATTTGCTTCTCCAATTCACCCGTCTTCTTGGCTTGATTTTGCATCTCTTTGTTTTGTTTTTCTACTTCCCGGTTCAAAGAGATGAGTAACTTATTAAACATATCATTATCCAAAGACGTACCTGAATTGAATTGGGTAGATTGTTGTGGTGGCTGTGATGGTTCATATGGCTAGTGATAGAACTCATCCGATGGCGGCAAATATTCTTCTTGTTGTGAGCCTGCGTCAAAGAGGTTAGTACATCAAGAATTTCATCATAACTTATAGGCATACTTGAATTGATTGGAATTGTTATGGGGGAGGTTGCGATGGCTGCATAGGTCTTGAATAGAACTTCTCATGCTTGAGCCTATCACGCGGGTGACCCGGGTTCGATCCCCAGCAACGGCGCCAAAAATTTGATGCGAATTTACTTAACACACAAATTAAACCCTCTTGTATCAATTGTAGTAAAGAATGTAAGTATGGATCGTTCTAGACCGGGGATTAGGAGGACTTGCTAATAACCTCTAAATTGACTTAAAAACATAAAAACAAAGTTAAAAACACTAAACTAAACTCAAAAGACTCAAAACAAGCTAAAAACGCCCAAATCTGTCTAAAAACACAAACTGGGCAAATTTGGACTCTAAACACACTTTTGGACAAACTTTGGTTTTAACTTGGTTTGAAACACTTAAAAACATAAACTAAATCAGTTTCTAACTAATATGACTCAACAAGGTAAATGGGGGTTTGGTTTTGACGAAATTGAAAACAAAACAAGTAAATTAAAAAACTAATGAAATCTGCACGAATTTGGGTAAAACTATGGATGATAGGTTAGCTAGGAGGTTCTTCTCCACACATGACACACTTGCAAACAAAACGATGTCCAGTTGCATTTTAATCAACCATGAATTCTCAACACCCCAGATTAAATGTGAATTGCACTAATTAACCCTCAGATTTTCCTAATTTCATTGAATTGGATGATTGCATACAACAACCCAAATCATTCCCCACAAGTTCCCTACATGAATTGCATAATAGAGATACAAGCAATAATCATTAAGTTCTATGAAAATCATAAGCATTGACGAAACACTTGTAACTATGAATTGCATGAAACTTATGCCAAGAATTTACTTAACACGGTTGTGACGAGCAACTTTCACTACTTGTGAATATAAGTTCATAACGATTAGGTGAAACTTCCTTATATCCTAGCATCAGATTTATGCATGAAAATTAAGCGTGCACTCTCAACCAACACACACAAATCAGTTTTACTTCAAATGGATAAGTAAATTGAATTCACAACTTATGAATCACAACTGAAAGTAATCAAATCATATTGCAAGCATGAATATGGTTTCGAATTCCCCCTAGCTAAGGGGGGTTTAGTTCCTCATACTCACAAAGCAAAGATAAACAAATTTAGACATTGAAAACAAAAGAATGAAAACACCTAAAAACGCTCCAACAATCCAACTTGAATGGCAAGCACGTCCAAGGGTCATCCTTCTTCTCTTTGTTGCGGCACAAGGTGTGGTTTGATGGATGCATATGGATATATGGAAGGGAATGGCTGAATGTGTTTAGGTTGGATGGAGGTCACGGCAAGGAAAAGGAAATGAAGGTGCGTGGAATTATGTTTTTGTTGTGGGAATGTGTAGAATGGTTAAGAAGAAAAGACTCTGCCTTGCAGCAGAATAGGTTTTCCTCCCTTCTCCATAAACTGTCCGTGTGAATGTGTCTTTGGATGGATTTTTCTCCTCCTTTGTTATGGTGAAGGGTAGATGTATTTATAGGTTAGGGAGATGACCACCATCTAATTAAGGTGGTAGTGGTGTATGTTGTGGTAATGAGTGGATGTAATGGGTGTAGTGGGTGAATATTTGGTAATGAGTGGATGTAATGGGTGTAGTGGATGGATGTTTGGTAATGAGTGGATGTAATGGTGTAGTGGGTGAGTGTTTGGTAATGAGTGGATGTAATGGGTGTAGTGGGTGAGTGTTGTGGTAATGAGTGGATATAATGGGTGTAGTGGGTGAATGTTTGGTAATGAGTAGATGTAATGGGTGTAGTTGATGGATGTTTGGTAATGAGTGGATGTAGTGGGTGTAGTGGATGGATGTTTGATAGTAATGAGTAGATGTAGTGGGTGTAGTGGATGGATGTTTGGTAATGAGTGGATGTAACGGGTGTAGTGGATGGATATTTGTAGTTGTAGGTCAACACACTTGCACACACACATGCTGATTTCTAGCCTTCAAATCTTCAAAAACATCCATCCTCATGTCTCCATACTTGCACTATCCAATCTTGGCCCAACTCCAAATAGCACTTTGTTGTTAACTTTGTTATTTGAACCTACAAACACACGAAAATAGCTTAAAGTATTAAAATAACTAGAATTAAACTAAGTAAATGCCAAGAAACAAGCTAACTAAGTTGCATAAATATGCTCTTATCTCAAATCACCGCAAAAAAGAAAGAAAAAAGCTCAACCACTTAACAAATGTTTTTTTTCCCCTCTTTTTAACCCCTTTCTTATATGGTCAAAAAGTTCTGTTAGCTCGAGTTTTCGATAGTTAGGAGATCGTGACAACAAATTTTCCAAAGTACTTGATCTTTGAGATAGGCAATGGTGGTAGTGGTGCGGTTGTGGTTGTAGTAACTTATACGCTGTTTTTAAAGGGAAGAGATCCCTTTCGGATCTCTCCCACCAAAGTCCACCATCAGTTTTAATTCAAATGGATAAGTAAATTGAATTCACAACTTATGAATCACAACTGAAAGTAATCAAATCATATTGCAAGCATGAATATGGTTTCGAATTCCCCCTAGCTAAGGGGGGTTTAGTTCCTCATACTCACAAAGCAAAGATAAACAAATTTAGACATTGAAAACAAAAGAATGAAAACACCTAAAAACGCTCTAACAATCCAACTTGAATGGCAAGCACGTCCAAGGGTCCTCCTTCTTCTCTTTGTTGCGGCACAAAGTGTGGTTTGATGGATGTGTATGGATATATGGAAGGGAATGGCTGAATGTGTTTAGGTTGGATGGAGGTCACGGCAAGGAAAGGGAAATGAAAGTGCATGGAATTATGTTTTTGTTTTGGGAATGTGTAGAATGGTTAAGAAGAAAAGACTCTGGCTTACAGCAGAATGTGTCTTCCTCCCTTCTCCCTAAACTGTCCGTGTGAATGTGTCTTTGGATGGATTTTTCTCCTCCTTTGTTATAATGAAGGGTGGATGTATTTATAGGCTAAGAAGAGGACCACCATCTAATTAAGGTGGTAGTGATGTATGTTGTGGTAATTAGTGGATGTAATGGGTGTAGTGGGTGAATGTTTGGTAATTAGTGGATGTAATGGGTGGATGTTTGGTAATGAGTGGATGTAATGGGTGTAGTGGGTGAGTGTTTGGTAATGAGTGGATGTAATGGGTGTAGTGGGTGAGTGTTGTGGTAATGAGTGGATGTAATGGGTGTAGTGGGTGAATGTTTGGTAATGAGTGGATGTAATGGGTGTAGTGGATGGATGTTTGGTAATGAGTGGATGTAGTGGGTGTAATGGATGGATGTTTGGTAGTAATGAGTAGATGTAGTGGGTGTAGTGGATGGATGTTTGGTAATGAGTGGATGTAACGAGTGTAGTGGGTGAATATTTGGTAATAATGGATGTAACGGGTGTAGTGGATGGATGTTTTGTAATGAGTGAATGTAATGGGTGTAGTGGATGGATGTTTTGTAATGAGTGGATGTAATGGGTGTAATGGATGGATGTTTGTAGTTGTAGATGTAGTAGGTGTAGTGGATTGATGTTTGGTAATGAGTGGATGTAATGGGTGTAGTGGATGGATGTTTGGTAATGAGTAGATGTAGTGGGTGTAGTGGATGGATGTTTTGTAATGAGTGGATGTAATGGGTGTAGTGGATGGATGTTTGTAGTTGTAGGTCAACACACTTGCACACACACATGCTGATTTCTAGCCTTCAAATCTTCAAAAACCTCCATCCTCATCTCCATGCTTGCATTATCCAATCTTGGCCCAAAAATGCTCCAAAATGCTCCAAATAGCACTTTGTTGCTAACTTTATTATTTGAACCTACAAACACACAAAAATAGCTTAAAGTACTAAAATAACTAGAATTAAACTAAGTAAATGCCAAGAAACAAGTTAACTAAGTTGCATAAATATGCTTCTATCACAAATCACCGCAAAAAAGAAAGAAAAAAGCTCAACCACTTAACAAATGTTTTTTTCCCCTCTTTTTAACCCCTTTCTTATATGGTCAAAAAGTTCTGTTAGCTCGAGTTTTCGATAGTTAGGAGATCGTGACAACAAATTTTCCAAAGTACTTGATCTTTGAGATAGGCAGTGGTGGTAATGGTGCGGTTGTGGTTGTAGTAACCTATACGCTGTTTTTAAAGGGAAGAGATCCCTTTCAGATCTCTCCCACCAAAGTCCACCATCAATTAATTTGGGCCCTTGAAATTTGATTCAATGACTAAAATTATTATAACTTTTAAAGCCCCTGTTTGTATCCGTTAGATTAAATTTCAAATGTCTGAATTAATTGATTAGTGGACTTTGGTATGAAAGATCCGGATGAGATCTCTTTAGTTTTTAAAAGGCCATTGCTGTAAAATAATTTTATTTTTTATTTTTAATTAAATATTTTTTTATTACTTAACTTTAGAGTGAAACCTTTTTTAAAAAATAAAAATAAAGTAAAATACCAACGAGCCCTTAATTAAGTAAAAAAAATTCAGATGTATCTATACATTTATTTTTATTTTTCACACATCTTTCAATTTTCAACAATGACAGACGGATAAAATAAAAGGAAAACTAATGAAAATGGCTTGAAAACTTTGAGTTTTAATGATAAGGACAAAATAAAGGGTAAAGTGAATAATACCATGATTGACTTTTTAGTATAAAAATATAGTTTTTCGTTAAAATAAACGGTACCGGTGCTTTTCATTAAAGTTCTCTAAAATAAATTGTAAAAAACTAAAGGAAGAAAGAAGCGTGCAACACCGCCCATAATTATTGAAATGTGTTTGCAGTTGGATTTGCGTGGAGTGGGCCCCCCGGCGGTTTGATCGTCTTCATCTTCGTCACGGTTTAAACCAGAAAAAGAAAGTGGAACTTAATAAAATAAGTCGTCTCGGCCTTTTGAGTCTCTCGTTTTCAAAGCTATGAACGCGAGGGTGAAGCAGGAGCTTCTCGAAGCTTCGTTTATTCCAACGCCGAAGCGAACCGGCATCGGTTGTAAGTTGCCCCCGGATTCGGTCATTTGCCTGAGCACGAGTAGCGACAGCAGCAGCAGCAGCGACTCCGACTCCGACGATTCAGCGGATGGAGGCGGCGGCGCTTCGGGGGGTTTGGCGAAGAAGAGGAAGTTGGACGGGATGGGAGTTGGATTTCCGGTTGGGTTTTTGAACCCTCTGCCTCCGGAGGAAGTGGGGCGGCTGCTTCCCGCGCCGGAGGCGGCGGTTGCGCGGAGGAAAGAGGGCAGGGTTGTCAGTCGGTCGAACTGTAAGCAGTTTTGGAAGGCTGGGGATTATGAAGGAGCACCTTGTGCCAATTGGGATTCTTCTGCCGGTAATCTTAAACTCTCTCGTTGCTCTTCAAAATCTGCTACATTGTATTCTTTGCGTTTGTTTTTACTAAGATCTGTTTGGTTGCCGAGAAAGTTTTCGATCTTTTCAAGTTATGGAGGCACTATGGTAGAAGTGTACTGCTTCACTCATTGGAAAGTTTCCCTCTTTACATGCAAGAGTGGATTCTGTTCAGAAATGGGGTCTGTTGCCTAATTTCGAGAGTCTAACATGATCAGCCAGGACTGCCAATGATGTTTAACAAATTTACTGTTGAATATGCAGGTGGGATAGACCATGTCCGGGTTCACCCGAAGTTTCTGCATTCGAATGCTACGAGCCATAAGTGGGCTCTTGGAGGTATATTTGATTGATGTTCTGTGTAGTGCCTGATTTTTTGTTTCTTTGCTTAATGCTTGACCAGGACCTTGTGATGTTTTGCAGCTTTCGCGGAGCTCTTGGACAATGCATTGGACGAGGTAGTTTTTCGTTCTTCATTTTCGTTATGTTTCTACAAGCGTTTTCTGTTTACTCTCTGATTGGAGTTATTTCTTCACTTTAATGGCAGGTGTGCAGTGGTGCTACATATGTTAATGTAGATATGCTAGAAAATAAGAAAGACAGAAGCAGAATGTTGCTAATTGAAGGTATTTTAACTTTCTTAGTTCTCCAGTAACTTTACCTCATTGTTGGATGTCGTTTGAAGAACGCTGAGAGTTTTACTTTTGTTCTCAAATTGTCATATTTTTTATTTTTTGGCACTTCATTTGACGTACATTGCAGATAATGGGGGTGGGATGGATCCAGATAAGATGCGACATTGCATGTCATTGGGGTATTCTGCGAAAAGCAAAGTTGCAAACACTATTGGACAATGTATGACACCAGTATTTAGCTATAGTGTTTTTGGTCTTCTATAATCTCCAAAGAATCATTTTAGTTGCTTTTTTACACAGATGGAAATGGCTTTAAGACAAGTACCATGAGGCTTGGAGCAGATGTAATTGTGTTCTCTCGTTCTAGTGGAAAAGATGGAAAAAGGTGTCTTTCTGGTCATAATTGTTTATTGTTGTTTCTTTTACAATGCATTTCATGTTATGTTGGTAATGGTTATTTTCTTCAGCTCATGGAAACAACAACGCTAGAGTTTAGAGTTGTGTGTTGCTTTTGAGGTTCAGAAACCATCATTGCGTGCAGGAATTTCTATTTTCATATCGTGTATCCACTTTGGCATGGAGAATTCATACAAACTCACCCTCACTTTTTCATAAAGAGTGACTTTATAAATGAGAGCAACTAATTATCTAGAACTATTAAGCAATTGAATATCACTTGTTGCTCGAATTTGGATAGTTGAATTATATTCCATGCTTTTTGTTCATGATTTAAGTAGTATCAGTTAAATGAGTACTCTCACCAATATGTGTGTGTGTGTGTTCATGTGTGTGTTTGATCATATTTCACCACTTCTATTGGTGTACCCCATCGCCTTTTCTCGTTATCTATTATGAAACGAAAAAAATATAAAAATGGATATTTTTTTCTTCTGAGATTTATTTTTTCTATTATTTAAACTAATTGAGACATTCACATTTCTTTTAGTGCTACACAGAGCATTGGATTGCTGTCTTACACATTTTTGACAAGCACGGGAAAGGAAGATATTGTAGTTCCCATGGTATGGCATTTAAATTGTCTCTCTACCTAATGGACTTTATACATATTCACTTCAAGTCTTTCTGTTTATTCAATGTGACTATAGATAGTTGTCACATCGGTGAGGTAGGTTGGGCTTTTATGTGTATTGGAACTGAAAAAATTATGTTAGAATAACAGAGGGTAAGCATTAGGTGTCAGCCTAGACGGTTTACATCACTTTCGTGAAATCAGTTTTAACTGTCTTAGGAAGAGAAATTTGCAATAAAAGGTGCTGTGTTGAGTACCTTAGCTGAGATTTTTGTTTGTTTGTATTCTTATTTGATCCACTAGGTTTTTATTTGGCGTGTTTGGAGAGAAGAAAGGAGTGGGATGTTGACAGGGTGGATTATTTGGATTTAGGGGTGGAGGTTCGAGGACACCCTTTTTTTATGAATAACTTCTTTTTCTAGTTAATGTTGGATTTTACTATGCCATTGTTTTTTCTATTACATGTATGCTCTTCCTAAAAGAAGCACCACTTGTATGCTTGTATTCTTATTTTTCAGTAAACTTATCCAAATCCCTCAAAAAAGAATTAAAAACCCAAGTCACAAGTTGGTCCTTTAGCTGTGGAGCAACCACAGTTTATTGTACATTTAGTTGCATTTAGTTCATTATTTCTGTATTGTGCTATATAGCTAATGAGTTTCTTGTTGTTACTGAGTTAGTGTAGGACCTCTGACTAAAAGGATTTGTTTTGCTGTGTGCATGAATGAAAAGCTTGATTATGAGAGAGGACAAGGGACTTGGAACAAGATGTTAAGATCCTCTTCAAGTGATTGGGATAAGAACTTGGAAACAATAGTTGAATGGGCACCATTTTTTGACGAAGAAGACCTGCATCATCAGGTAATTCATTACTGTTTTAGGGCTTTTACCAAATTGGTAAATTTAATACATGTTTTGTTATTAATTTTGTTATTTTTATTTATTGTTTAGTTCTATATGATGAAAAACCATGGAACCCGAATAATCATCTACAACCTTTGGGAGGATGATGAAGGACAGCTGGAGCTTGATTTCGAAGCTGATCCACATGTATGTTGATTGACGAGATATTAATTTTGCTTTTTTTTTTTGTTTGTTCAGTGGCTTTGTGATTCTAGCAGAATTAGATATGGTGCCTGATTTTGCAGGATATTCAAATTAGAGGTGTTAATCGAGACGAGAAGAGTATACAAATGGCAAAAGACTACCCCAATTCTCGTTTTTTCTTGACCTACCAGCACTCATTGAGGGTAAAACTAAATTTCATTTTATTTGCTCTCTTGTCAGTTTTCCAGTAGCCTTGCTTGGGATGTGTCTCAGAGGAATTCATGTATTTGATCTCCTTCTAGTCACTATTTTTCTGTGCATTGGTTAATTTGGATATTTCCACTAGTTTGCAGTTGTCGGAGTAAAATACATTGGTTTTAATGCATGTGGTAAAATGATAAAGAACTAGGAGAGATTAGTATATGAAATGAACTGAAGTGACAGATGAAGATGATTTTGTATCATAGTTCCTGGTTCAACTTGAAGACAGAATCAGTCTTTCTGTTCATCTTTTCTTTTTTTTTTCATTAATACGTTTCTTCATTTTGACTCCAGAGCTATGTATCAATTCTCTATTTGCGGCTTCCTCATAACTTCCGAATTATTCTTCGTGGGAAGGATGTTGAGCACCACAACATAGTCAATGATATGATGTTGTCTCAGCAAGTCACATATCGGCCACAGCCTGGTCTTGATGGGGTTCCAAAGGAATTAAATGTAATATTTCATGATGAACTTTTACTTTAATAATTTTGCATAATTTTGTTGTCTTTCTAATGACATGCAACTCATCATCAGATGGTTGCTGTTGTCACCATTGGTTTTGTGAAGGATGCAAAACATCATATTGATGTTCAAGGGTTTAATGTATATCACAAGAATCGACTGATTAAGGTATTTAAGTTTTAACCTATGCATTTCTTGAGTTTGTTTCCTTTTTTATAAGATGTTCTCTCTTGAATATGTTGTTTGAGCAATGAATTTTAATCAGTCATTAAGCACAAGTTGATAAATCTTTAAGAAATTCTTATGAAGTTCTTTTTTATCTCCAGCCATTTTGGAGGCTTTGGAATGCTGCTGGAAGTGATGGCCGTGGTGTTATAGGTGTTGTTTCTGCATTCAACTTTCCTTGACTTTAACAAATTAGCTGAAAGTGAGTTTGTTTCTGAGGCATTTTGTTCTTGTAGGTCTTTTAGAAGCTAATTTTGTTGAACCAGCTCATGATAAGCAGGGGTTTGAGCGTACAACAGTTCTTCAAAGACTCGAGGGAAAATTAATAGCTATGCAAAAGACTTACTGGTTTGTGGTTTGTGTTCTTTGGGCTAATTGCTTACAATGCGTTCAGACTTTTGTGAGTTGCTTTGTTTTTTTTAATCTTTGATACTCACAAATTGGCATTCGCCACTGCATATGCAGGAGAAACAATTGTCATAGAATCGGCTATGCTCCACGTAATAAGAATGCCTCAGCAGATAAAGGTATGCTGTGTACCGTACATTCTTTTTGGTTACCAGGAACAAGAATTTATGTTTCTTTTGCTGTGGGCGGTACAGTTATTTACATGACTTATGTAGTGATTGAAAACCCTTGTCAACCTTATAAACTCATAAATATTCATCTTATGATTTGTAGAGGGTTCTCCCTATGAAACAAATGGTAAAACATCAGGCAGCAAGAAACCAGTTAAAGGTTCCGGCAAGCTCCATTCCAGAACTTCAAAAGATATTCCTACTTATCATGGGCATGTGAATGTACATATGTCTGATAAAGCCACAAATAGAGTGCAATCCCCCTCAAAATCAGGGGAAGGATCGTCAAGTTCTTCTGAACCATCATCACCTTCGGCAGTCAATGTTACTGATAAACAAGTGAATGGCAGTAGTAGTAAGGCATTTTCTGCTAAGAAAGACTCTGGAAAAGGTGGCCCAGTGACTCGGTTATCTTCACGTGTGGACAGTACTCAGCAAGATTATTCACCGCATGCAGGAACCAGTTTACCCACCCGAAGTTCCAAGTCAAGGGTTACTTCTACTAACTTTGCTTCTAGTCACTTTTTTGCATTAGAGGGTAATTATATTTCTAAAGTTAGGGTTTTGTTCAATTACCAGGGGAATGATGTCAATGGTGATTTAGGCGTTTTGGAGCAATTGAGAAAAGAGAATCATGAACTGAAAGAAAGGTACTTATTCTGTCCTTTTCACCACTATAGAAATACTTGTATGCGACTTAATGTTTGCTTCAGTATTTTTATCACCATGCTGCATGCTAGTCATCCTCGTTCTATACAGGTTGGAGGCGATAAAGGACAGAGGAGCTTCTGCTGATTGGGAGCAGGCATTGCAGCGTGAAAAGGATAGGTCCAAATCACTTGAAACCCAGGTATATGCCTAATATCTAATTCTCGCCGAGCTGGTTGGAAAAGCGGGAAGTAGACCTGAGTAACTGATTGTTCTCTTGGAATATTTAATAAGATTTTACTGCCTGGTCTTGTGATCACCAGCTCCAAACGGCACAAGAAAAAATTGTGGAAATGAACAAAGAACAAGACACTCTAATTGGCATATTCTCCGAGGAAAGGGAGCGACGAGACAATGAAGAGGCCACTTTGAGAAAGAAGCTGGAGGTCAGCGCAATTTCGAATTATATTTCGTTCCTATCTTTTCCCTTTTAAGATCCACTTCCCTCTTATTTTGCTTGTTTTTGCAGGATGCATCCAGTACCATTCAGTTATTGCTTGACAAGGTAAGGAAACTGGAAGCAACGAAGTCCGGGAACCTCAAATCCAATAGATAGCGCTCTTGCCATTGTATTCAGTAGTGATCTTTAGGAGTTGGCGGAACGTAGCTGACCTGAATTTCAGAAGTAGTCTAACGTAGATCGGGAGTCATTCATCGGATGGTTGGGGAACGCGCCCGCCGCCTTTCTCGCTAGTTATGCGATGTAAATTGATGTAATGTGAAAAGGAGAGAAGACAGAGTGATGATATGAAGTATGAGCTTCAGTGTGTGTTGGGTTTCAAAGTTATTCTAGCTATTCCTCTAATCCATGGGTCATTGCATCCTCTGATTAGGTCAAGTTGCTTGAATAACGAAGTATTTTACTCTCTCTCTCTCTCTCCCTCTCTCTCCCCAAACCAAACAAAAGCGATCGGACTGAACCAAAATTGAACTGAATCGGTTATAAGTAAGTTTTGGTTTTGAAATAAGCGAACCGAACCAAATCGTGCCTACTCTTCACCGTAAGTTATGTTAGTGTTTTCGTGATGTAGGATTTCAACTGAGTTCACCCGTCGCTTCAATCCCATTGTTATTTGCTTTGAGTAATGTTTGGTAGACTGAACAATTTTTTGGTTATAATGAAAACTTGTAAAAGTTTTCAAAATCGATTGAAAACGTGGGTTATAACTCAGTTTTTGTGAAAAAAATTGAAATTCTAGGAAATATTTTGCGCGGGAATTAATGAAACTATTGCAACACCTTTGGATGTGACTTTATCCTTTATTAGGTCATGAAACTATTTTTCATTGATTTTTAAAGTTGAAAAATAGAAAAAATAATGAAAACTAATAGCGCCCCCCCCCCCCCCAGGAGATTTGTATGTGTCCGAAATCTTGAGATGTCCTAAATTAATTTTTGGAAGCATGTGTTGTAAGTAGAATGATTCTAACCTTGGCTTATAACAAATGTTGTAAAAGGACTCAAAATCGATTGGAAAACTATGGGTTATATAACTCACAATTTTTGTAAAAAAAAAATTGAAATTTTTAGCTTTAGTAAATATTTTACGTCGAAGTTAAGGAAAATATTGCAAAACCTTTATACACGATCCTACCATTTATAAGGTCATGAAGCTATTTTTTTTTTATTGATTTTTAAAGTTGAAAAATAGAAAAATATATTTAAATTTAGGTTTTAAATCATTGATTTCAAGTGTTTAAATATGAATTATAATGGATTTTGCATGGAAATATATATTTTGAAGAACATGAAGCTAGCAACTTTTCTTGAGTGCAGTAGCTAGTTTTCAAGCGACGTCCTTCAAGGAGGATGGGTGAAAAAATTTGTATTGAATTTTTTTTCTTCCTATGTTACTTTATATAGATTTAAATACCTTTAGATTTAGATTTATATCCTTATTTTCGATTTTTTTGACATGGATTATAAGAAATTTTTCACCAAAAATACATTTTGTAGAACATGAAAATGATAGTTTGGTGTTGGGTATGGGAAAAACGAAAATTTAAGAAAAATAAATAAAATTAAGGGTTTAGACGCAGGGAGCTGCAGCCTAAACTCATGCCCTTACGCAGGCCCAAGGCGCAACAGAAACAGTGGAGGCCTATGAGGTTTAGGGATTGGGGACTTCGCCACTACAATCCAACCTTCCACAGGCCGAGATAACTCACAAAGGCATTTCAACGTCTCTTTGGCCACCATCGTGCGAAGGCCTGTGAGGTTTAGAGTTTGGGGCTTCGCCGCAGCAGTCCAACCTTCTAAGGGCCGAGAAAACTCATAAATGTATTTCAGCATCTCTCTGACCACCATCGTGCAATTCACCAGCGCCAGGAATCAAACCCAGGACATTCCGTGTGGAATACGAGTCTGAAATTCATTCCCAACCGTTGGGTCACCCCATGTTGGTTACGTGCTTATTTTCAGTTAAATGTTGATTAATGTACTTATTTTCTATTGGCGACAGATCATTTGATTTGCAAATATAGTTTAAAAGTTTGGTTTATCTAGCATTACTCTTTTCACAATTGTATCCAGTAGAAGAAAGGTTTTACCTACTCCACTGACTCATCGATGATAATTAAATCAGACTAATTTGGTTTTGTGATGATGCCCTAATTTCTAAGCTAACACAATTATAGGTACTAAATACTCAGATTTAGTAAAATAATCTTTGATTATGTGACAATGTAATCACATTGACCACGAAATCCTTTTTTAAAGAAAACATTTATTACATTAAGGAGAAGAAGAAAGTTTAAAAACGTGGAGACTAAACAGAAAGGACCTGGATTGTCTACCCTCCTCATCTCATACCCTTCTCATATCCTCCTATTTCTGTGGTCACAGTTAAGCTACGTCAACATTTTATATTCTCATTACTTTTTGTCTTATTTTATATTCTCATTGCTGTTTGTCTTATTATTTTATAAAAAAATCAATATAACATATCGATCAAGCAATCCACCATTTTCGACCAGTAAACATAGTGTGTAGGGAAAATATAAAATAAAGCTTGTTCATTCATCCGTCACCACTCACGCCATTTGGGCGACTCTCTAACCCCAATGAAAAAAGAGTAATTTATTGGAACGAGTTCACCGACACATGGCATCTCGATTCAATAATACATTGTCATATGGAGAAAAATTTGCACATATCAATGCATTATTGGACAAAGAACACCACATATGAAGATAACTCCATTGTATGTAAGTAATTATCCTAATTGGGGTGAAGTGCTTGCTTCGGTTTGACCCATGTTTGTTTGAGCGTTGCTCTTAAAATAAACTCGTGAAACAACATTAAACAAATAGTCTATAACATATAGGAATAATGTTATTTAGACATATATACTATTGATTTATTCGTGAGTATCACATTTAATATAATTTTTTTCCATTAGAGTGTCAACAATGTCATCTATTTTGTGTGTCATTCTGTGATTTTGCTGAACTATCCTCCCCATAGTATAAAAATATCGATGTACTCAAAGAAAAAAAAAACATTAGCAGTTGGCTCAACTAGAGCACCAATTGAACCAGTCCTAGCTATCATCCTTCTTGTTTCAAGGATGTGTTCCATAAACAACAGTCTCTCAAAGAAAAGTAAAAAATTTCTATTCACCAAAAATAATAAGGAGCCGTTTACTAATTATTTTGTTTTTGCTTTTTTAAAATAAAAATTTAAAAACTGAAATTTTGTTGGTAACTACTTTTATTTTTCAAAACACTGAAATTGAAAGGAAAAATTATACATAGAGTATACTTTTAATACTTAATTGTATATTGTGTCAACACTTTTTAAACATCACAAGAAGAGACAAAAGTTAATACATGTGAAATATGACATCATTACCTTTTTTTTCTTCGGAGTGTAAATTACAAAATTACTCTTTATAGTAGAAATTTTTTTCACACTTTTATCTCTTCATCTATTGCTTTGTGCCAGGTGGTGTTCCCTACTAATAGAAATTTTGACATCTAAATCTTCATTTATCTCTTTTTAATCAAATAAATTTTTAAAAGCTGGAAGTCTAATAGTCAAACAAAAACTAAAGGATGTGAACTTCCCCATCAAGCACTTCTACAACTTGCTTTCGAATTCCATCATATTTCCTATTCAACTTCGAATTCAATCTTGTTTGTCCATCACTCACCCTTCACTTTTGAATAAAAAACCGCAGTCTAAAAAGAGAGGAAAAAACTAACGGACTTGAACTTCTAAATCCCAAAGCATGCTGGGCCCAAACCCAATTATCCCTCTCTCTCACGTTTTAAATTTCTGGTGGTAAATTTTGTGATGATTTCTGAATCAGTGAAAAGATTTACAAAATGAGTAATTGGTAATGACGGTAAGAGTTGACGGTGGAAGTACAACTCCGTTAAATTAATTTGTTTTCCGTGATGATTTAGCATGTCAATTATCAAGAATTAAAGATATAAAAGAATATTTAGATGTCAAATTTCAATTGGTGGGTACACCACCTGGCTTTTGTGTTGGGAACCCAAAAAAATTTCTCCACAGTGAGCTCGCGTTTGTGTCTTCGGATGAATTGATATTGATATTATCGATAAATGGTTTTGGTTTGGGGTACTATTCAGGCAATAAGCATTGCTAAGAAATCCAATAAATAGTGTGGGTTTATAGTCACAATTTTAAAGAAATTTTGGTTGAACTAATTCTGCAAAAATGGTCGAAAACGAGTTGAAATAATTCTGCAAAAATGGTCGATGATGGGTTGAACTGATTCTGCAAAAAATGGTCGAGGACGAGTTGAACTAATTCTACAATAATTGTCAAATATGGGTTGAACTGATTCTGCAAAAATGGTCAATGACGAGTTGAACTGATTCTACAAAATGGTGGGTTTAATTGATTATGCAAAAATGACAGATGATTTATTGAACTGATTCTGCAAAAATAATTGATGACTGATTAAACTGATTTTGCAAAAAACAGTCGAGAACGGGTTGAATTGATTATGCAAAAATGGTTGAAGACAGGTTGAACTGATTATGCAAAAATGGTGGTGGACGGGTTGAACTGATTATGCGGAAAAGGTGGGTTGAATTGATTATGCAAAAATGATCAATGACTGATTGAACTAATTCTGCAAAAAAAGGTCGAGGACAGGTTGGACTGATTATGTAAAAATGGTTAAAGACGGGTTGAACTAATTCTGTGAAAATGGTCAAAGATTGATTGAACTGATTCTGTATAAATAGTTGAGGATTGGTTGAGCTTATGGTACATATTAATTTTGTTGGAGTTGGGAGGGTTGGGTTCTATAACAGCCTTAAAGCCTTGGAGGTATGACTGATATTTTAAAACATTGTTTCCATGTTTTTGGGCTGGGATTTAGTTGTTTTTATGTTTTTGTCTCTCATTGACATGTTTAAAAACTAGTGGAGTTCTTTGAAATATAGTGATTTTTTTGTCTCTATATATAAAGCTCCCAAATTGAAAGCTAATTTCTTTATTTTCAAAATTTGGCCTTGAGTTGCTACTTAGTACTACGGTCTAGTGATACTCCTCTTTACTAGTAAGTGATAAGTTTTAGATTTGATTCTCGTCAAAGACAAATTTAAACCACATTATTGCTAACCCATTGTGAAACTTACTACCCCACCCTTTTAATGAAGATAATATCATTTGGGAGAACCTTGCGGTGGGGTGCTTTAGGCCCTAATTTCTTATTGGCCAAATTAGATTATTAGTCCCCATGGTGACAGGGTAGTTCGAAGATAGCCCTTGTGGTAATATAAAAATAAATAAAAAAAAATAAAAACTAGGATTTAAGCCTCTGTGGTGAAGTTTGTTATGATTTATTCCCAAAATTGAAAATACCGTCAACCTTATGTTAATTATTAGCACGTGATCCACCATATTAGGTTAAAACGGAACTCTCTATTAATTGTTAGGACGTGGAGTTAGCTCACGTGTCAATAATTAACTAAAAGTTTACAGAATTTTTAATTTTGGGCATCAATCATAACAAACTTCATTACATGAGCTTAAATCCTAATTTTTTTACCACATGATTATCTTCTAGCTATCTTATCATCACGAGAATTATTAATCCAATTAAACCTTTCTTATTAACGGCGGAAGATACCAATGTTTCTATTTGAATATAATAAATCAAATCCTATCTTTTGAAAAAAAAACTTCAAAGGAAATGACAATATCATCCATGTCCTTGTTAAGCAATACTTATACAACAGGGGTGTGATATCCATACACTCCATTTTACTTCTCATATACATTTCTAATTTTCAACCGTCAGATCGGATGAATTGAAGAAGATCAACCAATAAAAATTAACAAAAAATGTATAAGAAGTAATTTAAAGTGTATAGATAGCACACCCTTACAAAAATACGCTTGCCCATGTCCAAAAACAGCAAAAACAAAATAAACAGATAATGATTAAAAAAAATCTTAACAGGCAGCCCGCACGTGCAATCGCAGAATTCCCAGACGTCCTCCGTGTGGTCCCCGGTCCCCACCACCACATTCTCAACATTCCTCCTCCCGTTCCTCCTCTAAACCGGATAAATTACCTAATCATTCATTTTTCCCGTTAGTTACAGTTAACTCCCCCACGTGCGCCTTAATCCCTCATTAATTAATTAAACACTCAATTAATTAATCTTGATTAACAATCACTATATAATCACTCAGCTCCGAAACCAAACACCCAGAGGATCACACGCACGACCTCCCACATTCCCCTCCTCTTCGTCTTCTTCCTCTTGCCCCCTCCTCGAAACCCTAATCCAGGTACGACGTCGTCTAGTTCCAGTAATCTCTACATACAGTCTCTGTATTTTTATATATGTAAAGGTTTCGAGACTAGCAGAAAAAACAAATAAATGCGATCGGATTTATTTGCGATTTCGCTCTGCCATTTCTGTTGCGTTTGGAGCTGTTCTCTCCGTAGAGCCAACAATGTCTGCCATTTTTGTGCGCTCTGTGTCCTTGTACCTCTCTGTACCACTGTTTACAGCCTGTTTGTTTTCTCTCTCTCTCTTTCTCTCTCTTGCTCCAGTAATTTCGCTCCACAAAACTTTCCCGGAAAATCCACATTTGCCCACACACGCAATTGTATCTCGCTCGCTGCAGCGATTCGGCACCGAGACGCAGCGTTTTCCTCGACAGTTCGGAGAGGAAAAGTCTCGGTTTCCTCTTTTGTGAAAACACCTAGCTCTCTGGCCGCTCTGGCGCTCCAAACATCAAATCGCCGTCGTTTTGCCTGTTTTGAGCCTACACGAAAAGCCTACCGTGTAGCCTCTCTAGCTCGGTCGTCCTCCCCGTGAGTCCTTCCCACTTTGTGCAAGTCAAATCTCAGCCCTCACAATCTCTCTCTCTCTCTCTAAATCGACGGCTATTGTTATTTTTGACTGATTTATCTGATTGATTTTTGATGTGATATAATTTCATCGATTCCTTCAACCTCTCACTTGTATTTTCTTCACTGCAGAGCTTCTAAGCTTGCTCGGTAACTCGTTCGTCGACTCAGTACTCTCGTTCTCGCAACCGAGTTCGTTTTCAACTCGACTCACTGACACGATGACGAAACGGCCAGTCGTTGCGGTCGTGGCGTCGCTGCTTCTCTTCGGAGTCGTGGCTGCAGTCGTGCTGGTGCTCGCGCTTGGATTTGACGGAGGTACGTGTACGGACGTCGACTTGTCGTTTGGATCCTACCGCCGAAGATTCACGCAACGCACACCATTATTTGTTTTTATGCGTAGATTCCATATTCCTATGGAAATTATTGCTTTTGATTTTTATATTTTAATCTGCTTTTTTTTCGTTTTTGCTTTTTGTTTGTTCTTGGCATCTCTTTCGCAAACACAAGGGGTCCATGTGTTTGTCATCTCTTGAATTTTAAATTTTAATTAATTAATTTCTTGCCCAATTCTGTGTTATTTTCGCACTTTCCGCCTTATATATATACATAATTTTTTTTTTAATTGATGATTTTTTGTTTTTGAATTTTGTTTGCAGCTGGAAATTTGAAGTCTGAATTGGCTGAAGCTGGGAACTCCACACTCACCGCAATCCATCGCAAACTGCTTATTCGTGGTAAGCGATCAATTTTTAATTAATTCGTGATAATTAATTTAATTTCTTCAATTAGTTTTTTTTATATAATATATTTCCATCATTTCTTGATCATTCAATTTTCCATGAAATTGTTTATTTATTGGGGAATTTAAATGCATGGAGGTCTGTGGATAAATGTTTTTGATTGATTTCAATTTGAATTTTTCGTAATTTTGTTTTTTCTAAAATGGTGATGCTGAGACAAACCAGAATTCGTTACCCATTTGTTCGCAAGTGAATATATGGTCACTGTTTGTTCAGATGGAGTGGGAAATAGGTGTCAGAAGAGCACGCCCTTAAGGGGTATATGCTAACGTGCACCGTTAGTCCTTGACCCCTCTTTGGCAATACTTGCTGCTTTCCCATGTGGGGTATCTTTTAAATGGGATCTCAATTCTTCCAATATTTTTCATTCCCTCTTTTGTGTCACCCACTTGAATCAAAAGTCTTTGCATAAAAATACACACTGTTGAAGAACATTATATGTACATACGTTGTTTTGATTACCTAGTCATCAGTGATACATGGTTATTTATCGTTGAATTTAATAATGAGCGGTCATATAGTTAGTGATTATTACTCATTAGAGAACATTTCTGTGCAAATCATAGTTTACGAGTCTCTTTTTGATTTTGCGAATTGGAATTGATTTTCACAATCTATTCTCGTTTCTCACATTTTCTTGGTTGCTTTTGTTTCTTAAATTATTTATGTTAAATTCTGAGGTGGCAAAAAGTTTACGAAGTTAATATTAAAGACTCTTTCAAAAGTGAAATTCGTCAAGAATTTTATGAATTTTATACTTCCTCAAAGTGTAACATTAATTCTCGTATTAATATTACAAAATATTGTGATAAAAATACGAGTTGTCAAAAAATTCATAAATAATCATTTTTAAAAAAAGTCACGCATTCTCAATTATTTATTCAATTATGCTACTAGAAACAAGAGGAGGAGGGAATAGAAATTTGGAAATGATTTCCCGTACATATAAAGCCCTACTTCACTTTCATTGCTGTCTGCCAATTGCTGCATATAATGAATGCGAATTGCGTTTTGTCTTTTTCTATTTTCCTGCAAAGTAAATGTCGACACATGGAAAATGCCCTTATGTGAAGTGAAAGAGCGTCCTGACGAATTGTCTTTGCTTTTTTCTGAAAGAGTAATGCAGGCAAACAAAATATGTAAGCTAAATTTTAAAAGCTAAATGATAAGGTAGTTGATGATCGAAGTACTATTTAAATTTTGATTAACATTTTGATTGATGACATATTATTTTATTTGTAAATTTAATTTATAAATTTAATCTTTCTATAACATGTTTTTGTAAATATAATCTACAAATTATGAGTAATAATATTCATATCATGTTTTTGTACCATATTTTTATACTACCTTAGATGGCATTTGATGTGGACAGCCACATCATTTGAATTAATAAAATTTTTAAATTTAGTTCATTATTTAATAAACTAATAATTAAGAAAAACTAGTTAATTAAAAGAAGCATTTTTTGCTTACCACCATTTAGTGTGGTGTATCTTCACCATCCCAGTTATCACCGTTAGATGAGTTTGAATTTCGAGATTCGTGTAGTGGATAAGCACAAATCTCAATATTCAAACTCATATAACGGTGATAAATAGGGTGGTGAGCATACACTACACTAAATGGTGATGAGCAAAAATGCATCTTAATTAAATGATGATTGTGGTATACGAGGAGTGTTTTTCCTTTCTTTCCTTAGGTTTTGCAAAATTTTTAAATGATGTAGTTGTCCACATCAGATGTCATCTAAAATAATATAAAAATATGATATGAATAACATTACTCTTTTATCATTATTTTTTTCGGAATGCTAAATTGCCAAACACAAAAAAGCTAAGACATCGCTGAAAAGCAAAACATGAATAGGTGATACATTGAAAGCAGAAGCTTTGATAGGTCCCATCTCCATTAGCCATTTTGGGTTTGATCTGTCTGTGTTCTAACTTTTCGTGTATAATCCCTGTGACTCATCTAGAAAAAGTGTGTTTTGTCTACAAATGCTTTCCCCAACCCTTTTTGTGAAGAGAGATTCTTGGCCAGCGGCAGTGACTCGTCACTTTTTCACTCAGTATACATATTAAACGAACTCTCTTGTATTCGCGTTCACCGTGTAAGACTCGAATACAGAGATCATTTAGCAATGCGGACTTCGTTGCATTAAGGTCACCAAGGTAACTACGTTTAGAAATCGAATACAAAGTTGCAGTTGTACTCAAGAATTTCTCCAAATAGACGGTTGGTTGGTTGGTTTGTGCGACCATTTTAGTATTGTAACCTTTCACTATCTGAACCTTATTATGATTAAAGACCCTAATCATATATTTTTGTTTTATTTTCCTTTTCTATATTAAAGTGTGTATGTTTATGTCATCTGCTTTCCTGTTTTACAGCGACAGCAATGGAGGAACCAAACAGGATTCGGGGAGACAAGTGCAGCAGGGCAGACGTAGTGATAAACCAGGGCCCCACATCCCCGCTGCCAAGTGGCATCCCCACATACACCGTCGAGATCATGAACACGTGCGCCACCGGCTGCGACATCTCTCACATCCACGTCGCCTGCGGCTGGTTCAGCTCCGCCCGCCTCGTCAACCCCAAGATCTTCAAGCGCCTCCGCTACAACGACTGCCTGGTCAACGACGGCAAGCCCCTTGTCAGCGGCGGTACGGTGTCGTTTCAGTACGCCAACACTTTCAGCTACAAGCTCTCGGTCTCCTCGGTCACGTGCCGTTAAATATGGTAGTAATAAAACAATCAGTCGCCTAATTACAATAGTTAACACAAGAAAAAGACAGAAATATATTAAAGCACCCAAAGCCGGATTATGTATCTGGTATCTAAATACCCAATTTGCCCTTTCTCTGCTTTTGCTTTATATCGTGGATTAGAGTGGCAAAAGCTGAGATTTCTGAAGATGGATATGGGTAAAAATGTCATGGCGGTGTCACGGACGGAAGGAGAATATTTGGGGTTTATTTTGTATATAGTAAGAATAGTAGTATAGTGGCAGAAATATGTGATGGGAAAATTGAAAGTTGTGTGTTGATATTGGAGGAGGAATGTTTCTGAAGAATATAGTGTTTGGCAAACGAGATTTTATTGCTGATGCTTTTGAATCTTTGCTTTCTGATTCGTTTGTCTCGGTATTTTACTTGAGAAATGCCAAGAAGATTCTCTCAAGGTGTGGCTTTTTATGTATCATCTAATAGGGGTGGGCATCTATGAAGCATGGATACGGATACGGATACGGATACAGATACGGCAATACGATACAACATGACACGATGATACGGAAAATTTCTAAAAATTAAGATACGATACGCTATGGATATGGCAAATAAAAATGTATATAGCAACAAAAATATACATTTTAAAACATAATTCATCATTCAAATTCAAGTACATTTGAGTTGTTAGAGAAGAAAAGTTCGAAATCTAATTCTCTTTATACAGTAGAATAAGTGTGAAAGTCGTATTCATGATTTTAATTAGAGGGAAGCTCTTTGTATTCAACAACTTTTAATTATAGATATCTCCTATTAATTTTCTCTTCCTCATTACCTTTTTTCAAAGTGTAAATGTATCCTATATGTTGGATTTTACGTGTATCCTAAATGTTGGATACGCGTATCCATCATGTCAAATTCATGTCCATCAACCAGGATACGTGTCGGACGAGTATCTGAGAGTATTAGGCAAGTATCGTATCCGATCAAGTATTGGATACGAGATACAGGACCAAACAAAAGTATCCGTGCATCATAGGTGGGCTTAAAAACTGCAAAACCGCATCGAACCGTATGAAAAAACCGAAAAAACGTGTTGACCGAAAAAGTCAACTTTGAGTGAAAAATCGAACCAGACCATTCAAATCGGTTCTGGTTCTAATTTCAAATGATTAAGAACCAGTCGAAATCGAACCGAATTGAACCATTTTATTAATAATAAATAAATTAATTATATATATACACACATGTCATGGTATAATAGGTTGAAAAATTGGTTGTACCAAATTGCCCAAATTGCAAAGCAAAGGATCCCATCCCAATTAGGGTTCACTTTCACTCACTCACACGGCTGCACACACACCCCATTCCTGATTCCCCCATTTCACACAGCCGATCGACGACCCCCATTTCACACAGCCGATCGACGACCCCCATTCACGACCTCTCATCCTCAACTGCGACAACCCTCATCATCCCTCCTTCGCGACAGCTCACGACACTTCGTCCTTCGTCCTCATTCCTTGGTATTTTCTCTATCTATATCTAACCGTACATGCTTAAAATACTTGGTGAAATTGCAAAGATGTGCGTTTCTGGGTCATCTGTGCATATGCTGGTTTATGGTTAATCGAGTTTGCGATTTGTAGCCCAATATAGAGATTTTTTCTCTTACATGCCCACATGTGAATGTGTAACCTATGCTACTGAATGCTGATGTCGTATCCTATGAGCTAATGTTTGTTGACGATGTTAGGGCATTTGGAAAGGAGTGTTGTGATGCCATTCGTGTTACTGCTATTTGAGATGTGGATTCTTTGTCTATAGTAATGGTAGCTTCTTTTGCTAGCTTTCTATGTGACTATTTAGGCCAAGATTCTACATTTTTGGTATTCTGGTTGTGAACTGTTGATGCTCTCTGCTTGTAATGTGTAATCTTTTTTCGTCAAATGAATTGGAATATGACGCTTTTGTAGAGTGGTAATTGCTCCTCGTTAATACTTATCTCCTTGTATCTTCCCCTCTGTCTCAAATCTGTTAGCTATTGTTCCCTTAGTTGATGTCTTCTATGTTGAAAATTAGTAATATCTTGACAAGCCATAAAAGAATTTGATGCATTTGACGAACATGAACCAACTAACCAAGTGTATAAGACAAACTTAAGGATAATGTTAGACCTACTTCTACTTGAGCTTACTAACAGATAATTGACTTTGTATGTGCAACTTATCAATGGCATGGGCTTGTATTTTCTTTCGAATTGCTTTCTTGACGTCTCTGCCGCTAAATAGGAGGTTTTGTGATGTTGCCATGTTGTCACTGACTTCCTCTTGTTTTCCTTTTTTTTTTTGCTCTGTTAAATTCCAGTGGCTCCAAAGGTAATAGATTTGAAGATAGTTGGTCATCTAAGGGAGAACAATAAGGTTACTGCAACCGGTACTGTCACTGGAGGAACTGAAGGTCTAGCAGAGTACAAGGCAAGGTAGCATTTCGATTTTTGGATAATTATTAAAGACAAGGTAACATTTCGATTTTTCAGTTGCTTAGGCTTTCTTGTTTTCCATGGATTCCACTTCAAGCACATCCAAATCCCTTTTTTTTTTTCCAAATTGTCCATCCAAATAGAGCCTTATAGTTCCCTGTTGAAGCCACCTTTTTTGATTGCATTGCATGAACATTCAAACTGCTTAGGCATGTATGTTTTTGCTTAGACTTGTATGTTTTCGTTGATTTGAAATAAGTTGTTTGATTCTGCTTGCTCTCTGGAATTAGTTGTTTGATTTGATTAATTGTCTCTTTTTGTTGACTTGGTGCAACTACCAAAGACATTTGCATTAAAAAAATGTGTTGTATGCAACTTTATATAATCAATTTTAGAAGATGTATTTGAATGCATGATGATTTGGTGTTCAAATAATTTAGTATTCGGAACCGTAAACCGGAAGTCATAACAGGTGTAGACCGAACCGTAAGGTTCTAGTAATAAGTTTAAGTGGAACCGCACCGAACTGAACCATTGATATTTTTCGGTTTCGGTTTAGGGGTGAAACCACACCGAACTGCACCGTGCCCACCTCTATCTTTTGTTACCTCACATTTTAACGTCAATTTCCACGCTAATATTATAAAATAGTGTGCCTGTTGTGAATATGTGGATGGGCCACATGAATAGTTTGTTACTAGCACAGTATTTTCACTATTCATTTGTGGAAAATTTGTAAAGTGAATAGTTCTTTCTTTTGTTTATATAAAGGAAGAAGATGAGATGAAGTGATGTGGTTCACAGGAGAGAAAGGAAGGAAAAGAAAGAAAGAAAGAAAAGATAGGAAGGAAAAGGAAGAGAGAAAAGAGAGGAAGAGGAGAGAAGATAATAGATAGGGTTATCTTTGTACTCTTATTATTTTAGATTATAATGAAAGCACCATTGCTGCCCCGAGGACGTACTCCAGTCACACTAACTGTAGAGGAACCTCGTAAATTTTATGTTTTGTTTCATTTATTCCACTGCACCCACCGTCGATTTTACAACACGTTATCAGCACGAGAAGCTCTCATGTCAGTGGAAAGCACAACGCCACAAATCCTGTTCACCTCCTTCAGTTGGAATCTCACAGATAAGAATTTTTTTCATTTCATCTTCAAATCTCAGTACAATTGATTTTCTTGAAGCAACTATATATATTGTTGTATGACTGTATATTATCATTTGCAGAAGCAAAAGAGTACAAACTCAAAATTCATAGAGAATTTGACAGCCATGTAAACAGCCTCGGAACTCCAACTTGCGGACCTCGGCTTGAAATAATTTCTTCTTGAAAGTTGCTCGTCTGCTCAGTATCTACAACATATCAAAATTTCAGAAAACTTTAACGGTGTGATCGTCGCAGATGTCTGAAATACCAAAGCAGTTTCCAATTTCCGCAGAAAACTGGACAGCCACCTTATGAGTACCAAAACTCCATTTCGGTAGCTCAGATCGAAATTGTTTCTTCACGAAAGTTGTTCGGTATCCTTTTATCCATATTATACTAAAATTTAAACTAAATCTAACGGTTTTATTTTCTCATAAGTTACAGATACTCTTGATTCCAAAACTTATGGGAACCGTTTTGACTTTTTCGAAACTCACTGGAGGAGGAACACCAATTGGAACTTAGTGTTACTATTATTTCCTGGATAACTAAAATGACTTTGAACTGTGAAATAAAAATAAAAATAAAAGGAATCAAACAAAAGAAGTGGCAGACCAAGAAAAAGAAAGAGCAAAAGATGAGGACTTAATCATTGCATTTTCTGTTTTGGCATATTTATGTGCATGATGTTGGTTTAAAGCCCATCTCACAAGTTCTATTTATTTAAAGCAATTTATTTACAGTGGGTAGAATTATTACCCTTTGCTTTAAAGCTTTGATATTTATGTGAATGGTGCTAAATCAAAACCCTTGTCACAAACTTTATTTACTTTGAAGCAATTTATTTACCATGGACGGTTTTACCGCCTATTGCTTTAAGTTTTGATGGTGCTGAATTAAAGCCCTTGTCACAAGCTTTATTTACTTAAATGCAATTTATTCATTATGGCTGGAATTACCGCCTATTGCTTTAATTTATTTATTGTACTTATCTTTTGTTACAATGAGTATATATAGGACCTACAGTTCATTGATCAGATCAGAACCTGCAGTTTCTTGATCCTCATCATATAAAATGATTGGACCTGAAGTTCCATCACGCAAAAGGATCAGGTATGAAGTCCATTGATCCTAAAGATCAGGACATGAAGTTCCTAGATGAGTACTGTAAGTTTGAAGTACCGCAGTGCCTCAACTTAATCGTAATAAAGGACATAAGAGTCTCAGTTTACAGACTATTAAATAAGGACCAGAAGTTCCTCATGTCCATACTCAACATGGTTTAGCAGAAGCATTCATTAAATGGGTGAAATTGATTACCAACGCTCTGCCCATGAAAACGAAATTGCTAGTTTTCTACATGGGGACATGTAAACTTTACATGATGCATTATTAATTCGGTTGAGACATGTTACCAACCATCAATATTTCTCAGTACAACTCGTGTTTGGGAACCAGCCAAGCATTATACTTTTACGAGTTTTTGGTTGTGTTGTCTATGTGCCTGTAAGACTGCCACAACATACTGAAATGAGGCATCATCGCAGATTAGGCATTGATGTTGAACACCATCTATCATTCGCTATCTGGAATCCTTGACTGGGGATATGTTTACCGCGTGGTTTGTGGACTATCATTTTGATTAGAGAATTTTTCCACCATTAGAGGGAGAAAATAAAATCATTCCAGAAGAACGATGAGAAAATATCATTCCAGAATAATGATAAGAAAATACCATTCAAGAAGAACGAAGAGAATTTGTCTTATTTTGATTCACGAAGCAAACAATGAGAAAATGAAATAGGAATAATTGAATGATGCAATGACAGTGATGAAATCATATATACTTGCTGCAAATGTGCTTACAAGAATTGATGTCCCTGTTGGACAAAATAATAGGACAGTAAATTATTTATCTGTTGCACGCTTGAAGAGTGGCAGACTTTTAGACTCAAGAGGTTTAGTTATTTGAAAGAAGAAGAATATGACACTACTGAACTATTGCATTCCTGAAGCATAACTATTGCATGCTAGAAGCATGACAGTCACCGCATGGATACATGTCCTAGAAAGGACAATCCGCGGACATGGGAATATTGATGTCTCATGCATGAAGCATGATTGACGTATAGGTTCTAAATGACTCAACTCCTGGAAGTGGAGATTAAAATCCAAGCTCTATAACGCTCAAGAAGAGGTTATGATCTGCATTCTTTAAATTATGACTATCCTGGAGGAGATAATGTAATGCCCTTGAACATACAATGGATATCCAAAAGAAATGAAAAGTTTTTATGCATGCGCATGCATATGAGAATATGGGATCACAGATTGATGATAACCAATGGTAATTTTGGTTTTTATAAGTAGCTACTAGATTCATCAATGAGCTGTGTTGATATTGAGTCTCGTTCTTTTTCGTCAACAAAATTATTGGCCAAAAATGGAGAAAGGCAATTCCATTACAATTTTGTAAGAACGTGGAAAAATAGACCTATATATTTGAATATAATACAAATAGCCAAAAGATGTTGAACCAAGGAGGTTACATTGGGCATTTATAATACAGTGAAATACACTCACATGATATGACACAAGGTATTGAAACCTAAAATTATACTCTTGTAAATAAATTCATATGAGTGGAGAATTATATACGAAGGAATGTAAGTCGCCCACATTATATCTCTATAAGTAAATCCCTCAAGTATACATGGGAGCAAATTGCTCTGTAGAAATTTCAAAGGAAAATGTGTCATGAAGTGTAGAAAATGCTTGAAGGATTCAAATTGCTTAAAGTAAGACCTCGAAGGGTAAAGCATAAATTATGTACTCAATACCAATGGATGGTATAAATTGCCTTAGTGAGTACTATCATTATGATATTGTTGCAACATACTAAAATCTTTTGCAAGAGTCAATGACTTTAAATTAGAACTCCTGAAGAGTTGATGATATTAAATTGGGACTCCTGAAGAGTCAAGAAAGATTATAAAGTGTTGAGAGAAATATTATCTCAAGCTGCAGATCGAACAATCTACCAACACGAATCTTATCCATGATGTTAAAGAACCATATGGATTGAAGATTATGAGTTGAATACTCAAATGATGTAGACACTAAGAAAGATCATTTATCTTCGTGAGGGTAAAGATAAATGGATATTTGGTCCTGAAGTATATGCTTTATTATATTTGGCACGATACATTGAATGAAATAAAGCTTATCTATTAATATCTTCGAGAAATTACAGATATGTACATACACATGAGTTAAAACAAACAAACAGGATGGAGCTTTTACAAAGGTTGCTCATGTGAAGCCTCAGTATTCGGAAGTACCCCAGAAGGGGGAGGCATTGGAGATTGATCATGTGGCACCCCAGTACTTGGCAAAATACCAGAAGGGGAATGCATCAGTTGCTTTCAGAATCTAGCAACGAACCTCTGGTGATCACTTTGAATCCGACTTTCAGATTCTTGCAGCTGGTCGAGCTTTCTTTTCTTGCTCGTAGAGTAATTATTTGCAAGCACGTGTAACACTCTATTCTCGTGATTGAGCCATCTTATCTTTTGTTTAAGACTTGCCACCTCAGCCATCAATGATTCAACTTGGCGAGTTTGAGCAAGTAGGCATTGACCCATATTGGATACAGGGCCTGCACACTGAACATTGAGAGCCAAGGAGTCTTGAACAACCAACTCATCCGACCGTTTTGAAAGGATTTTGTTATCCTTTGGAGTGAGAAGATTCATAGCTACCACAGTAGCAATTATGTTATTCTTCATCACAGAATCATTAACCGTAAGAGGACTATTAGAAGATAAGAAGGACGGGCGCCATATGTTCGTCTGTATCACTCCTAAGACTCAAATTTAAGCAAATGTTAGATGAGCAAGTCATTTTCAGAAATGATGAAGGAAAAATGAGGTCAAGTAAAATTTCTGAAGTGCAAGTAGGGGGAAATTTCTTCAGGTAACAACTTTCTTTGGATACTCTTGAACACAATTGATGTCTCTATAAAAGAAGAGGCAACAGAGCCACTCGTTCAGAGATCGAAGAGGCACCGCTCTCCGAATTTCAAAATCCAGATTTTCCTGAATAAAGTTCGTTGGCATTTTTCAAACGCAATCTCAGCTTTTTGGATATCGCGTGCAACTTTGTCAAAGATCTCTGACAAAGTTGAAAACGCGTAAATCTTACTGTTCTAATTACACCATAGTTGCTGACAAGAGTAAAGGCACAGCACCACTACTTGATATTGAGAAATCTATATATATTTCGACCTCCGTTCTTCATAACAAGGCAGACCTGCAAAAATATCTAACTCTTCTTCATCTCCGAGAATGAATCTTCAACAAAGCATCTTGAAATACTCAGTTTTCTTCCTCTCCGAGAATACCTCTTCAAACAAGTCACACCAGAGCAAGATTATCTTATATCTTCAGGGACGAGAGCAAAAGTATCTCATATCATGCAATCTCCCTGTCTTTTCCTTTGTCCTTGTTCTTACCTGCAAAGACAATGATAAAGAAAGCAATATGTCGGAAGCTCCACTCAAACTCTCGGTAAGGAACCGCCTGGAACCTTTCTTGATTGCTTACCTAGCTCTCAAGTAGTTATCTTAACTGTTGTTAAAGCTAGGTTTCCAGTCACCAAGAAGTGAAGAACCATCCAAATGCAAGGGTTGCATTCCACTCCTGCATCAGAGGGCAAATATTGCAGGAGAATATGCCACACATGCATGGGGGAAAACCAGGGAAAATACTACTTAAGCAAGGAAAGCAAGTAAGGCAAGTGAAAATGATACATTGAAGCATGTGGAGACAAGCGTAACAAACATGTGCTAATTCATCCCAGACAAAGCTGAAGATCACTTGTCACGTAAAGCTCTTCATGGTCCAATTTCATTCAAGATCAAGGCTCGAAGTCCTTGAAGAAATCACAAGTCCGATTTAAGATCAAGTGTCCACCACCCTTGAATCAAATTCCGCTCCAGATAAAAGGAGTAAATTCAGACTTTTGAAGCAAGTCTAGCAGAAAGCCCTTTAGCCCAATTCAAGAACAAACCTATGGAAAGTTAACAACAAGTAAAACACTTCTTTCTGCAACTCTTCTTACTAAGAGACTGAAGCAGAATGATCAACGATCATCCTAAATCATTTGAAATCAGGGGGAGATACTCATCAGGGGGATCATTCAAAACAGATCAAGATTTTAAAGAGTTAATCAAAGACTTGTGGCCATCCAAGGGAGAGTGTTGTGAATAATATGTGGATGGCCCACATGAATAGTTTGTTACTAGCACAGTTTTTGCACTATTTATTTGTGGAAAATTTGTAAAGTGAATAGTGCTTTCTTTTGTTTATATAAAGGAAGAAGATGAGATGAAGTGATGTGGTTCACAGGAGAGAAAGGAAGGAAAAGAAAGAAAGAAAAGATAGGAAAGAAGAGGAAGAGAGAAAAGAGAGGAAGATGAGAGAAGATAATAGAGAGAGTTATCTTTGTACTTTTACTGTAGAGGAACCTCGTAAATTTGTGTTTTGTTTCATTTATTCCACTGCACCTACCGTCGATTTTACAATAGTGCCAACCATTTTTGGGCTTTGCTTTAAAGTCAACTTCGACGCAACAAGACCCGTACAATCCAAATTTTGGCGAACTTACTATACGAGATGCTTTTATTCAAAGACCGAGGGTTAGTTTGGTATTTGATGTGTTTTTAAAAAAATAACTGTTTTTGTTATGATCTAAGATTAATCAACTGTGAAATAAAGTAATAAAATATTTGATAAAGTGTAATTTTAAAGGCGTTGTAAGTGTGAGAATCATAAATAAGCTAATATCTATATCTATCTATCTGTACTATTATTTAAGAAACGGCACTGCATGACTCCCTTATAACCTTTGATTTTCTCTAAACTGCTCAATACATGTGTAGCTTATGGGCACTGATATTTTACACCAAGGGAGTTGGGGGGTATGTCATTCAATGGGCTAGCAGCTAGCCATAATAGCGTAATATTGAACTCTCCATCCCTCGAAATTTAAATCTAAAACTTCTAACTTATAAATGGAACAGAATACCGCTATACCGAGCTGGCTGTTTCAATTTTAATTTTGAAGCAACTCATTTTATTTCTTCTTAACTTTTTGAACTTAGACTTTCACTGACCTCCAATTCTCACCAAACCCAATCAAAAGGTAGTAGTTGGGTTTCGGGCCACGTCAGCCGGCTCGGAATGAGCCCAAGTAAAGTTGACCTTGAACAACCCGAAAAACCAACCCGACCCGCATGGCTTTCATCTCCTATGTAATCCGTAGTCTAAGGTCCTGGTCTTACTTTCTTCTTACGCTTTATCTTGTTCATCGAAACAGCTCGACGAAGAGCGGGCTTCCGAGCAATCATGGCGAATACAATCCCCGGGGCAGCTGTCGGGCTTTACTGCTCGACTCCAAAGCTTTCTCAGAGACCCACGTCGCGGTTTTCGCAATCGTCCCGGCGGTTCTGCACCGTCAAGATGGCCGTCTCCCTCGACGAGAAGAAGAAGAGTTTCACTCTCGAAAAATCCGAGCAGGCTTTCAATGCCGCCAAGGTAGAATTACCATTTTACCCAATCTGTGCGTACTTTTTGTAATAGTTGTTGTGGGTTTTGAGTGAGTGGGTTGTGGAGTTTGTAGTGAACCGTTGGGCGTGAGAAAGCTTGGTAGAGAATCTGGGAACTTTGAAATGGTGGATTTTAGATGATTTGGAGATGTGGGATTTTGTTAGAAATATGGGAATATATAGGATTTGAGATTACACAGGAATGTACTGAAAGCTTTAATCTTGATCATGTTTTAAAATGGATGATTATATTTGTTTTTGGCACCCTTGATCTGGAAATGTACTTGGAGTCGCGTATTCAATCTCCGCTTATTGTTGTTTGTATGTGTTGTTTGAACTTTTTCTTCCGCATCTGAAGTCGAACAATGAATGTTTCAGTACCTGCTATTGCTTGCTGATGCGAATTTTGTTTCGTTTTGTAGGAGTTAATGCCTGGAGGTGTGAACTCCCCTGTTCGGGCTTTTAAATCTGTTGGTGGACAGCCTATTGTGATTGATTCTGTTAAGGGCTCTCACATGTGGGACATAGATGGAAATGAGTACATTGACTATGTGGGTTCGTGGGGACCTGCGATAATCGGGCACGCAGATGATGAGGTTTCATTTTTCTTCTTGCAGTTTTATTTGCTTCTGTTGATGTTCTTAGTTCTGTGGTCGGTTCACGTTGTTCTTGTTCCGGAGTATAGTTTAGCTGAACCTTCATCGTTATCTGTTTGACTAGGCTGCCTCTCTGGTAGCAGCAGAGACGGTTATAATATATGCTCAACTATCTTGGATTGACACTTACCTTCAGGTCCTTGCAGCTCTGGCTGAAACGATGAAGAAAGGAACGAGCTTTGGTGCACCTTGTCTTCTAGAGAATGTTCTGGCGGAAACTGTGATCGCTGCAGTTCCAAGCATAGAAATGGTTCGATTTGTGAACTCGGGTACAGAAGCATGCATGGGTGTGCTCCGCTTGGCCCGTGCATACACTGGCCGACAGAAGATCATTAAGTTTGAGGGCTGTTACCATGGCCATGCCGATCCATTCCTTGTCAAGGCTGGTAGTGGAGTGGCCACGTTAGGACTTCCAGACTCGCCTGGTGTTCCGAAGGCAGCCACTTTTGATACTCTAACCGCCCCGTACAATGACTTGCCGGCTGTGGAAGCGCTCTTTGAGAGTCACAAAGGAGAAATTGCAGGAGTCATCCTCGAACCGGTTGTTGGCAACTCTGGCTTCATTACTCCCAAATCTGATTTCCTTAATGGTATACGCAAGCTCACCAAAGAACATGACGCTCTCCTCATATTTGACGAAGTGATGACTGGATTCCGTTTATCTTACGGTGGAGCACAGGAGCATTTTGGCATTACTCCCGATTTAACAACGCTCGGGAAAATCATTGGTGGTGGACTGCCGGTTGGTGCATACGGTGGAAGGAGGGAGATTATGGAAATGGTGGCACCAGCAGGACCGATGTACCAAGCCGGGACCCTGAGTGGAAATCCATTAGCAATGACTGCTGGGATTCATACCCTTAAGAGGTTGAGGGAGCCAGGAAGTTACGAATACCTGGATAAGATCACAGGAGAACTCGTTCAAGGTATCATAGATGCCGGGAAGAGAGCCGGGCATGGAATGTGCGGTGGATATATAAGCGGCATGTTCGGGTTTTTCTTCACTGAAGGGCCTGTCTACAACTTCGAGGACGCGAAAAAGAGCGACACCGCAAAGTTTGCAAAGTTTCATAGGGGACTGCTGGAGGAAGGTGTGTACCTTGCTCCGTCCCAGTTCGAGGCCGGGTTTACAAGCTTGGCACATACGCCGGAAGACATCCAGAACACGATCGCGGCTGCAGATAGAGTTTTTAGGCAGATTTAGAAACCAAGTCGTTTCTCTGTACTATTATTTTTCTCTTTTCACGTTTTGTTTTGGTTATTTTTCCGCTGTTTCATTTTGTTTTCGTTTCTCTGTACCCTTTCTCCTTCTACTTGTTCTGTATTGCCTCATAATCCGCCTCCTGATTCGGGGCCGAATGCTTAAATTCTTGGTGTCTAAACACAAACACCTTGTCGATCATCTGCTCCGGCTTCAGATTCCAGTATTCACAGCCTCTTGGAGAGCCAAATCAAACACCTCTTGGAAAAAAGAACGGCGCCTACATTCATCCTGCACACAAACTCGCAGTTGTACCTAAGATCATCCCCGCCTTGTATGGATTGTAGCTCGGGCAAACGACAGAAGTTGATCACCTTTCCTTTCCAGGGTTCTTCACTCAGTTTAGACACTAGGAGTCCCAAAGCAATCGACACCTCGACGGAGGCCTTGCCTTGTCCACGAATTTGGAGTTGACATCGCATACGGCCAAGCTGTTTCTGAACTTGCCTTGCTTTGACAGGACATACTCCACCATTGTCTTCCACTGAAGCTCAGCCGCTTGGCCAAAATTCCAGTGCTGCGCATAGCCTGTGATCTCATTGGGAAGCAAATTAGCATCCGCGCCAGTCTTGAACTTATTCCCACCGGATTTCAGTTTCAGCTCTTCCAAAATATGTCTCAACCGTATTCGCCTCACTATTCTGAGAAAGGTAGGCCGTCCTCAAGGGCGCCAACACTTCATCCGTGGGGCGGTTGATGAGTGATCTGTCCTCCCGCTCCTTAACACAACCTTGGTGCTCTTCCTGCGAGAAAAACTTTTTCGCAATGCAAGCACACCAAAGTGTGGAGATAACAAGCTCGGGGAGGTGGGAAGTCTACTAACTGTTCTGTTTCTCTCTATGTCCTTGTCTAATAAGTAACCGAATAAAAGAACATCCAAAATAAGCAAAGCATTTCTACCTGTAGTTTAAATGTTGTCTTTTGCATTAACAAGGTATATACAGATTTTCATTACTGCTACAATCATTCAAGCAACTTACATACAGACAGGCAGAGGAACAAGGCAAGAACCAAAGTGGAAACAAGAAAAGCGAGCAACCCGTGTGGTAGAACACGAACCTTGAAACTACTGAAATCACCAACAACATGGTTTTCTGTACACACATCACAACATGGACACGTCAATGAACAAATGTATGACCTGAGATGGTTTCTGTAGCCAAAGGATTGATACCCAGGTCACCAGATCCCAACCTCTAAACAGTTTTTTCACAATATGGAACATGAACAGACAACTTTCCGGGGCCGATCATCAATCTTCTTTTCTGTTCAGAAAATGGCGATGATATTTTTATTAGAAACCTCATGCTTAGAAAATCATTATACGAATGCAACAGAACTCAATTAATCCCAACATGATGTTCCTGATTACTTATTCTTTATACTCAGGATTAGTAAAAATGAAGAAGAATGAACACGGTGATAGCAGTAACCAGTATGGATGCTATACTATATGCATCTCTTTATTCTTGGGACATTAATTGTTCTTCCGGAAGAAATAAGGCCATAATCAAAATGGCTATCTTCCATCGACTGTTGTCTACATTAATTTGCTTAAAACTCAAACTGCTGTAATACCATAGCAGTAACCAGTAAGGATGCTATACTATCCTCACGTCACTAACAACACTGAAGATATATCTTCTTACGGAGTAGAAGAAAGAAAGTAAAACCTTCGCATAGGTTCACACCGAATGCTAATGACCAAATCCGCGTTAACTTTTTGTCCCAATTTTAACTTAAATATTTTCCTAGTTCCTCTCCATAAATGGGGGTAAGGCTAGCCGACATTCACCTCTCTCAGACCCTGCGTAAAGCGGGAGCCTTGTGCACTGGGTACGACATTATTATTATTGTTCAACAATGGTTGAAAAGTTTCAAGAGGAAATTACAATTAACTTCTCTAGGTATAAAGGCTGCATTTATCAATCCAGTACCCAATCCAGCCAAACTAGAATTCACTTTTCGTCTATAAACGGAACTTCCACCTAAACATAGGTTATCAAAATGACCAGAAGCATATAATTTTCCAACATAGAGTTCTTTATTGAAATCAAATTGATGGAGTTTTCACAAGCCACGAGTAATGTAATTTTCCGAGATTAAGTTCATAACGGAAACATTACCTGTTTTAGCTTTTTCGATAGCTTGCTGTACAACAACAAGCATTATGATAATTCCCCCACCAATATCAGCCAAAGGTAATTTACACTGACCCACTGTCTTGTTGTTCTCCAAAATCTTGCCAAAACTCATCAGTTTCACTTCATTCGCCGTCTTTGGCGTCATAGTCTTGCCTACCAAACAATCAAAAGGGCATTCCAAGAAAATCAAAACAAAGCTGGAAAACAGTGAAAATCATATGAAAAAAAGGAGCCAATTACAAATTTGTGACTGAATCCACAACTTCTACCAAAATTCTGATTTCTCAAATTAAAATTGTTGAGATTTCATCTAATTATTAAGAAATCTAGCTCAAGATTCAATTGGACAGATTCTATCAAAATCTGCTAAAATTCAGATTGCCAAGAACTGAAATTTCAAACCCAGATTGAGATAAACGGAATTCCAAACCCAAATCCACACAGAAATTCCAAATTTTATGAACCCAATTAAATCGAAGAAACTTCATAGCGAACAAAATAACATGGAAATTAAGTTGTAAGAAACAAGTGGCAAAGAGAAAACCTCTGGGCCAATCGGAGACGACCCTCTGCTTGAGCATATCGACGGTGGAGGCTGATGAGTAGCTGAACGGCCCGATATCGGTGCCGTCGTACAGCCGGAACTTTATGTCCACCAAATCCTCCTCCGGCATCTCTCTCAGTCAAGCCTTTGACTTTTGACTTCTCACACCTATGCACCGACCGATTTCTTCCACGTGTCCCCTTGCGCAGCACCCGATCGGGCCGAACAATTCAAACGTACTTTCCCTTCTCTTTCTCTATGGAGGTTGGAGGTTGGAGGTTGGTAGCACTGGTTCGCGAGCTGAATGAGAAGAAGTGTAGCCAAAGGTAAATTGGCCCGTTTACGACGTCGTTTCAGTTCAGCAGATTGAGACAACGTGAGATTTAAATTTTTTTTTTTTTTTTAAATTTGATAGAAAAAGGAATGTATTAAAGATAAGAACCCTTTACACAACTAGTGCCATTACAATTGAAAAGAAAAGCCATATTAGCTTTCATTGGGAGACAAGCATCCCAAATACAAAGCTCATTTCTCTTAAGCCCGACAGACACTATTGTATCCGTAACAAAATTTACTTTCCTAAAGATATGCCTCCACTTGATATCATGGAAATTTGTATCGCACCACCTAATGTCTTCAATGATGGATCTTAAGTTCCAAGGCACATCACAAGCACCACAGACCACATCAATGACAAGCTTTGAGTCACCCTCCACAACCACGTAATTCAAGTTCCTCGTCCTAGCCCAGATCAACGTTTCCCGTAAAGCTAAAGCCTTAGCAACATTGATGGTCACAAAACCTAAGTACATTGCCCCCGCGAGAATAAGTTTGCTCTCCCAGTTTCTAACAACGAATCCTCATGCTGCCACATAGTTTGAAACCGAGCCATCAAAGTTAACTTTAACGTAAGGGGACATTGGGCATTGCCACTTAATCAAATTTCTTTCAGCAACTACTTCTGCTTCCTCAACGTGACCTGAATTCTCCTTGAAGTAATCATTAACCATATTCATGGTGTGAGGAAAAGATTTGTAATGAAAGGGCTTGTCATTCTTGAAAATGCTGGCATTTCTGTCATTCCAAATTTGCCAGCAAATTACTAAAGCTTTACTTAAAGGGGTGTGCTATCCACACACCCCTTTTTACTTCTCTCACACCCCTTGTTAATTTCTGTCATTTGATCTTCTTTAATTCATCCGATCCGACGGCCGAAAATTAAAAGGGTGTGAGAGAAGTAAAAAGGGGTGTGTGGATATCACACCCCTTACTTAAACTACTCATTATATTCTTATCGTTGTGTGGTAAGTCACCCAACCATTCACTCACCTTGAGGTTATTGTCAATATTTGATAATAAAGCATCATTTGAGCAGCTCCATACCTGTTTCGCATACGAGCAATGGAGAAAAAGGTGATCCTGATCCTTCTCATGGCTATTACACAACAGACATTGGCTATCTAAGTTTGTTATAAGCTTGCTAAGTCTCTTGCTAGTTTGTAATTTATCCTTAACGAGACTCCAGGCGAATAGCTTAATCTTTGGAGGTACTATTTGCTTCTAGATCTTATTTAGTAGCTTTTACACTGAAGAGGAACCCAAGTCCTCCATTTGGAGCCAAGTTGCAGATTTAACCGAGAACTTGCCATTGTTACTTGGGCCCCAAACAATAATGTCCCTTGGGCCAGCGAGAGGGATATGGATGTCACAGATTCTGCTAACAATGTCACTATCCATTATCTGACTTAAGTTTGTTCATATCCCACTGTCATTCAACGACAAACTCAGCCACCTTTGTATCCCATTGAATATGTTGAGATTGGTTTGCTTGTATGAGGTGAAATAGGGGGTAAGGAAAAACCCAGTTATGGGTTCAGAACAAGATGTCCCTGCCATCACCGACTACCCACCTCATACCTTTGGAGATTATATCCTTGGAACCTAGAATACCTTTCTAAGCAGTTGAATGGTTTTGCTTAGCTTTAGGTTCCATAAAGGAATCAATTCTAAGATATTTCCTTCTAACTATATTTGCCCACCAGTTATTCTTATCAAATAGAACTTTCCATCCCAGCTTAAGACAAGCCATGTTGAAATGTTCAATGTTCTTGATGCCTAAACCTCCAGCCTGTTTAGGTCTACAAACATTCTTCCAACTCACCGGATTACATTTATTGGTATCACCATAGAAATATTGTCTACAATCTTTATTCAATTGACTAGTTAGTTTATAGGGACACTTAAAGCAAGACATAATGTGATTTGGCATACCTGTAAAGTTTGCTTGGATCAGAGTGAGTCTTTCAGCTTTGGACAAAGTATTTGCTTTCCAACCTGCCAATTTTTTTCTTAATCCTCCTGATCAGCTCACTACCATTCATAATGTCCATCCATAACACAATATTATGAATGCCGAGATATTTTCCAATAGTAGTTTATGCTTGATTTGGAGAATAGTAACTATATCATTTTTAGTCTAGTTACTTGTATTTTATTTGTTGCCCTGAAGCATTTGCAAACATATTTAACACCTCCAAAATTTTCCTAGCACTCTTAGTAGTTGCTTTTGCAAAAATAAGACAGTCATTTGCAAAGATTAAATTTAAGACTCTATAGCCAAAAGGGGAGGTGAGCAAACCAATATGGGACTTTGGGGTAATGGCTAACTCATTTAAGCTTCTAATTAAAGGTTCCATGCAAATAATGAAAATATAGGGAGATAGAGGGTCACCTTGTCTAATACCCCTACTTGCATTAAAATATCCATGGGATTCACCATTAATATTAACTGAGAACGATGTATAAGTAATACATTCTGTTTATACCATATTTAGGGCCTCGTATTTAGACCTCGTATAAATACTCGAGGGACTTAAATGTAATTATGTAATAAAGGAAGGGGCAAATATGTAATTAGGGGAGGAGCCCTTATTCTATAAAAGGGCCTCCTCACCCTCACAAACCCTAAGCCTCTGACCCCCTCTCAAAGCTCTTCATTTACAGAGGCTCATTCTCACCCTCAGAGGCCATTTCTAGAGCCTCCTCACATCCCCTAAGCTCTAAGCTCTCTCTCCCTCTTCAACAGAGAAATATAATACAATTAGTGTGGACGTAGCCCAAACCTTGGGGTGAACCACGATAACACTTGTGTCATTTACATTTCATGCAGATTCATGGTCGGATTTACGTTGTTCCAAGACCATCCGGTTTTGTGCATCAACATTTGGCGCCGTCTGTGGGAATCGACACGAAAAGCTACGTCGGTTATCTCTCAATTTTTCACTTCCGCCGTGGATCTGCAAAACCCAAGAGACACCGACCCCCACCATCCTCTTCTTTCTTCTCTACTCTGTCTCAGAAGGGTCCAAGTCTCAATTGGCCCAAAACCAAGACCCATCCAGACCAAAGCACACACTCTGTGCGTATATGTGTGCACTGCTTTAAAGCATTGTCCTTCAAACTTCACCAGTCTTCCTTTCTTCAAAGTGTTATCTTTCAACATCGGCAAACCTCCAAATCTGCACAGTAGCTATTTTGTATGGCTCTGCGTTACCTCTTCGCGACTGTCACCAACCATACTCACCTGATACTGAAGCCCAACGACGGTTTCTGAGCACCGTTCAATCACAAACTCTGCTTTGCACTTGCTCGCTCCTTCAGGGATCACCATCTTCTTATGCACCACCGCCATGTGGTGGCATTAGCATATACATGGGTGCCCACAATGATGACTGGATCATCACACTCACCCAGGTTATTTAGAACTTCTGCAACAGCTTCTGCCTTACCTTGGTCTCCGGACAAGAAGACGCAGCCTGCTTCCCCCACGACTCCGCATCGGTAGATCCTGAAATTTTTCCCGAAGTAAATCAGAGGATATTTTCCGGTCTGGCTCTTGAGATTCTCATCGCCGAGGAGCTTAAAAAGCAGGGACTAGATGAGGCAAGGTTCATGATGGACGCGAATCTGATTAAGGAGCTTCGGCATGATCAAAGTTGCTATCCCCGAAATGAAGAGATGGGAGGACCATAGACCCAGCAAGAGGTGATCTCCTCGACCACAACTCCAAACTCGCCATTGACAGTTGCTGCTCCGGCGTCTTCCATCTCGCCTACCCCCTCTGAGCCTTCTAGAGAAGTTCCAGAACCTTCAGCACCTCTCGATCTCAAACATCAATGTTTCATCCCTGGAGCAGTTCCCGAGGCTTCAAAATCGCTGGAGGCCTTGAATTCCTTGTTGAAACCTCATCTCCAGCTGTTGCTGCTCGTCAGATCCATAGGTGACCGTCACTGTCAGATCCAACCAGCAAAGATCCATCTTCCCTCTGTCACTCATCGTCCGCTGTGTTTCTTGACCTACCGCTGAACCATATTTAGGGCAGCTCAGTAACATTTAAAGCTGACAGGGGTGAAGACCAAGGAGCTTTTGGTGTGGGTGCAGCTCAGTAACATTTACGTTGATGACCCTCCAACTGGGAAAATCACCTTCAAGACCCCTGTTGAATTATTTAGGACTTTTTCTTTTAAATTTTGAATTTTTAGTTGATTGAGTTGCTTAATGGCGTCGTCAGAGAACGTGGCGAGCAGGATGGAGTTGTGGGCTTTCAGACCCAACACCAAGATGACGATGGTTAAACAGAGGTTCTCTTCAATTCCCGGTCTGACTTAACCCAACCGGCTATTCGTCTATTACGCAACTCCCCACGGTTCGACCAGCTCAAGTCCAAGTCCACCATTACTGGCACAATCTCTCCGAACAAGCTCATCTCGTGGACCGGGGTCGGCGTCAAGGTTCTGTGCATGTGGCTCGACATCGTCGAGATCATTCGGAGGGGGGACAACCTCGAGTTCTCAGTAGGGATCGCGTCGGTGGCTTCTCTCTTTTCTGCATTTTTCTTTCCGGTAAATGAGTCCGACAGGGGCACCCTCAGTTGCTCCGCATCAAACTTTGTTCATCCTCCACAAAAGAAACGGGCATTCAAGATGAGCGCACATGAGGAAGACAGTAGTGGAAGACAGGCAGAAGATAAGTTAATAATAAATTTTCTTATTATTAATGATATGATGACTGTCTGCCACCTGCCTGCCACAATTAAGAAACTGGAGTCCAAATCCGAAAAGAAGGATTCCAACATTTCGTCCATCCAGAAAAAGCTTCAAGATTCGGTCTTATCCAACAAAAAGAAAGGCCTCAGACAACGCAAATAAATAAATAAATAAAGAGAAAGCAAAAGAGAGGCACATGGAAACACTGCAAAAGTAAGAAATAAACACTCCACCAGAATGATGTAATTTATTTTTATTATCTTTCAGAGACATCTGTATAAACCCCATCAGAGGGTAAAAAAAAAAAAAAAAAAAAAAAAGGCAAAGCCCAAAATAAATGGGCTGTAATGTTATGTAGAGGGCGAAGGTCCAGAAACCCAAAATAGCTCCAACCAGGCGATCAAAAGTACGTCAAGTACTCCACAATTATTCTGCAACCGGCCGCTATTACCACCAACCAGGTGATAAAATGTACAACCCGTACTCTAATATCATTTGGCAACTAGCCATTCATGCCACCAATCAGGTGATGAGATGTACAACCCGTACTCTAAATTGGCAACTAGCCATTCATGCCACCAACCAGGTGATGAAATGTACAACCCGTACTCTCCTTCATGCCACCAACCAGGTGATCAAAAGTACGCCTAGTACTCCAAATTATACATGAGCACTACTCATGTCATTCATACATAAACATTCATGAGCATCACTCATGACAATCATACATAAACATTCATGACCATCATTCATGTCAACATTCATGAACACCACTCATGTTAACATTCATGAGCATCACTCATGACAACATCCATGACCATCACTCATGTCAACATTCATGAGCATCACTCGTGACAACATCCATGAGCATCATTCATGTCAATCAACATAAACATTCATGAGCATCACTCATGTCAATCAGCTTCAAAAGCTTCATTTACAGAGCTCCAGCTTCAAAGCTTCACTTGCAAAGCTTCACCTACAAAGCTTCAGTGCAGGATATACAAATACCGCCTCCGAACAACCGCCACTTCGGCCCATACATGGATTCAATTTGAAGTCTCCAGCCAACAGACTCTATTGACCGAAGACTTGGGGGACTACACTATACACCATATATTGGGCCTCATGAAAAATACTCGGGGGACTTAGCCCATTACTTATGTATGAAGGGGCGAGCCCTTATTCTATAAAAGGGACTCCCTCACCATTATTAGAGAGCATCGCCGCCAGCTGAGTAACCGCCTCGCCGCGAGCATCAACTCTAGCACATTATTCATGTATTGAGGAGCGAACCCTTATTCTATAAAAAGAACTCTCTCACCTTCGTTAGAGAGCATCGCCGTCAGCTGAGCAACCGCCTCGCCACGAGCATCACTCATAACCCATTATTCATGTACTGAGGAGCGATCCCTTATTTTATAAAAGGGACTCCCTCACCATCATTAGAGAGCATCAACTCTAGCCCATCGTCTATGTATTGAGGAGTGAGCCCTTATTCTATAAAAGGGACTCCCTCACCTTCAAACGCCACAAGCCGAGCCAACCAAGGTAACATAAGCCACAAGCCGAGCAGTCTCGCAGCATGTGCTACTTCTGGTTGAGCATCATTTCAGATTGAGCACCGCCTTACATCGAACATCAGTTCAAGACAACATCTAGTTACTTCGGCCCACACATGGACTGAATTTCAAGTCTCCAGCCAAAAGACTCTCTTGACTGAAGACTTGGGGGACTACTGTTTATACCATATTTAGGGCCTCGTATTTAGACCTCGTATAAATACTCGAGGGACTTAAATGTAATTATGTAATAAAGGAAAGGGCAAATATGTAATTAGGGGAGGAGCCCTTATTCTATAAAAGGGCCTCCTCACCCTCACAAACCCTAAGCCTCTGACCCCCTCTCAAAGCTCTTCATTTACAGAGGCTCATTCTCACCCTCAGAGGCCATTTCTAGAGCCTCCTCACATCCCCTAAGCTCTAAGCTCTCTCTCCCTCTTCAACAGAGAAATATAATACAATCAGTGTGGACGTAGCCCAAACCTTGGGGTGAACCACGATAACACTTGTGTCATTTACATTTCATGCAGATTCATGGTCGGATTTACGTTGTTCCAAGACCATCCGGTTTTGTGCATCAACACATTCCATAACTAAAATGATCCACTTTTGACAGAAACCAAACCTTTCCAAAAGACACCTGATATACTCCCAATTAAGCATATCATAAGCCTTTTCCAAATCAAGTTTAATAGCTAGATCTCCCATCCTGCTCTTCTTCCTGTTAAAACTTGTAAACAATTCATAAGCAATGAGAATATTATCCTGTATAGATCTCCCTGGCGCAAAAGCCCCTGGTTTTCTGGGATACATAAATGAAGAAGGGACTTCAACCTGGAAATCATAACTTTTGTGATAATTTTGTAACTAACATTTTAAAGACTTATTGGGTGATAATTATTAACCATCTCTGGGTTCTCTACTGTCACAGCCCGTTCCAAATTATTATATTCGTGGCTGTGAATGGACGAAATTGCCCTTAAGAAATACTAAGTTTGTGAAGCTCAGGTTGCTAATTATCTAGGTTCCTAAGTTTTGAAAATAAAATGGAATTTAATAAGGATGGAACTTAGATTTTTAGGTTAAAATGTTAAAGTTTGGTGTTTGGAGATGGGAATAAGGACCACGTGGGATCCCCACATCCCTCAAAACCCTCCTCATTTCCCGTTCACTGTCTTTCTCTCTCCTCCTTCACGATTTCTCACTCTCTCTGTCTCTCTCCTTCGAACTCACACGGACCACCACCAAAACCACCCTAAATCTATACCAATGTCAAGTTTGAGACCACCATTGGAATCCTGAGGACTTCACGATCACGTTGGTATCCATTTCAGGTAAGTTTTACTTCGGAAAACCTAGATTCTAAACTCCCCATGAAAGTGTACTGTTCATGAGCTTTGAATTGGTTGATTTTTAGGACAATCCAAGCTCATAGTGAGCTTAGTGAGGTCCCAAGGAAGCTCGGAGTGCTTCGTTGGGAGTTTTTGGACGTAAGAACACGGAGATCGATAAGTTCAAAGTTTGGCCGGAGCTTTCGAGGCGTTTTCCGGCGAATCCCCAGCGAGTTAGGCGTCAAGGTAGGTATCAATCTCTTCGTCTCGTCAAGTACTACAACTTTCCTTTTTGTTTCACTCAATTTCGTTGAGTATTGAAGAAGTTATACTCATTTGAAAAATACCCAGTTTCCGGCGACCTCCGAGGCTTTCGAGGCAGTTTCCGGCCAAACCACGGCGAACTAGGTGTTGTGCAAGGTACCATTCTCTTTGTCTCTTCAAGGGCTACAACTTTCGTTTTTGAAGCACTTGATTTCGTTGAGAAATGACAAAGTTATGGCAATTTGAAAAACTGTTCAGAAAACGGCCGCCGGAAAAACCAGTCCGGCGACCCAAGGAAGAAGAAGGTGCTACAGTAAAAAAAATAAATAAAAATAAAATTATTTTAAAAATATGTCGACGTCCGTGACGTCGAGTAGATCACCGTGGTATATTCATATACCCAATTTGAGCACCGTATGAGAAAGTTATTAAGGATTGTTGGTTAGGTGTTCGAATAACGTTTTATAGTTTTGGTGAAAATGTGAATTGATGATCCGACCGTTGGATCGTCACCAAACTTTGATACGTTGTAATACGTAATATTTGAGGATTATTGGAACTTACGGATTGGGAATCCGAGTTACGGATCTTCCGGAATTGGAATTGTAAGTCCATAATATAAAATGTTAACCGTCACTTAGTTTTGGAAATTGACGGAGATCCGACCGTTGGATGGTAATGAAATTTTAGGATGTTGTCCTAGAGGTATAATGTGGACCTCTGGAAGTTATGGATTTAAAATCTGAGTGGCAGATCTTCCGGATCGATCAACGTAGTGACGTATTTTATATAAGTTATATATTTTATCGATATGAATTCTGAGCCTGGATTTGATTACTATTCTAGGCGGCGATCGTCATGACGCCTTGATGTGTGGTGCTAGGGAGTTGTTGGATGAACTCCAGGTGAGTGGGCAGTTTTGTTTTCCGTATATATATATATATACTTGACGTTTCCCAGAAATTGAATTGAAATGAAAATATGTTTAAAATGAAATGCATATGAGTTATGTGGAAAAACGGGAAGTGAAATACCATGCATAGAATTGATATGAAAAGTATATAGAAATGTGAGTTGAAATGCCATGCATGAATTAATATATGATGCAAATGTATGAATTGGTGCGGTGGACGCACATGTAAGAATTGATTTATGATGCATATGTATGAATTGGTGCGGTGGACGCACAGGTAAGAATTGATTTATGATGCATATGTATGAAATGGTGCGGTGGACGCACAGGTGAGTATTTAATTACTGTTATGATGATGATGATATATATTGAGCTCAAATCCTGCACCATGGTTTAGTGCTTATAGTATTCACCGCATCGCACGCTCGCCTTGGATCCAAGTAGATGCTAGTCGTACAGTCCACGCGGAGTGGGTACGACAGACCAGTCGCGAGAGTGTTAGTGAGATTCCGACTGGTGGGTGACCTTAGATTATGTGCACAGATGATTTATGAGAAGCACTAGAGCGTAACTTGTGTGCAGAAGGCCGGACGGGTCACAGAGGTGACTCCGGTAGAGTGATAATGATAGATTTTGAGCTCTAGGTTCAACCGTATAGGGCTATTAGAGGGCCTACGGTTGATTACTTTCTTGCACCTGATATGATTATGTTGATGCATTCATACCTTATTACTGTTGAGATGATGTGGCATGGCATAATTAATATGAGAAATGTTGAGATGACATGGCATGGCATGATTGATAAAGAGATAATGTTGAGATAGTAAAAATGAAGTTTTGAGAATATATATGTATATTTATATTTTACATTTCTGGGAAAATATACAGGTTTTACGGAGAGGGGTTACAACGTTTTGAAAAATGTTTGGATTTGGAAAAGAATTGTTTTACTGACCCACTCAATTTTGGTTTTGCGCCCCTCCAGGTTCAGGAATCACAAAGGTGTGGTGACTACGAGGAATTCGACGGTGTTCTGACAGATTGGACAAAATTAGGACTCACCTTCGGGTGTATCAACTTATAAATTGTATCTTAAAGCTTCCGTACTGTGCAAATGGTTACGTCACTCTCACGTGACGGCCAGCATGCCCTCCTTCGGGACGGGGTGTGTCAGTTGGTATCAGAGCATGGTTGCAATCTTGGACATCTTGAGAAGTTTCTAGTGAATTCTGTCAGAACTACACCGCCTCGTAGCAAACCACGTAGTTAGAGGAATTTAGTCTCCCTGATTTAGCGGTTTAGAGGAAACTATTATTATGGTGATTCAGTATATTATCAAAATGGACATTTTAAGACGGGTTATGAGTTGAATTTGAATCACCTTATGGAATGATGAACCTGAGGGAGCGAAGTAACGGTTTAACCATTTGGAAAAGATGTTTCAGATTATGCAAGTTAAAGGAAATTTCCTTCTGACAAGAGGTCGAGACGACTACCTGGTTTTGGGTATGAATTTGTATCCTGGTGGAAACAGGATTGTTAATTGTTGTCACCGGAGGAAACAGCTGATTGAGAATTATTTAAGGACTTGTTTAAGGAAAAGTTTATCCCTCCGGCATTTATCGATGGTAGTAAGCAAGAGTTTGCAAATGTGAATCAAGGAAGTTGACGATAAATGAATATTATAGAAAGTTTTCAGACTTGCCTCGTTCCATCCAGATATTTGAGACAAGGTGTCTCGAGTAAAGGAAATGTACCTTGTGCAGCAGGTACAAAATTAACACTTTGGGAAGTGTGAAATTAATAAATGTGTTTATGTGAACAGAGGGGACGCAGAATTGTGAATTGTCCCTAGAATCAGTTGTACTCAACAATTTTCCATGATATCATAGTGTCGATTCAGCAGAGTTATGGACTTAGTAGTTTGGTCGGATTGACCGTGAGTACAGAGAGATTTGATGAGTTATATGTTCAGCCGTACAGACCATGAGAAATGGATTCGACTGACACATGAGAAATTGGTGAGTTATAGGCTCGGCCGTACCGACCACGCGGAGTGGATCCGGCCGACGTATTATTGAGATAAGAGTTGAATCAGCCGTATTGATCATTCTAGTTGACTTCGGCTGATATATTTCTTATTATGTATGTTATTACCTAGAGAGTAGTAAATAAATGTAGTTGAGACGAGTGTATGTATTTTGCATTGAGTAACAAAATAGTAATGTTATATCTTTGAGAGTGGTTGCCTACTTATCGAGACAACGATGATTTATCAGTATTGCGGGCTGCAGACCGTAATATTAATAACTCATTCGTGGATTCGTTAAGCAAGCAAACCGGTAGATTATTTTATGTTAGTATTGTACTTATTCAGAATGCTTAGTAGTAATAGAGTATGTATTGTGTCGGTTAAATTATTTCCATTAGATTGGTTGGTTATAATTGTGACAAGACGGAATGTTAAGGGAAACCAGTACTTTCCATCGATCTGGATGACCAGAGATTACTTTTGTAAGTATGCAAAGTGGATTGAGTCAGGCCGTTATTTATGCTGTGAGAGCAAAGAGATTGTTTTTGAAAGGCTGTCAAAAATATTAGCTCATGTGGTGCTAAATGATGTTGTTTGGAGTAGTGTGAATAATGTCAAAAAGGGGTTAGACTTTTCTTGATGTCTTCCCTGAAAGTATACCTGGATTGCCTTCAGGCAGAGATATGAGGTTCACTATTGATTTGTTGCCAGGTATAAATTTATGTTAAAGATTGGTTCATGATGAGTTAAGGGAATTGGAAATTCAGTTGAAAGAATTGGTTGATAAAAATTTTATTCAACCTAGTACAACGCTTTGGGGGAGCCCCAGTTCGTTGGTAAGGAAGAAAATGGGCTTTAAGACTATCCATTGATTATAGACAATGGAATCGGGTAACGATTGGGAACCGTTATCCATCGTGATGTACTGATGTTTATTTAACCAGCTCAGAAGTAATTGCGAAGATTCAAAGATTGAATTGAGATCTGGTTACTACCAATTGAATATTATAAGTGACGTTGATCATAAGATGGTTTTCTGGACTTGTTATAGTCTTTATGAAGTTTGGTGATGCTATATGGATACTCATGCTGTTTTATGAGTTGATGGATGAAGTATTCCAATAATGCTTTGATAATTGATATCATTTTCGTTGAAGATATTCTGGCATATTCTGAGCCAGAGCAGAGCATGTAAACGTATTAAGTCGGTGGAACAAAGATTGGAAGAATGTCGATTGTATGCTAAGTTTAGCAAATGCGAAAGTTAGATGAATCAGGTGGCATTCTGAGATTGGTTATATCTGCTTAAGGTATTCAAATGAATTCTTAAAAGGCAGCAGAATTGAGAAATTGGAACAACCACAAGCCATAATTGAGATTCGGAAATTCTTAACTTATCAGGCTATTTTGGATGGTTGTGAAAGAATTTTTAGTCATTGCTTTGTCATTGACAAGACTGTTGAGAAAGGAGGTTATGTATGAGTGGGAAGGAAATTGTGAGCAAAGGATTCAACAACTGGAGTATTTCCTCACTCATGCACGTATTTTAGTAATCCTAGAAGATAGTGGTAATTATTGGTTTATGGTGATGGTACATTAAATATTCTTGGAGATGTATTGATGCAAATGTTAGGGTGATTGAATATGTTTCACGACAAATGGAACCTAATGAGATGAATTACCCTACTGGTGACTTGGAAGTCACGATTATCATCCTTGCTGTGAAGTTGTGGAGACATTATATGTTGATAAGAATGCAAGATTTTACAAATCAAAAGAGTCTCCAATATTTGTTTATTCGGAAGGATTTTGATATGAGGCAACAAAGGTGGATTGAATTACTTAGTGATTATGATGGTACGATCAGGGTGATCGTGAATTGTTGTAGCTGAAGCACTTGGTGAGAAGACTACAGTATGATTAATGTCTGGCACGTTTGCCAAGAGTATCATCTTGTGGATTGAAAACCAACGGAAGAAAAATTAAGAATGGAAGATCGAGAAGAAGTTATACTTGTTCAATTTCAAGTTAGGCCTGTTTGGTAAGGTCGTACTCGAAACTTAAATGTTTGACGAGGAATTTAAGAATTAACCAAGGCAAGGAAAGAAAGGAAAAAGAATAAGTACATGATTCGTGAATCAAATGGTATGTGGATACAAGAAAGTATGAAGTATGTACCGAATGCTGAGGATTTAAAGCAAGCAATTTTGGACGAAGTACACTGTACAACTTCTGCAATATTCCAAAAGTAATGAGATCTAGTATACCATTTGACGTTTTTATTGGTCAACAGATTGAAGTAGAAAGAAGTAAACCTTTGGATTGAGACAGCTATTTTCTGTTTCGAAACGGAAATGGAAAGATATTACATTGGACTATGTGTACAAGTTTCCTTGTATACAAGATGGTTACGATCGAATGTGAGGTGTTGATTGGTCAATGTACCAAGTTAGTACATTTACTCCAGGGTTGAGTAACGGTACTTATTTGTTTTATAGAAAGAAGAATTGGTTTACGGAACTGCTAAGTTTCTTAAGTATGTTGGTTGCGCAGTTTCCGAAGTGAAGCCATAAGGTTCATGAAGTGTGTCATGTGTGTGTTTTGTTGACTTGTGAATGGAATATTTCTGGGTAGAGAAAGATTCGATCAAGAAAGAGTTTTAGTAGACCCTGAGACTATGGATGAGTCTCCTCAAAGTATTCAGGTGATTAAGTTTAACCTGAAGGTAGCCAGGAATGACAAAAGAGATCAACAGATGGATATGCCACTAATCGAGTATATAAGGTAAATGGTTTTATATTTTCGAAGTGTTCACCATAGAAAAGTATAATTTGGATTGGAAAAATAAGGTCCTGAGAATTAAGACAGAGTAAGTGGTAAAAGTTTTGTGAAGAAAATCATTCAGTAGAAAATTGTTGGAGAAAGAGAATCGGATAAGAGAGATTTACCGAGGTTGGTATGAGTAGATGTTTGGATTGGTTGTTAGAATTTCGGGGACGAAATTCTATAAGGAGGGAAGATTGTCACAGCCCGTTCCAAATTATTATATTCGTGGCTGTGAATGGACGAAATTGCCCTTAAGAAATACTAAGTTTGTGAAGCTCAGGTTGCTAATTATCTAGGTTCCTAAGTTTTGAAAATAAAATGGAATTTAATAAGGATGGAACTTAGATTTTTAGGTTAAAATGTTAAAGTTTGGTGTTTGGAGATGGGAATAAGGACCACGTGGGATCCCCACATCCCTCAAAACCCTCCTCATTTCCCGTTCACTGTCTTTCTCTCTCCTCCTTCACGATTTCTCACTCTCTCTGTCTCTCTCCTTCGAACTCACACGGACCACCACCAAAACCACCCTAAATCTATACCAATGTCAAGTTTGAGACCACCATTGGAATCCTGAGGACTTCACGATCACGTTGGTATCCATTTCAGGTAAGTTTTACTTCGGAAAACCTAGATTCTAAACTCCCCATGAAAGTGTACTGTTCATGAGCTTTGAATTGGTTGATTTTTAGGACAATCCAAGCTCATAGTGAGCTTAGTGAGGTCCCAAGGAAGCTCGGAGTGCTTCGTTGGGAGTTTTTGGACGTAAGAACACGGAGATCGATAAGTTCAAAGTTTGGCCGGAGCTTTCGAGGCGTTTTCCGGCGAATCCCCAGCGAGTTAGGCGTCAAGGTAGGTATCAATCTCTTCGTCTCGTCAAGTACTACAACTTTCCTTTTTGTTTCACTCAATTTCGTTGAGTATTGAAGAAGTTATACTCATTTGAAAAATACCCAGTTTCCGGCGACCTCCGAGGCTTTCGAGGCAGTTTCCGGCCAAACCACGGCGAACTAGGTGTTGTGCAAGGTACCATTCTCTTTGTCTCTTCAAGGGCTACAACTTTCGTTTTTGAAGCACTTGATTTCGTTGAGAAATGACAAAGTTATGGCAATTTGAAAAACTGTTCAGAAAACGGCCGCCGGAAAAACCAGTCCGGCGACCCAAGGAAGAAGAAGGTGCTACAGTAAAAAAAATAAATAAAAATAAAATTATTTTAAAAATATGTCGACGTCCGTGACGTCGAGTAGATCACCGTGGTATATTCATATACCCAATTTGAGCACCGTATGAGAAAGTTATTAAGGATTGTTGGTTAGGTGTTCGAATAACGTTTTATAGTTTTGGTGAAAATGTGAATTGATGATCCGACCGTTGGATCGTCACCAAACTTTGATACGTTGTAATACGTAATATTTGAGGATTATTGGAACTTACGGATTGGGAATCCGAGTTACGGATCTTCCGGAATTGGAATTGTAAGTCCATAATATAAAATGTTAACCGTCACTTAGTTTTGGAAATTGACGGAGATCCGACCGTTGGATGGTAATGAAATTTTAGGATGTTGTCCTAGAGGTATAATGTGGACCTCTGGAAGTTATGGATTTAAAATCTGAGTGGCAGATCTTCCGGATCGATCAACGTAGTGACGTATTTTATATAAGTTATATATTTTATCGATATGAATTCTGAGCCTGGATTTGATTACTATTCTAGGCGGCGATCGTCATGACGCCTTGATGTGTGGTGCTAGGGAGTTGTTGGATGAACTCCAGGTGAGTGGGCAGTTTTGTTTTCCGTATATATATATATATACTTGACGTTTCCCAGAAATTGAATTGAAATGAAAATATGTTTAAAATGAAATGCATATGAGTTATGTGGAAAAACGGGAAGTGAAATACCATGCATAGAATTGATATGAAAAGTATATAGAAATGTGAGTTGAAATGCCATGCATGAATTAATATATGATGCAAATGTATGAATTGGTGCGGTGGACGCACATGTAAGAATTGATTTATGATGCATATGTATGAATTGGTGCGGTGGACGCACAGGTAAGAATTGATTTATGATGCATATGTATGAAATGGTGCGGTGGACGCACAGGTGAGTATTTAATTACTGTTATGATGATGATGATATATATTGAGCTCAAATCCTGCACCATGGTTTAGTGCTTATAGTATTCACCGCATCGCACGCTCGCCTTGGATCCAAGTAGATGCTAGTCGTACAGTCCACGCGGAGTGGGTACGACAGACCAGTCGCGAGAGTGTTAGTGAGATTCCGACTGGTGGGTGACCTTAGATTATGTGCACAGATGATTTATGAGAAGCACTAGAGCGTAACTTGTGTGCAGAAGGCCGGACGGGTCACAGAGGTGACTCCGGTAGAGTGATAATGATAGATTTTGAGCTCTAGGTTCAACCGTATAGGGCTATTAGAGGGCCTACGGTTGATTACTTTCTTGCACCTGATATGATTATGTTGATGCATTCATACCTTATTACTGTTGAGATGATGTGGCATGGCATAATTAATATGAGAAATGTTGAGATGACATGGCATGGCATGATTGATAAAGAGATAATGTTGAGATAGTAAAAATGAAGTTTTGAGAATATATATGTATATTTATATTTTACATTTCTGGGAAAATATACAGGTTTTACGGAGAGGGGTTACAACGTTTTGAAAAATGTTTGGATTTGGAAAAGAATTGTTTTACTGACCCACTCAATTTTGGTTTTGCGCCCCTCCAGGTTCAGGAATCACAAAGGTGTGGTGACTACGAGGAATTCGACGGTGTTCTGACAGATTGGACAAAATTAGGACTCACCTTCGGGTGTATCAACTTATAAATTGTATCTTAAAGCTTCCGTACTGTGCAAATGGTTACGTCACTCTCACGTGACGGCCAGCATGCCCTCCTTCGGGACGGGGTGTGTCATCTACTTTCGGGATTAAAGCAATGTTCGTATGGTTGATAAGCTTAAGACTAGTATTATTTATAAATAAATTTTTTACCATGTTGCATACTGAGGGTTCTACCAACTCCCAACACTCATGATAAAAGCTAGCATAAATACCGTTCGGCTTCGGGGCTTTGAGAGCACCAATGCTTTTGACAGCATTCCAGATCTCATTATTTGAAGGAATATGTAATACCCTGAAAATTTAAATATATGGATTAAATATTCATAATTATGAATATGTAGAGAAAAATTGAAAATAAATCAATTTATGGTTATGGAAATAGAATTGGGAAATTATTACAATTAACGTAATAGTAATATTGAGCTTTTATTGGATTTTTCGTGAATATATAATAATTGTTGTGAGTTAAGTTTTAAATTAAACTAGTTATGAGGTTTAAAGTTTGAAAATTAATTATTTAAAATTCGTAGACCCTTCGAGGTCACAATTTATATGCTTGAATAGAGCTCGATCTCACGAACTTGTAGGCGCAAACTGTTTGTGAAACGGTGTTTTAAAGACGAAGTTATTAACGTTTAAAGTTGGGGGCATTTTAGTAAAATAGTTGAGTTCAAGATAACTCTAGATTTTTGAAGAAAAATCTGGAAGGCCACGTGTGTGGCCGAGATTTAAAGACAGAAAAGATGGGCGGTGGAGATGGATTAGAAAGGAGAGAAAGGAGGGAGAGAAGAGGATGACCAATGGGTGAAGAGAGAAAGGAGGGAAAGGAGAGAAGGGGAAATGGAGAGGAACCTACCGGGTTTCCTTAACCCACATACCCGGTTGCAACCCATAGGTTTCTTCGGTGAAATTCATCATTTTTTCGATGGATTGGGCCGATATAATCATCTAAATCATCATATATACCTTCCCTCTACCATCTCCATAGCAAATTTGAGACGATTAGGTTCGGAATTTTGGAAGAAAGGAACTCGTAGGTGTCATATGACCCGTGGTCGAGATCCACCAAATCGGAAACTGTTTCATTCAATTAACACCACCACTAGAGTCTCCATGAACCAAGAAACAAAGTCTATTCATTGGTTGTGGCGTCGGAGTTGTTTTGGAGACGAATCAAGAACACCCAAAAATATGGGTTTCCGATGGTTCGTGGCCATTTTGAGGTGTTTCCCGGCCAAATTAGCCTTGGTCGCAGGTATGAAAGTTTCTCTACTCATTGAGATCTTCATTTCTGTAATTTTTGAGAATTTTTAGAAATAGTTGAGTTTTCCGGCAAGTCGGGACGGCCGATTGCCATCTGTGGTGGCTGGTGCGACGGCGCACTGCCAGGGAGCCGACATTGTGTTTTTATGCGAACTTCGTTATTCTAATTATGTTTTTGAGACCTAATTATTGTGGTTTGAATATTAATATAATTGTAGTATATGTTGGATTAAATGAATATATTCGGATTTGGTTTGAACTTTGGAAATGTGAACTACGATTGGCTTGATCCCTGTTTAGGATACGTAGACGGTCTAACGAGACGTTAGATGCAGCTATAAAACAAATAAGATTAAATAATTATTTCGGGGCCGGGGCGTGATAGAATAGCAGTTAGCATGGTATTTTGTTCATTTGATATACACGGATCAATAACTTGAGAAACCAAGCTAAGCTGGTCAGTGGTAGGATTGTGACTTCTAGTGAACCACATCTTAAATTCATGAACAAAGATTTATTCCATGCCCTCTCCTCTAGTCCACCAAAGGCCATTACCATCCCTAATGTTGTTGATTTCATTACGCTTATTCCTTATCGTGGCACTCAGTTGAAAGAATCTTGTATTTTTATCTCCATACTTAAGCCAGTTGGCTTTAGCTTTTTGAGCCCATATTACCTTTTCCTCCTTATGGACTTGAGTGAATTGCTCATTTATATGAGCCTCTAAATTGATTTTATCAATGAGAGTATTTGTAACATTTGCAGTACCATTCAAGGACATAATTTCTCGTTGAACTCGGTCAAGCTCATTTAAAATATTTTTGTTTCTTTCTTTGACCAAACCAAAAACCACACAATTCCAATTTTAGCAAGGAAGGAGAACTTACCTAAACAGCCCCTGAAGTGATAATTAGGAGACATCCCCTCACTGCAACTCCCTGCACCCTTAACAAAAATTTTGAATTTCAGAAGTAAGTTCCACATGGCCTCAAGAGATGTGATGGCGGGTCAGAAGCACTGTGAGAGCCATGTGCACCATGGCAGAAACTGTTCAAGAAGGCCAGACCGGCCACACCGGAACCACCACCTCAAAGCAGCCTTTGGTTTCTTCGTCATCAACATCCGTAGTTTCCGTTTCTGGTGGCAGTGGTGGCAGCAGCCATGTTATCGCCAACCCGCAGCTCAAGAGCTCACAGCAGCTTGCTGCATCGATTTCTTCCGCAGCCTGCTGCATCTAATTCTTCCGCAGCAACCACTCAGTTGAACAGAGAAGAGACAACTTCACAAGCGAACCCATTAGAGACATTGATCATGTGCTCGAAAATGGGTCTATCTCAATTATTGTGCTTGGCGCTTCTGGTGATCTTGCCAAGAAGAAGACTTTTACAGAGGCTACCTACCATCCACTAGTGGAAACACTCATGAAGAAGATAAGCTTTCTCAAGAATAAGTCTATTACTATTCCTTCTGTCTGCCACATGCCAAAAGGAAAAGAAAAAAGGGATCCACTAGTCCTACTCCCTGGTCACTTGATTACAATATATTTCAAGCTGTCAGGTACTTGATCAGAAAAGGAAAAGCAAATCAGAAAAAAAACAGAAAAGCAATGGGAAACAAAGCAGAAAAACAGAAACAAAATTGAAAGCAAAGCATAAAAAACCGAGAAAAAGCAGAAAGCAAAAAAGAGGCTTTCCTCTGCGAGAGCACATGGCGGCACTGCAAAAGCAAGGAATACACACCCACACTGCAAAAGCAAGGAATAAACACCCCACCAGAATGATGTGGTTTGCTTTCCTTATTTTTGAATGATGTAATTTATTTTTCATATCTTTCGGAGATATCTGTATAACCCCATCAGAGGCTAATAATAAAAAAATTAAAAAAAAAACGACAAAGCCCAAAATAAATGGGGGACTGATATATGGAGAGCCAAGGCCCATATGCCCAAAAGAGTCAGGCCCTATGACTCAACAATTATTCGGCAACCTGTCACTATTACCACCAACCAGGTAATAAAAAATACGCCCAGTACTCCACAATTATTCGGCAACCTGCCGCTATTACCACCAACCAGGTGATCAAAAGTATGCCCAGTACTCCAAAATTATTCGGCAACCTGCCGCTATTACCACCAACTAGGTGATCAAAAGTACGTCCAGTACTCCCAAATTATACATGAGCATTACTTATGTCAATCATACATAAACATTCATAAGCATTACTCATATCAATCATACATAAACATTCATGAGCATCACTTATGTCAACATTCATGAGCATCACTCATGTTAACATCCATGAGCATCACTCATATCAACATCCATGAGCATCACTCATATCAATCAACATAAACATTCATGAGCATCACTCATGTCAATCAGCTTCAAAAGCTTCCTTTACAAAGTTCTAGCTTCAAAAGCTCCATTTACAGAGCTCTAGCTTCAAAAGCTTCATTTACAAAAGCTCTAGCTTTAAAAGCTTCAAAAGCTTTATTTACAAAAGCTCTAGCTTCAAAAGCTTCATTTACAAAGCTCCAGCTTCAAAGCTTCACTTGCAAAGCTTTACCTACAAAGCTTCAGTTCAGGGTATACAAATACCGCATCCGAACAACCGTCACTTCGGCCTATACATGGATTCAATTTGAGGTCTCCAGCCAACAGACTCTATCGACCGAAGACTTAGGGGACTACATTATGTACCATATATTGGGCCTCAACTGGGCCTTATAAAAAATACTTGGGGGACTTAGCCCATTATTTATGTACTGAGGAGCGAGCCCTTATTCTACAAACGAGACTCCCTCACTTTCATTAGAGAACACACATGAAAAATACTTGGGGCGACTTAGCCCATCACTTATGTATTGAGGAGCGAGCTCTTATTCTATAAAAGGGACTATCTCACCATCATTAGAGAGCATCAACTCTAGCCCATCATTCATAGATTGAGGAGCGAACTTTTATTCTATAAAAGGGACTCCCTCACCTTTAACGCCACAAGCCGAGCCAACCAAGGCAACATAAGCCACGAGCCGAGCAGTCTCGCAGCATGTGCTACTTCTAGTTGAGCATCATTTCAGATTGGGCACCGCCTCATATCGAGCATCAATTCAAGACAACATCTAGTTACTTCGGCCCACACATGGGCTGAATTGCAAGTCTCCAGCCAAAAGACTCTCTTGACTGAAGACTTGGGGGACTACTATTTATACCATATTTAGGGCCTCCGTATTTAGATCTCGTACAAATACTCAGGGGACTTAAATGTAATTATGTAATAAAGGAAGGAGGCAAATATGTAATAAGTGAGGAGCCCTTATTCTATAAAAGGACTCCTCACCCTTACAATTGGAAGAGGCCAATTCCTAGGCCATCAGAGACCTCTCTCTCCCTCACAAACAGAGAAATACATAATTAGTGTGGATGTAGCCCAAACCTTGGGATGAACCACGATATATCTTGTGTTATTTACATTTCTTGCAGATTCGCGATCGGATTTACGTTGTTCCAAGACCTTTGGTTTTGTGCATTAACACCTTTTACCATTGTGATAAAACGCCATCTGCAACACCGTTATATGACCTTGAAATCGAGCCATCCTAAAGCATGCCCACTCAAAATAGGCAATATTCTAAGGAGCAAATTATAGTAATAGTCTCTCAATTTTAATCTAATTAGAGTAATGATAAATTAACTAAAAATTCATGACTATTGGTCTCTTAACTCCTTAAAACATGCAGCTATGGTTATTTTCTTCAATTCCGTTATAACTTCCATCAAAATGAGTCACGTACCACGCATATGATGTTGAATCAAGGGGTAAATATGAAAACCAAATGAGAAAAATTGTAGTAATAGTCCCTCAACTATAGCCCAATTTGAGAAATGATTCCTCAACTTAACTCTATTGTAGCAATAGTCTCTTAACTTTAACCTAATTGTAGTAAGGGTAATTTCAATATAACTCATTTTGACGGAATTCTGTCAGAGTTAATGAAAATGACCATGACTGCATATTTTGACGAATTAAGGGATCAATGATCATAAATTTTTAATTGATGGACTATTGCTCCAATTTTGACTTTCTAAAAAGGCGCATTTATCAAAATTTCTCAAATCTAAACTGGCTTCTATACGCCGTCGTTTCTGTCAGCGATTAAATCACCGGACGACGTCGTCCCAAGAAGTTTGGTCTAGGGCTGTGATTTCGCTTCCAAATGCCGAAAATTTGATCCGAAAATCCGAAAAAAACCCGATAAATGAAGAGGACGAGGGAAGACAAGGCCATGGAGATCGTGTGGCAGAGTCCGGCGATTCGGCCGCAACCGCAAGATTACATCTTTCGCGACGGTAAGTTCTCCGCCGTTGAAAATTGTCTTTATCTTCGAAAAGTAATAACAAATTAAATCAATAAATAAGTAAAAATGTCTTTGGCGGGAATGTTGCAGGGCGGCGCCATGTCAGACCCTACTACTTCGAGTTCATCTGCCATGTAAGCTTACTTGATTAATTTGGTAATATTATTAGTTTAATGTAATTAGTTTACTTGTGATTAAACCCTAATTCTGTGGTTCCGGGTTTTTAGGTGAAGAATCGGTGGGCGGGGAAGACCATCGTTGATTTGTTCACTCATGAGTTCAAAGGCCGGCCTTATGATTACTATGTAAGAGTTTTTGTTTTTGTGTTCTTGTTTTAGTTGCTTTGCATTTTACTTGAACGATTTCGTGTTGATGAGTTGAGGTTTTGGATGTGATTTGTTGTGCATTTGTAGGTTAGTGCAGTGAAATCTGGAAGGATACAGGTTGATGGAGAGATGGTGCCGGTTTCCCACATTGTTAAAACGTCGCAAAAGATAAGCCACTTCGTCCACAGGTTTGTGTTGTTGTCGATGGCTCTCGCTCTTCTTGTTTCCTTATGTGCTTTTGTTAATTGTGTGATTGGTTCAATTTCGTATTTCAAAGTATCGAGCTACCAATTGATGTAAAAATGGTTGTAGGCATGAACCGCCAGTCATGACTTGGGATATATCGATTCTTCAAGAGAAACCGGATGTGGTTGTTGTTTGTAAACCTGCATCTGTTCCGGTGAGTAGAATTTATGACCTAGTGTGCCAAGCAGGGGATGAAACATTATCCTGATCTCTTATAATCCTATTACGGAGTCTTATTGCTGTTAGTATCTGCTGTTTTTCAGGTGCATCCGTGTGGTCAATATCGTAAGAACACCGTTGTTGGCATCCTTGAGGCGGAGCATGGCTTGGCACCTCTATTTCGTATCCTAAGTTTCAAGCATATTACTTCTGACAGCACGTAGTTTAAAGTTACATAATGATATTTTGCAATGGAGTCTTTAGCTTTTTATTATACTTTCCTTGACACGATGATACCAGCAATTCATCGACTAGATCGCCTTGTATCAGGACTCCTTATCTTGGCCAGAAGTGCTTCAAAAGCTGACTATTTTAGGCAACAGGTAAGCTTTATCTTTAAAAGTGACTATATGGTACTTAGCAAACACTATTAATTAAATATTCATGAAACTTTAAGTCATCATCATGGCCATAGGACATTATAATCAATGCCTGTATTATGGTAGCAGAAATTTATAATGTGTTGGTTTCTGTCACGATACAATTCGATATAGTCCTGGAGTTACATGCATTATGGCCTTATCCTGCATGTAATCAGGGGTACACCAATCTAATTCGGTATGTACTACATGTCAGATATAATGTATACTGTCTCTTTAGGTGTATCGTCTATATTCACATAGAGTGAATCGTGTACCTTTTATATCAGCATATATGACTACTTTTATAGAAGAGAAAGAAGCTTGGGGTCTTCCCAATTATTTGGCCGGTAATGTTCAGGTTATCTAACGAATGGTATTGGTTGCATGCACATGTCACTACTGTCGGGAAATCATTTTATCTTGTTCCACTGTGTTTTGAGAGATTCTGTTGTGATGACTAGATGGTGTGCTTTTAATGCTTTTATCGATAAGAATTTTTTTTTTATCTAGATTTTCTGAATGTCAAATGCAATCGTTGCAGATTGAAGGAGGGATGGTCCAGAAACAGTACATTGCAAGAGTTGCTGGGGCATTTCCTGAGCAAGAGGTTTGCTTTTGTTAAAGCTGGATGTTAAAATTACTGGTCTTAATGTTAGGATTGACAGATTGTTTTTTTGTCTCTTCCTCCAGCAAGTTGTAGATGCTAATGTTAATCATGATGCTCGAGAATGTAGGAGCACAACAGAGGTGGGTTATAATGTGCATGATGCTAGTAGCTTCTGTTTAAACCATATGATTTTTAGTAGTTTCAATAAACTTTTGTTAAGTTGTTAAAGTTGATTGTCTGAAACTTCCTGCCATGGGTAAACCCATTGTTAACTGGTCTTCTCCAATTGATATTTTGAATTATATACCGAAACGTACGAAGTGCCCATACTGGATGATAACCATCTCTCGTTTATGCAGATTAGTCAGTCAGGTGATGATACTCCCATCAAGGGGAAGACTGCCTGTACAAAGTTTACTAGACTCAGTACCAATGGAATCCATAGTCTTGTCTTGTGCGAGCCAGTCACTGGCCGAACTCATCAAGTAAGTCAATGCACTGATTATATGGGCAATGTAACAACAGATTTTGAACAGTTTGCTTTTGAAAACGAAAATTATCTCCCTTTTCAAATCCCGACAGTAAGTTTGCAATATGCATTCTATGCTTTTATTTTTGGTTCCCTTTGGTAATTTTTCATTCGCAGTTCATTTCAGTGAACTTTTGCTATGCTTCTGTTCTTACGACCCTGCCTGCCATTTTGTTTTTTCGAATTTTGATATCTTTTAAACTCTAAAGACATAGCTCCACATTTATATTCCAATTGGTCTGAATTCTGAAGCAGTGATTTGGATTGACTAAAAGATCAATGATCTCCGCTTTTCTGTGATGTAGATACGTGTCCATTTGCAACATTTAGGCTATCCGATTGCCAATGACATGCTTTACCTGTCCAAACATGTTAATGGTCGTTCAAGTGAAGGAATGGGTGCTGATAGAGCTGCTGCAAATTCCAGCCCCTCTCCGCCATCTGGCTTTCGCGAAAATTTATCCACTGAACCTGTAGATTCCGATGAAGATTTCAGCATTGATCCCATGTGTACAAATTGTCCGAATTTGGTTCCAAAAGGGTACAACTTATCTTTTCGTCACACGTAGTCTACATGAAAAAAATTCTTTGATGCATTTTCTTTCTAACCATATAAATTTTATTTTCGACTATTTTCCACAAAAATTCTATTTGTTGCAGGTACGATGTTTATGAAGAGGCTTTGTGGCTACACTGTGTTCGGTATTCCGCACCGGGATGGACTTATGAATGCCCATATCCTGATTGGGCATCACTTAGCTAACTATTCGTGTAATCCATAACTCCTAAGCCTTTTGTTTTCTTCATCGTAATAGCTCCTTTTGACAAGAATTTAAGGCCCAGTACCGCAAATTTTGTGAAGAATTGTATACACAATAGCTCATGGGTACCACAGATAACTTTGCCAAAGTTCTCTGCCAAAGTTGAGCACGTGAAGCTTGCAGCTCCCACTACATCGCTCTGACCAAGAAGGGTAAAAGAATAGCAAAGAAACAGCACTGACAAAGTTTAGACCCATAAATTTTGAAGGTCTAGCTACCATATTATTACCCACAAGGGTAAAGGAACAGTACCACTGCTGGATAATTGGAAAGTCCCTGTGTGTCAACCTCTGTGCCTCGTGGCAAGGTAGACTAGCAAACATGCCCAACCTTTACTCACATTCGAGAAAACACTCCCAATAAGATTGCTTGCTCCAAAATCGAAGAGGCACCGTCCTCCGAATCTCCAGAGCCAGACTCCCAACATGACTACTTTCTCAAAAATCGAAGAGAGGGTAAAGGAACAGTACCATTGCTGGATAATTGGAAAGTCCCTGTGTGTCAACCTCTGTGCTTCGTGGCAAGGTAGACTAGCAAACATGCCCAACCTTTACTCACATTCGAGAAAACACTCCCAACAAGATTGCTTGCTCCAAAATCGAAGAGGCACCGCCCTCCGAATCTCGAGAGCCAGACTCCCAACATGATTACTTTCTAAAAAAAATCGAAGAGACACTGCTCCCCGAATCTCGAGAGCCAGACCCCCAGCATGATTGCTTTCTCAAAAATCGAAGAGGCATCGTTCTCCGAATCAATCGAAGAGGCGCTCGCTTTCTCAAAAGCTGGGCTGCTCAGAGACCACGAGGGCCGATCTCAGAAATCGAAGAGGCACCTACTTTTCTAGCCTTGTCAGCACCTGTCACACGCACACTCAGCTTTGCGGAAATTATGGGCATTCTGTCGAAGACTTCTGGTGAAGTAGAAAGCACATGAATCTTACTGTTCAATCACCCACTTCCCACACGCAACAATAGCTCATGGGTACCACAGATAACTTTGCCAAAGTCTCTGCCAAAGTTGAGCACGTGAAGCTTGCAGCTCCCACTACATCGCTCTGACCAAGAAAGGTAAAAGAATAGCAAAGAAACAGCACTAACAAAGTTTAGACACATAAATTTTGAAGGTCTAGCTACCATATTATTACCCATAAGGGTAAAGGCACAGTACCACTGCTGGATAATTGGAAAGTCCCTGTGTGTCAACCTCCGTGCTTCGTGGCAAGGTAGACTAGCAAACATGCCCAACCTTTACTCACATCCGAGAAAATACTCCCAACAAGATTGCTTACTCCAAAATCGAAGAGGCACCGCCCTCCAAATCTCGAGAGCCAGACTCCCAACATGATTACTTTCTCAAAAATCGAAGAGACACTGCTCCCCGAATCTCGAGAGCCAGACCCCCAGCATGATTGCTTTCTCAAAAATCGAAGAAGCATCGTTTTCCGAATCTCGAGAGCCAGATACCACATACCACTTTTTCAAAGTGCTCTGACAGAGTTAAAACATGGGAAGCTGGCAGCTCCCACTACCGTGCTATGACCAAGCAGGGTAAAGGAATAACATTACTACTTGTTGTTAGGGAGACTCCTATATATGTCGACCTCCATCCCCAACGGACAGGCAGACCTGCAAAAATGCTCAACCCTTCCTCATATCTGAGAGGGCACTCCCAACGAAGCCTTTCGAAATATTCAGCTTTCTTTCCCCCCGATAATACCTCTGCAAACAAGCTATACTAGAGCAAGAATATCTCATATCATCAGGGTTAAAAGCAAGAGTATCCCATATCATGCTTTTTCCCTGTCTTTTCCTTTGGCCTTGTTTTTACCTGCAAGACAAGGAGAAAGAGAGCAATCAGTCAGCACTTGAAATCAAGCTCCCAGCCAGGAACTGACTGCCTGGAACCCCTTACCTGATTACTTACCTGGCATTGCTCTCGAGTACTCATCTTCAACAGTTTATGTTTCCAGGGAAGATACCGCATCTGCTTGAGGAACAGATAGGGCAAGTGCGAAGGATACAAGGAAGCATGTAGAGACAAGCGGAACAGCACACGTGCCGATACTTCCATTACTCTGTCAAAAGCAAAAGTATCCCATATCAGCAGGGTCGAACGTACTCTAGATTTGATGGACTTGTTTTGACCTTCAAATTCTTCAGTCGGCCTTATACTCTGGAGGAAACCAGAAAACCCTCCAGCTCAGTTCAAGAATAAGCCTGTGGAAAGTTACTTCTTCAAAAGCAAAAGTATCCCATATCATCTTTTCTCATTTTTCTTCTCTTTATCCTTCATGCTGCTGCAAGATGGGGAGAAGGTGAACAATCAGCCGGAGCTCTGATTGCTTACCTTGTCTGTCACCTCTTTCAGCAGATCCCCTAGCTCGGCGACTTGGGGGACTCCTACTACATGGTTTGTATCGCGCTTGACCAAGCCTGAAACTACAAGTAAGCTTCAAGTGAAATTGATACATTACCTTGTGCATCTCTACCAGTTAAAGATACCACCCCTGGATGGAGGAAGAGTACTTCCAGAGAAGCTGCCACATCTACCTATGAGACAGATAAGGCAAGTCAAGATGATACCACACTCCGATACTTAGAAGTTTCGTGATTACGAGATCATTCTCCCACAATATTTCCTAATGTCATTTGTACTAAATCATTCACTTGTACTCACTAAAGGAGAGCTTGAACCTATGTACTTGTGTAAACCCTTCACAATTAATGAGAACTCTTCTATTCCGTGGACGTAGCCAATCTGGGTGAACCACGTACATCTTGTGTTTGCTTTCCTATCTCTATCCATTTATATACTTATCCACACTAATGACCGGAGCAATCTAGCGAAGATCACAAAAAGCGACCGTTTTCGCTACCTAGGATCTATCTTGCAAGAGAACGGAGAATTAGATGGAGATCTCAACCATAGAATACGAGCTGGATGGATGAAGTGTAAGAATGCATCCGGCGTGTTGTGTGACCGTCGTAGGCCACTGAAGCTCAAGGGAAAATTTTATAGGACGGCAATAAGGCCAGCGATGTTGTATGACACAGAATGTTGGGCGGTGAAACATCAACACGTACACAAAATGGGTGTAGCGGAGATGAGGATGCTTCGTGGGATGTGTGGGCACACGAGAAAGGATAAGATTGAGAATGAGGATATCCGAGGTAAAGTAGGAGTAGCCGAAATTGAAGGAAAGATGAGAGAAAATCGGTTCCGGTGTTTTGGACATGTGCAAAGAAGGCCGACTGACGCTCTGGTTCGAAGATGTGACTACGGGACAGAGGTTCAGGGCCGAAGGGGTAGAGGAAGACCTAGGAAAACTTTGAAAGAGACTCTAAGAAAAGGCTTAGAGTACTTGGATCTAACGGAGGACATGACACAAAACCGAGCGCAATGGCGTTCTAGGATTCATATAGCCGACCCCACTTAGTGGGAAAAGGCTTTGTTGTTGTTGTTGTTGTTGTTGTTGTTGGAAGAGGTCTCAGGTTCAAATTTTACGGACGAAATGAATAAAAAAAAGTTCAAGTGATTGCCCTATGTGATTGTGGGATAATCATGACACCACCTGGTCTAAAAACCCTATGTAATTTAAGCACCGTTAACAAGTTGACCAGAAAGAAAGAATAAGAATCTTCAACAAAATGGGGGGAAAAGGACAAACAAAACCAGAAACATAACATGATGACAGTAAACTTTTTATCATTGGAAAAGGATCCTCATCGGATCCCTTTTCTGGGAATTTTGTGATCGTGATCGTGACCATTCATCGTACATCGTGAGGTTAGAAATCATTTCAAAAATTAAAATTTAAAATTAAATATGAATAGTACTTAACGAAAATCAACCGCACGATTTTTTCCTTTACGAGAAATGATAAGATTAGGAATGAGGATATCCGGGGTAAAGTAGGAGTAGCCGAAATTGAAGGAAAGATGAGAGAAAATCGGTTACGGTGGTTTGGACATGTGCAAAGAAGGCCTACTGACGCTCCGATTAGAAGATGCGACCATGGGACAGAGGTTCAGGGCCGAAGGGGTAGAGGAAGACCTAGGAAAACTTTGGAAGAGACCCTAAGAAAAGACTTAGAGTACTTGGATCTAACGGAGGACATGACACAGGACAGAACACAATGGCGTTCTAAGATTCATATAGCCGATCCTACTCAGTGACTTGGATTTTCCAAGTCTCCAACCGAGAAGTTTTCCTCACTCGGGAAATTAAGGGAACACTACCTCAACCTACATGCTCCACTCACAAAGCTTCAACATACAAGCTTCAACAAAAGAAAATTCAAAGAACTTAGCGAAGAAGGTTTTGGTGTATTTAACACAATACGTTGAAATGAAGGAAAACTGATTTATTGATATCCCCGATCAGTTTCAAATATGTACATATACTTGAGTCAAAATAAACAAACAAGAGGGAGCCTTCACAAAGGTTGCTTAGAAGAAGTCTCAGCAGTCGGTAGAGCCCCATAAAGAGAAGGCACCGGAGGGGGATCATTCGGAGCCTCAGTACTGGACAGAACCCTAGAAGGAGGAGGCATCAGAGGTTGATCATTTGGAGTTTCATTACGCGGTTCAGCCCTAAAAGACGAATGCAATAAATGCCTTTGGAACAAACCCACAAATCTTTGATGATCAAGTAAAACCTGACCATCAGATTCCTTCATCTGATCAAGCTTCCTCTTCATGTTTGTAGCATAGTCATGTGCGAGCCGGTGCAACTGTTTATTCTCATGCTTGACCCCTCTAATCTCCTGTTTGAGACTCATCACTTCAGCCGCCAATGATTCAACTTGGCGGGTTCGAGCAAATAGGCGTTGGGCCATATTAGACACAGAACCTGCACACTGAACACTGAAAGCCAGAGAATCCTTAACAGTCAACTCATCAGACCGTTTGGAAAGTAGTCTGTTATCTTTGGGAGTGAGAAGGTTCCTGGCCACTACCGCAGCGGTCATATCATTCTTCATCACGGAATCCCCAACGGTAAGAGGACCAGTAGGGGAGACGAAGGGATGGGCGCCATATGTTGTCTGGAGAAGGCGGGGCTACCTCTTCAACAAGGTTCAAGTCAAAACGACGGTCGGAGGGGCCATACATTTTCAAAGATGTTGAAGAGAGAAGAGGTCGGACAAATCAAGATCTTAGAAGTGCAAGAATGGAGCTTCTACTGGTGGATATTCAAGTGTGCTTTGGAACTTAATGTCAGCCCCTATAAAAATCTGCACTCGACGAAGCTTCAGAAATCGAAGAGGCGCCTGCTCAGAAATCGAAGAGGCGTTTGCTTTCTCAAAAGCTGGGCTGCTCAGAGACCACGAGGGTCGATCTCAGAAATCGAAGAGGCGTTGGCTTTCTCAAAAGCTGGGCTGCTCAAAAACCACGAAGGCCGATCTCAGAAATCGAAGAGGCTTGCTTTCTCAAAAGCTGGGCTGCTCAGAGACCACGAGGGCCGATCTCAGAAATCGAAGAGGCACCTACTTTTCCAGCTTCGTCAGCACCTGTCACACGCACACTCAGCTTTGCGGAAATTATGGGCATTCTGTCGAAGATTTCTGGCGAAGTAGAAAGCACATGAATCGTACTGTTCAATCACCCACTTCCCACACGCAACAGTAGCTCATGGGTACCACAGATAACTTTGCCAAAGTTCTCTGACGAAGTTGAGACACGTGAAGCTTGCAGCTCCCACTACATCGCTCTGACCAAGAAGGGTAAAAGAATAGCAAAGAAACAACACTACCAAAGTTTAGACACATAAATTTTGAAGGTCTAGCTACCATATTATTACCCACAAGGGTAAAGGAACAGTACCACTGCTGGATAATTGGAAAGTCCCGGTGTGTCAACCTCTGTGCTTCGTGGCAAGGTAGACTAGCAAACATGCCCAACCTTTACTCACATTCGAGAAAACACTCCCAACAAGATTGCTTGCTCCAAAATCGAAGAGGCATCGCCCTCCGAATCTTGAGAGCCAGACTCTCAACATGATTACTTTCTCAAAAATCGAAGAGAGGGTAAAGGAACAGTACCACTGCTGGATAATTGGAAAGTCCATGTGTGTCAACCTCTGTGCTTCGTGGCAAGGTAGACTAGCAAACATGCCCAACCTTTACTCACATTCGAGAAAACACTCCCAACAAGATTGCTTGCTCTAAAATCGAAGAGGCATCGCCCTCCGAATCTCGAGAGCCAGACTCCCAACATGATTACTTTCTCAAAAATCGAAGAGAGGGTAAAGGAACAGTACCACTGCTGGATAGTTGGAAAGTCCCTGTGTGTCAACCTCTGTGCTTCGTGGCAAGGTAGACTAGCAAACATGCCCAACCTTTACTCACATTCGAGAAAACACTCCCAACAAGATTGCTTGCTCCAAAATCGAAGAGGCACCGCCCTCCGAATCTCGAGAGCCAGACTCTCAACATGATTACTTTCTCAAAAATCGAAGAGAGGGTAAAGGAACAGTACCACTGCTGGATAGTTGGAAAGTCCCTGTGTGTCAACCTCTGTGCTTCGTGGCAAGGTAGACTAGCAAACATGCCCAACCTTTACTCACATTCGAGAAAACACTCCCAACAAGATTGCTTGCTCCAAAATCGAAGAGGCATCGCCCTCCGAATCTCGAGAGCCAGACTCCCAACATGATTACTTTCTCAAAAATCGAAGAGACACCGCTCTCCGAATCTCGAGAGCCAGACCCCCAGCAGGATTGCTTTCTCAAAAATCGAAGAGGCATCGTTCTCCGAATCTCGAGAGCCAGATCCCCGACATGATTGCTTGTTCGAAAATCGAAGAGGCACCACTTTCCCAACTTCAAGAGCTGGATCTCCTTGGATAAAGCTTGTCTGTAATCTTCGCATGCAACATCAGCTTTCCAGATACCATAGACCACTTTTTCAAAGTGCTCTGACAGAGTTAAAACATGTGAAGCTGACAGCTCCCACTACCGTGCTATGACCAAGCAGGGTAAAGGAATAACATTATTACTTGATGTTAGGGAGACTCATATATATGTCGACCTCCATCCCCAACGGACAGACAGACCTGCAAAAATGCTCAACCCTTCCTCTTATCTGAGAGGGCACTCCCAACGAAGCCTTTCGAAATTTTCAGCTTTCTTTCCCCCCGATAATACCTCTGTAAACAAGCTATACCAGAGCAAGAATATCTCATATCAATAGGGTTAAAAGCAAGAGTATCCCATATCATGCTTTTTCCCTGTCTTTTCCTTTGGCCTTGTTCTTACCTGCAAGACAAGGAGAAAGAGAGCAATCAGTCAGCACTTGGAATCAAGCTTCCAGCCAGGAACTGACTGCCTGGAATTACTTACCTGGCATTGCTCTCGAGTACTCATCTTCAACATCTTAGGCTTCCAGGGAAGATACCACATCTGCCTGAGGAACAGCTAGGGCAAGTGAGAAGGATACAAGGAAGCATGTGGAGACAAGCGTAACAGCACACGTGCCGATACATCCACTACTCTGTCAAAAGCAAAAGTATCCCATATCAGCAGGGTCGAACGTACTCTAGATTTGATGGACTTGTTTTGACCCTCAAATTCTTCAGTCGGCCTTATACTCTGGAGGAAACCAGAAAACCCTCCAGCTCAGTTCAAGAATAAGCCTGTGGAAAGTTACTTCTTCAAAAGAAAAGTATCCCATATCATCTCTTCTCATTTTTCTTCTCTTTATCCTTCATGCTGCCTACAAGATAGGGAGAATGTGAACAATCAGCCGGAGCTCTGATTGCTTACCTTGTCTGTCACCTCTTTCAGCAGATACCCTAGCTCGGCGACTTGGGGGACTCCTACTACATGGTTTGTATCGCGCTTGACCAAGCCTGAAACTACAAGTAAGCTTCAAGTGAAATTGATACATTACCTTGTGCATCTCCACCAGTTACAGATACCACCCCTGGATGGAGGAAGAGTACTTCCAGAGAAGATGCCACATCTACCTATGAGACAGATAAGGCAAGTCAAGACGATACCACACTCCGGTACTTAAGTTTCGTGGTTACGAGATCATTCTCCCACAATATTTCCTAATGTCATTTGTACTAAATCATTCACTTGTACTCACTAAAGGAGAGCTTGAACCTATGTACTTGTGTAAACCCTTCACAATTAATGAGAACTCTTCTATTCCGTGGACGTAGCCAATCTGGGTGAACCACGTACATCTTGTGTTTGCTTTCCTATCTCTATTCATTTATATACTTATCCACACTAATGACCGGAGCAATCTAGCGAAGATCACAAAAAGTGACCGTTTTCGCTACCTAGGATCTATCTTGCAAGAGAACGGAGAATTAGATGGAGATCTCAACAGAAGAATAAAAACTTGGATCTAACGGAGGACATGACACAAAACCGAGTGCAATGGCGTTCTAGGATTCATATAGCCGACCCCACTTAGTGGGAAAAGGCTTTGTTGTTGTTGTTGTTGTTGTATCATTGATCCGAAGCTTCAGGCTTTCAGATGATCAAAGTATTAGTACTGTAGTAGTTGGTTACTTCATCACCCTCATGATCTCATGCATTGCAAGCAGTCACACAAGGTAGGGTCAAGCATGGTTACCTACCTAAACTTAGGTACGCTTCTTCTGAAAATGACCTTTGGTCACCGCCGTTCATTCCACACACCTTCCGAGAAACAATGTCGACAAAGAGCGAAACCACGTAATGGTAGCGTGATTATGTTTTCCAATTATTTGCTTATCATATTATGTGACAATTGATGTGTATTTATTAGGTCAATTATTATGATCCGTAGATAATGTTTTATCTGTGGAGGAGCTAGGTCAAGTATATATTGTAATCAATTGATAATGTTCTATTACGAGAGGAGCCGGATTCATACTTGAAACCTACCATGGATTAAGTAGCTCTAGACTTAGAGTTGGTACCGATACTTAACATATCAACTGTTACATGATCTAGCCAACTTGCGCGATAAAAATGAGTCATGTTAACTTGCGCCAAGCTAGCTATTTCTCTTTAGTCTTATAGAGAGAGACCTAATTTTTTGGCATTCAGAAATAAAGATTTGCAATGAGAAAACGTGCAAATATAATCAAGAGTACGCATATTTCATCGGTGGGTTTTTAATTACTGAACATGCTGGATATCTACACACAAACTTTTGCGTGTAATTTGAATCACAAGTTCTTCAAAACCCGAATCCCCCCAACTTGTTAAAAAGGAGGGTCATCTATCACATCAGGGAAAGGAACTACCAAATGTTGGGGAAGCAAGTACAGTGAAATTTACCAGATTATTTAACATGAAAAGTTGGTCATGGTGGTCATACTTGAAGCAATCCTTAAATTTGTGGTGGAATGTGGCCTAAAGTTTTTTTTATATGGATGAAGAATCTTGATCAGGCTGAATCAGTTTCATTGGCAGTAACTGGTGCCCCAGAATAATTACTAAAATTAAACCCCTAGTATATTTCTCCGAATTCTTCCCCATCAAGAACTAGAAAAGTAGTTATGTATAAAATAGTGTGAATTTTGAATATGTTCCCACATGAGGAATCACTATAAACATTAGGCATCAATGTATAGTATCTTGAGCCCTTTAATTGGTTTTGGCTGGTTGAATACCATATTTCTAAGATAGTATGAAACTGTTGGTGCTGGATTGCCCTGATTATGGTATTTTTCTTTAGTTTATTGCATTATAGGTTCAAAGTTCAAACCCTTTCTTCTCCATTTATTAGTCTAGTTTAGAGTAAACATATTGCTTGTATTAAAAAAAGAGAGTATCAATTCAAGCTAATTCACGTGTCAGGCTTAACATACACACCTTGATCACAAATACACTAGATGCGAGGGAAAATGTTGTTGGATTATTTTCCTACTTAAGTTAACGTTGCACTTGTCAGGAGAAATTTTATGGAGTTTAATATACGTAGTTCCCTAGTCACTTTTGGCGTGTTTACCAATCGGGAGTGGAATGGAGAGAAATGGAATTGAATTCCTCCCCAAGCATTCTGCTATTTACTAGCAATTGGGGAATAAGATTTTATGTGGGGTCCAACCAATTTCAGGAGTTCAATTCCGGATTTCCCCGAATTTGGATTCCCTCTGTAGAGGTGGTAATTGAATTCCGGGTAGAGAGCTCCATCACGAATCAAAGTTTTCTACCCAAAATACCCATGTATATTCCTAAAACAACTCCTACCTTCATCAATCACTCCCCTTTGTATTTGTTTCTCTCACAGCACATACCACCCCACCTTCACAATCTTAAACGATGCAGTAGCACTAAACGACGAACGCCTGCGATTTGGAACAACGATCGACCGGTATTTGAAACGATGGCACAACGACGAACATGATCTGGAACAATGAACGCCCAAATCCTCAAGGAAATTGCAATTTGCAGACCCAAACAGAAGAGAATGAAAGAACTTTAATCACTTTCACCATGAAAATTGGATTTTTTTGGTTTTTTTGTTTTTGTTGATGGGGTAGGTCGTGGCTTCGTGGTTCCTCCTGAGATTGGATGGTGGGGGTGTGGATACTGCGTACTGGGGAAAGAAAGGGGAAAGAAGGACCTGGCTTCTCTACCCTCCCACTTTCCATACACTCCTATCCCCTCTTATTTGTGCGGTCACAATTAAGTTACGTCAACATTTTATATTACTATTACTTTTTGTCTTATTATCTCTATAAAAAAATCAATATAAAATGTTGACGTGGCTTAACCGTGACAACACAAAATAGGGGGGGATGAGAGTGTATGAGAAGTGGGAGGGTAGAGAAGCCGGGTTCGGGAAAGAAAGGGGTTGCAGACAAAGAATGGGGAAAGAAAGGGGGAAGAGAGAAGGAAGTAAAATTTATTTTAGTTTACTTTATGTAGGTATTTCTAATAGGGTTTAGGGTGATTAAGAGTTAGAAGCAAATAAAAAATGGTTCTTTCATATCAAATTTGAAGTAATCTATCCGATTAGGAAAATTTAAAAGTTCTATAAAAAAATAAAAAATTAAAAAAATTATTCTCTCTAGTTAAAAAAAAAAAAGAATAAAAGTTTGACTAAAAATAATTATCATATAAAATAAATTAGTTAAAGTAGGGGTACTTTAGTAACCACGTTAGTTATCATTCCAATTCATGTGAATTAGTAAACAATTTATATACATCTATGTCATTCTTACTCCGATTCCGACAGTTTTGGTAAACAATTTCAACATGAATCTAGTTCTGATTCCACCTCATTCCAATTTCTCCTCAATTCAATTCCTCTCAATCTGATTACGGATTAGTAAACGCGCCCCTTATGTATTGCTAGCAAGTCTTACCAGATTTGAAATATATTAATTTATTTCCTTTGAATATGAGTGATGTTATTACTATAATTTAAATTTGGGAGAGGGGCCACTTAGTACTACGGTCTAATGATATTCCTCTTCACTTGTAAGTGAGAGGTCTTAGGTTCAATTATCGCCAATGACGAATTTGACCATATTATTATTACTAGATCATTGTGAGGCTAAGCCTGCCCCCTTCCTGTGTAAATAATATCGTTTGTTCTAAAAAAAGGTTTGGAAGAGGAGGGGGGAGAATTTGAAAATTTGAACCCGGACGTAAGAAGACCCTAATTAACTAAACATATCATGTTACGACTAAGGTAAACTGAGTTTGAGTAATATTGGCAAACAGGATTTCAAATTCTATTATGAACTTAAGGGAATTGTAAGCGTATCTCATTTGGGTTGTGTAAGTAAGGATTAATAATTCTTGTTTTTACGTTACACACGTGTAACACTTCTTATTTAGTAGTGTAATTTAAACAAGAATAAAATATTATCTGACTCTGTCAATTCAGGCTAGTATCTTAGCTTATTTTAATTATATGAACACCTTTAAATCAACACGTGATGTATATCTCACGTGGAAAATGTAAAGCCTTTGCCCTATAATTAATTATAGTGAGTTACCTTTCACTTGGGAAGAATATTCTGATCTATGCAGATTCCAAACTCATGTATAGGGTGATTTTGTTCCACTAGCTAGATATGTTTAGGTGGGCCCATTCAGATCGGCCTGGTGTGTAATCTTTCGAGTCATTCAACACTAGCTACATGCAATACCATGGAGAGAGAGAGAGAGAGAGAGAGAGAGAGAGAGAGAAATTGTGTTGTTTCGTTTTGGTTGCTAGGGTTTGTCCCGTCTCCCCCACTGAAATTTCCTTAAAAAGCTAACTTAATATCGGCAAAATTTTAACTTCAAGTTGAAGGGCTTGAAAGAAAAAAAATAAAAAATTCTTTGCCTACTTTTAGTTTATGTTACGGTGAAACATTTTCTGTGTTGGTGACTCTTTTTTTTTTTTATAATTATTTTTATCCATGATAGTAAATTAGTTTGACATAATTGGAATAATTATAAAAGTAAGTGAGAAAATTATAGTCTATGATGCATTCTTTTTCGCCAAGTTTATCAATCTAAGTGTCATTTTCGTTTGTGAAAAAAAAAAAATCAGATTAAGACATATTCCAGCAACAACCATACTAAATTGAGTTATATCGTACTTGATAAGTTTTTTCTATTTGTTTTGGTTTTTCTGGAATTTGATTATACCATAGCTAGCTTTTTACCTTGAACATCCCAAAAGATGAGCATTTTAGAAAGTTCATTAGAAAATACCTTAGTTTGTGTAGTCTGTCTAAGAATGGTTAATGTTAGTGAATAACAGTTCAAGAATTAAACTATAGAAAAGATCTAACCTATCTACTAATTGTTAATGTTGACGAGTGCGATAATAATTGGGTTCGTCAGTTTTGCTTTTGCTTAGAAGTTGGAGTTTTAAGGAATTATTTGTGAAGAGCCCTCAAAAGAAAAGGAAAAAAAATCTAGCAAATGTAGTTAACTAGTAATAATATCTCCTTAATACATTAATTGAAATAAGCTTAATTAGTTTAAAGCTAATACAAAGCTAGCTACATCAGATAGCTACAGAGCTTTAAGGGAACAGAGATACTGAAAGACTGGGAGATTAGAGGGAGATACATAACACAGATACGCCCATGGCACCTACGCCTTAGAGCACAGTTAATTAAACCAACACACAAATTAAACTTCAATTAGGGCAAACTTAAAACAGAAGGAACTATGCTTATCTTGAAGACTTAAAAAACTTTATAACATGTGCACGTCCCTTCAATTTTGGGTTCAAACTTTGGTGGAGAAATCATCATCAATGGCAGCTTCCTTGGTTTTTTCTGTCTTTTCAGCCATGACAATTATATTTTGAACCACTTCAATCATGTCATTTGTAATGTCCACAGTTGGATTCAGAATCACTGCAGGACTCAGTTCTGGACACACCAAAGTACTGATCTTCATCACATCAATAATGTGCTCAGATAATTCTTGAACTTTTGGCTGATCTTCCAGGAATTTCTTTGCATTCTTGTAGACTACGTAAACCGCCATTTGAACAACCCCAAAGAAGAAGCCCAGAATGTTTGGAAACTGTTTGTCCGATAAACCAAGAGGAACACAAAAGATTAATATAATAATATATAGAGAAAGTTTCAAACTAAAGGGATAAAATTAATATAATTCTTCACGCCTGCATGTTACATGCATGTAACTTGTACATGTAAGCTTATATATGTAAACTACCAAGGTTCACTTACAGCTATGTAGTAGTCCTTGATCAGAAAACCATAGAAGAACCAAGCGACTGCACCTAATGTTAGGAAAAATGATAGCGGAAATGGCATGAACTCAACACTCTTGGTCCGTATTACTTGTCTCTGCACAAATTTACCAATGTTATCTTAAGACATTAATTTAACCCTGGAAGAAACTAAAACCTTCTTTGGAAGTACTACCTCTTCCAAAACGATATTACAGCACGGTTAGTTGAGATGTTACAAATAGGTAAGATTTGTTTTAGGTCGAAGTTGCTAATTACCAGGACACCAAGAGGTGCGACAAATACGCTTAGGCTGAACACAAGACAAATCCATCCCACAATCTTAAAACGTGTTTCACCTGTGGCTAGAAAGCGAGTCAAAACAACCATCATGCCGTAACTGAAAAGGTTCAGCAAGAACAGAAGCGTCGCGGTTGAGATCTGCAAGTGCCAAATAAAACCCATATGTAAGCTTCAAACTAGAAATTAAAAAAATTTGAAGGCTGTTAGTGTTATAGACAACCAATACATACCCTGGCCTTCTTAGGGGCATAGAAAAGGAAGAGGGCAATGTAAATAGTCTCTATGACGCAGCCAACCGAGTTGATTGTGATGACAAGAGTGGCATCCTCTTTCAACTCTTCCTTAAGGAGGGCGTAGTATACGTACATCATTGAACTCAAGAGCCCAATTACGTATGGAAGTGCTTGAAACCCTTCAGTTGTTTTTTTCTTGTAAACTGTATAAAAAGTTGGCCTGCAATTACAACCATCGTTGTTCTCATTAGCAAGGACGTACGCATATAACAATTTGAAAATTTTCCATGGAGTAGTTAATACATTGACCACTTACACTGGAGCAAGGAAGACCAAAAGGGAGATGATATTGCCTACGATAAAAGAATTGAAAAAGGGACAAGATAGAAAATATATTAGTCTTAGCAAATTATAATTTACCAAACATAAAAATTGGTTTGTAATTAAACTTGAAATCTTAAAGAGAACTTATTTAACACATACTACAAGCAATATTATGTAGCGTGCATTAATCAGTTGTGACCATTGATCAGTTGGTGAAAAAGAAAAGGAGGCAGAAGGGACACATGAGCTACAATACCTAAGAGGCCAAAGGCCAAACTCAAAGTGTGGTGAAGTGCCATATCTTTGGATTACAACCGAAAGATTGGAAGGCTCTCTTTGTTTCACTCACTCTATGATCCCTTGCCCACGCAGTGACAACAAGAGAGTTTTACTACACAACTGCAATCTTATACTTCTCAATACAAGACATGCTTAGAAGCAAAGGATGTAATCTATTTATACAAGGAGCCTGGGAGATCTAAGGGTCACGAATTTGAGGGATATCAAGTTGCATGCAAAAAAAGTGCGAAGCAATATCATTGTAACACTCTAGGGTTAACTTTCCAGTTGTTCATTTGAGCTTTGACGTTTACATAATCCAAACAGCTTTTTTAGCTAGCCCCTATTGCCCTATATTTTCCCTACTTAGTCTTTTCTCTTATCAACGAGAACGGCCTCACACCAGTTAAACCCTAGTGCAACTACTATTCCTGGTACGTACAAAAAATCCCTGGGGTCCCACCAAAGTTTCTTTCTGACGTGTCACCCACCAAGTGGTTTAATGGTTACAACTCATAGTTCATTTCTAGGGACTTCCTTTCTCTTTCTTAGTTGGCTCCTTTACTTCTTCAACACAAATTGTTTGTTCGGATTTCTTACCCAACAAATCAAAATTAATCGCATACATTAGTCAATATATGTTAAGTGATCTCTTAGTTGTTTATTTGAGTCTATTCTGAATATTATAAAATTCTTTTGCAAAATAATATACACTCTGCCGAGGGACCAAGCTGGGCATAGCTAGTGGCATAGGAGCCGACTCGGCGTCAGCAGCTTCATGCCGCACTGGAGTGATCCAACATGTACTCTGCACGTTCCATCGCTCCTCCGTTCATTTCCAATACTGATCGTGAAACACCAGATATTGAGGTCTAGAGTTCGAAGTGGAATATTTTATTTGCCCGTTCCTAGTCGTCATGGGAAAGAAAGCAGAGATAAAAACTATTGTTGATTTTACTGATTAGCAATGTATTAAAAGCGTGAGGCGTGAGCGAGGCGTCTAAGGGACAGCGCGGCCTAGGTGTGAGGCGTGAGGTGAACCCTCACGGGACATAATTTTTTAATATATACACTGAGCGTACACATATATTATATTAAAAAAAGATTATTAATCAATAATCACCATGAACACACACATATATTATATATATACACACACATATATATACATATTATATAAATATATATATATATATATAATAGAGGATGAAAAACACAATGAGCACACATATAACAATGCACGCAAACAACACACACATCAATTATATAAAAAAATTAAAATCAGAAAAAAAGGCAAAGAGACGATAGTGCAAGAAAGAGGTATGAGACAGTTAAAACCCTACCCAAAATTTGGGTTTGGGAGTTTGAAAAAAAAAAAAAAAAACCCTGAGGTGTGCCTAGGTAGCTCCGCGAAGCCTTCCGCCCACTCCCTCAAAACAGAAGCGACAACCCTCACGCCCAACCTTAGAGGACGCCTAGACGAGCCTTTTAAAACATTGCTGATTAGACCCGGTAATAATGGCTGGTATAGATTTTCCCTGCCGTCTTTTTACTATAAAAATGAACTATATATACTGTACTGCAACGCACTAGATTGAAGTTACATATCAAGACCACTTGCTCAGTCCTTTGTAGGAATATAGAGGGTTTGAAATTATTTCATTCACCCAGAATCGCACTAAGTAGCTTTTTGATGTGTAATCGCACTTGGTATGTACGTAGGGCTATCCAGAGATATCATGGCTCATTTGGCATAAAGAAGCAATCCGACGGTAAAGAATCAAGCTCAGAATCAGGACGGATCCCATGCTTTCTTACGCATGCAGGATTCAACTTTTCCTGTTGACCCTGTATAGCCGCCATACTCAATTCGTAAAACCCTATTCCTCTATAATATCCTGTGTACTCCATGTTTTAGCAATATTACCAGGTCACGTGCCAGTCATGTGCACCGATTTAATCGTTTTTTGCAAAGTTGAGTAGTTAAATAAGGAAAGTTCACATTGCCAAGAAACCCTATTGCTCATCCAAAACACTAATTTTGTTTATCTTGACAAAGTTTCCAAAAGAGTAATGCTAGAGAGTTTAAATTTGTAGATTAAATTAACAAATCAAATGAGACGTCACCAATAAAAAATGAGCACTTTTATCAACGATTAAGTAATAATTCAATCATCAACTTCCATATCATTTAGTTTACAAATTTAGTCTACAAAGTTAGTATTTTAGCATTACTCTTTTCAAAAAGAAGAAGAATGTTGGTGAGATTATTCTTCAGGTGGGTTTGAAAATCCAAAAATGTCATCCAATCACCAACTTCTATGTCATTTAGTTTACAAAATTTAATCTACAAATTTAGTCTCCCTAGCATTACTCTTTTCAAAAAGAAGAAAAATGTTGGTGAGATTATTCTTCAGGTGGGTTTGAAAATCCAAAAACGTCATCCAATCACCAACTTCTATGTCATTTAGTTTACAAAATTTAATCTACAAATTTAATCTCTCTAGCATTACTCTTTTCAAAAAGAAGAAAAATGTTGGTGAGATTATTCTACAGGTGGGTTTGAAAATCCAAAAGCGTCATTAGGATGAGATCGACTATCACGATCAAACCCAAATAATCTCCACGCCAGCCAAAATCATGAGCAAACCAGTCGAGTTTCAAATGACATTTTGATAACCGTTAGGGTTCAATATTGCCATCAACAATACCATCAATATTGTTCTTAACTTAACCACTTATTGCTAGGTGTTAAGTTTTATCAGAAAAAGTCTTGGTAATATTAGGGCTAGAAACTCTCATTTATTAATTGTATGTTATTTTGTCATATACACGATGTGGCATCCTATTCTTGAACACGCCCCTTCACACGTGACCTTAATTATATGGGGTCACAAGAGAAACCAATTCCTACATTGGGAACATATCAAGTCATTAGAGCAAGTCCACCCCACACAATTTAGCCCAGCACCCAGTCCAAAAAGCAGCCCAACACCCTGTCAATTTGCTCCAGCCCGCAAAACAGCCTGGCTCCCAACCCAAGCCAGGCAACAGACCAGCCCATTTCGGACAGACCCAGAGGCCGGCCAATTTGGTTGGCGCATGCAGCACACTCACGACTGGGCGCGAGTAGGAGACAAGGGTGCAGGCGGCGGGGCCCGCTTGTGTTCACCTGGATTAGGGCTACGTGGCCCTCCTTAGTGCCGTTGGATTTCCAATGGTAAAAAAAAAAATTAAATTTGACTTTTAAAATGTACCGTCCGATCACAGATCAACGGTCTAAGTTTTTTTCACAAAAAATAATAAAAATAATAATAAAAAAAGACCCAACGGTCAGAAATATGATCGTTGGCCATGTGGCAACGCCTTGGCTCTTGGATTTGAATATTTTTCAAATCCAACGGTCCAGATTAATTAACTATATTAAACTTTATTAAAAATTAAAAAAATACAGAAAAATTATTAAAAAATACAGAAAATTTTAAAAAGGTTATTATTTTTTTCTATAAATGCCTAACCCTCATCTTCCACCTTACACTACATTTCAATATTTTATACACTTTCTATACTATCTACATTTCAATATTTTCTACACTTTAAGAGAAAAAGTGTCTTCGTGGAAGCTCATTGAAGATATTTTTCTACACTTTAAGTGACACATGGCACGTCGGGATTGGTTCAAAATCTTAGTGGAAATCTATTCACAAAATAGTACGTTCGGATAATGACACGTGGCACGAGATTGGTTAAAAATCCTATCCAAAATTAAAACTATTTTATTTTTTTATTCTTTTAGAAAAAATTTAAAAATATTTTAAATGGGCTGGGTGCCAGCGCATTTTGTAGGGGTGGAGATTGTTTGTGCCAGCACATTTTTTCACTGGGTGCCAGCGCATTTTTTTAGGGGTGGAGATGCATTGGCCTGTTACTGTTCATTGGAGTCTATTACTATTCATTGGAGTGGATAAATAGGCTGGGTGCTAGCACAAAGTCCTTAGGGGTGGACTTGCTCTTATACTCAACTTAGCGCAGCTTTTCAAAAGCCTGGTCAACATTCATTCACTAGAGCCAACGCAAATTTTCGAAAATATCCTTAAGTTGGAGCTACCACAACTTTTCGAGATCCCAACTCATGACGTTTCGAAAGAATAGCTTGATTTGATACCATGAAAAACTTTTAGGCCCAACATGATCAACCACCAACATCACCAATATTGTCCTAACTTAACCACTTATTTGCTAGGTGTTGTGTTTTATCACAAAAGGTTTTGGTGATATTAGGGATGAAAATTCTCATATATTAATTGTATATTATTTTGTCATACGCCCGATATGAGATCCTATTCTCCAACAGTTTTTAAACAAAAATGCTACAAGACCGTCCATGGTCAAATCCTAAAACTCAAACCTGGGCGGTTTAAAAATAGGACAAGGATTGTCTACCCTCCACTTCCGGTGCCCTCCTGTTTTGTGTGGTCACGGTTAAGCCACGTCAACATTTTATATTACTACGAAAGCATTTTGTCTTATTATATCTATAAAAAATATATATATAAAATGTTGACGTGACTTAATCGTGACCACACAAACAGTAGAGCACCGGAAGTGAAGGGCAGACAATCCTTGTCCTTAAAAATAATCAAATTTAAGTACAGTAGGTACATATGAAATTTTTTGATGGAGCAGTGAAATGTATAAAGATAAGAAAGAACATTAACTACGAAAGCATTTTGTTAGGGAACCACTGACAACAACAATAACTGGCAGAGACGGCCCATAGGTAAGGCGAACAACGTGCCTCAGGCCTCACTTAAAATAGGCCTCTTATTATCTTTATACCCTTATTATATATTTTAAATTTTTTATCGTTCATCGACAAAAGTGCTACTTCAACCATATTTTTTATACCACATCTATACTACCTCTTTAACAGAAATAGACATACATTTGTTGGTGGGTCATACTTCTGTTAGAGAGATAGTATAAACGTGAGATAAAAAATGTGGTTGATGTTGCATTATTTTTTATCATATTCTTGATTAAAATGAAAAAAAAATCCCATATTCCCATGAATTCTATCAAAGTCTTTTATGCCAAGACTCTCACATTTGCCATGTTGTACATGTAAAACGCGAGTTGAAAGACAACATCAGTATGGTTACTAATGTGTCATTTAGCTAACAAAATAGTTAGTGATAGACTACTAGTAGGTAGGAGTAGCCAACTTCAAAATCCATGTAAAGTCCTTTTTCTTCATATGTGACGAATTTTTAACCCTAATACGTGGACAATACTAATCGAATGACATGAAGCATCTATGGCTGTTGGGTTTCACACGTCGACCAACCTGACTCTAATACCATAAAAAGTTAAAGAGTTCGATTAGAAGTACTTTTAAAAGGGTTGAAAGCGCTTTTAGTGAAAATATTTTTGGAAGCAATCATCAACAAAAATACAAGTGATTCCTGAAAAACACTTGAAGTCCTTCCTATAAAAGCATTTCAAGTGCTTTTGGAGCTTATAAACATTTCTTTATAAGTGCCTTCAATTATTTTAAACACTTCAAAACGAGCCCAAAGTTCCATCATAACACCAGTTAACAACCTAACTGTCTCACCTTTATATCCTCACAAAAAAAGCCTCCGATTAAGTGAACACTTAGCGTTCCAATATTACATAAAATAGGTTCGTCGGCGTAAAGACAAGTTTATTGGTTATAGATTTTGAAAATTGTCCATTATGTTCGTCGGCACTCTCCTAACACTATTAAATTAAAAAGGGTCCATGAGACGATTGCTCCGATACTGTAAGCATTTGATAAAACAAAACACAGAAAGATCCCACTACAAAAATATCCTACTCTTGATCCTATCCAAGTCGAAAATGGTTCGTTTTTTATTTTTTTTTCTTTTTATTGAGAATGATAGAAATTTCTATTTTTTTTAAATAGTTATTGCATGCTATCTATCTTATATAGTTTTTTTTTTTTTTTTTCTAATAGGCCATCTTATATAATTATTGAATGCAATTCTAATTTAAACTTTTGAATATTGTATAAAATTGTTTAAATGCATGAGTGTATATGTCGTTATGCACTGGATATTTTGGAAGAAGAAAACTACATAGATGTCAAATTAGACGTAAGTTTAACAACTGAAATCACTAGAAGAGACTGCATCCACCTCAAATCACTACGAGCTCTGACCAATCGATGCAAGGGCATCCACTACAAAATTCACCTCTCTAAAAAATGAGAGAAGCAGATTGATTGAAACTTGCAGGCCAACCTCTGAATATTGAACAAGATCGTGCGTGTCCTCCAAGGAGCAAAAATGACTCCATTGATCAAATCAATAAGCGTCTTTGAATCTTCCTCCACTTCCAGGAAATTTAGATCTTTCTGAAAGGCTGCTCCAAGACCATCTTTCCTTCAGCAACCAGAACATTCGCACGCCAATCTTCCTGGCGCCAGCCAGAATCGGAGATCCGGTCTGATGCCAAAGTACGAACCTACAAGCAGCTTGCGATAGTTATTGCCAATCACCAGATTACAAACCCATCCAAGATTACAGACCCATCAGTATCAACTTGAAAGCAGGATAATCCGGAGGTTTCCCACCGATGGCAGGAGGAACAGATTTAACTCCTTTAGAAGAATTACAATCGCGGTAGTTATTGACAATCACCATAGCTTTATGAAAAACCCTAGAAACAATCGAAAGTTTTTCATTAAACAGCCAATCGTTCCGATCTTTCCACAACTACCAGAAATCATAAGAGCAAGGGAAAGAGGAGACAAGCCAACATCCAAGTTAGAATTGGCATCAAGATTATCAAGCCAATGAATCAGATCATCCTTCCCAACAGGATTAACTGAAGAGGGGCAATGGTTCAAATCTGCATTGCAACAGGGTATCTTATAAATAAGTGATTAACGCACTCATCTTCCAGGTTACATATATGGCAGCAAGAGCTCTCCCAATGACGAACTTGTGAATCCTCTCTTTCGTATTGAGTCTCTTTCGAATAAGAAGCCAAGCAAATAACTTACTTTCAGAGGAATGCATGACGTCCACACTTTATTCATGAGAGTAGTGTTAAAAACATAGTAGTAATCCGCACAATCGATATAGCTGCTGATTTCATAATGGTGAATTTATCTTTAGTTTTAGGAACCCCAAACAAAGCTCCAGAGGAATGGATATGGCTTTAATAATATCAACAATATCATGAGGCACCAAGCCATTAATAAAGCTCATATTAACAAGTTAACACAATTGTAAAACTTAAGAAAAAAAGATTTAAGTAAAACTCATTATATGATCATTATACGTAAAGATTTTCCGTTCTGTATTATTAAATTCTTTTTTTTATACATGATTGTAACTATTGTTTATAATTTTCTCTAACGTGATGCAAGGAACAATGTCATACATATTGTCATACTTGTCGTCAACGGAAGAATATAGTTGAATTGAATACACCAAAAGCTTGTTACCGAAAAAAAGAAGAAAGAATACACCAAAAGCTGGGAAGGTAGCATACAAGCATACGTGGCAACAAGCACTACCGGTTGTGCTCCTAATGACAGCAATAGAACCAATATTTGCATAACATGCAAAAAACATACCTAAAACCAAAGTCTAGTGCTACCTCTATTGTACAACTTTAATTGGTTTCTATTTATCCGTTAGGTTAAACTGTTCAATGTATTTTTCGAAAGAACGAGAAAGATTGCTAAGAAGATTCGATTTCTCCTGATCTTTAAATATACATGTTAAATTGTAACTTAGGTAATCATACATGTTAAACTATTACGGGCGTATTTTTGGTGGAAAAAGAGCATTGGTCTCTGGACCCTTGCATTTCAGCAGATGTTGATACATCCATCATTGTATCATTTGTGTCGAGACCTAGAATTTGGACTTACATGGCTTAGAGTGAGAGACTAGCGAATTTAATCTATGGGGATTTACTTGGGTAAGCGATTGGCTTCGTTTGTCTGGTTAGGCTAACGTGGCATTGTTTTTGGCGATGTTATTTATTGTTAACTTAGTAGATATGATTTGAGGAAAGTTATTAAAATAACATCTCACTGTCATATTGGTGATTGGATTAAATATATATCAGTATAGTTAGTTCATAAATTCATTATATAACACTATTTTACAAACACAACTTTTTTTGTTTTTTTGGAAAATATTTATTTGCATCCTTAATTAAATAAATTTATTTCCATGAAAATTGAGTGTTAAATTGGATTTTTGTTCTAGTATTTTTTTCTTATGTACGTACATAATTTTGAATGTATACATGGTTATATTCTAGTCATATGTACACTGATATATTTATCACTATACCTATGCATATAAATTAATCTACCTGTAAAATTGTGTTCATGTTCAAAATAATGTACTAGGACAAAAACCAAAATCCAATCCGAGGCTTGGTTTCAACAATGGGTAATGTTAGGAAGACTAAATTTGTAAACAAAATCTTGTAAACCATATGATATAGAAGTTGATGATTTGATTATTACTTCAGCGTTAATTAACGTGCTTATTTTTATTGGTGACACATCATTTAGTTTGCATATTTAGTTTACCAAACATTACCCTTCAACAATGAATAAAGCAATCTTGTCCGATGATGAAAATCTAGGATTTCAATTAATGCGCGCATAAACCAAAATCCCTTCTTTCTCTTCAGCTTAAAGACCAATTTTTATTTCATAACGGCCAAGAAACATATGTAATTACTGTGAAGACAGTTATTCCCTCGAAAGAACAAGAGGAGGCTAGTCTATACATGAACCAGCCTCATATGCTTAAACAAAGATAAAGGAAAATTAAACATCATGGAAAATTAAAGATGCGCCAAAAGGACATATGTTCACTATGATACATATGCATCATGACGTCTTAAACATTTATATAGAGCGATCGATCTCGATGGTTCAGGTACAAGCAGGCAAACGACAGATGATAAAATATTCAAACTTCACATGTAACCAGTTGGCCTGGCATGGATGGTTCGATGATCTTCTCGTTACGGCATGTTTGTGCATGCACATATTGGTCAGTGCCACGCTCAGAGTTTTGATGAGCATCAGTACTATTGGTATCCGAGGTTACGGGTGCTTGGACTTGTACCTCCACCTCAGGAGTAGTAGTTAAAATTTTGATTTGCTTCACAACATCAGCCTTGTGTTCTGGTAGCTTTTCCTCCACAATTGTTTTGGTGTTCCTGTACTTTGCATAGAGGGCCATCTGAACCACCCCAAAGGAGAAACCAAGTATGTTTGGGGTCTGCAAATGAAAAGATCATGTGATTAATTAATTAAAGTCAGCGGATATATTCTTATACAAACGATATTCTACGTTAAATTCATATGAGTAAATTTCAAAAACTTGCGTGCAGATGGGATGCAATATATCAAAATAAATGGCCATAAAGTAACCTTATTAAATTTTGCGAACAATATATTGTAGCTTCTTAAATAGTTCTTGTTGCTTTAATATATGCCACTAAATTAAACCTGGCATAAGAGAGTGGTCCATTAAGGGACAGTGTTTGCATAACAAATGATTGATTTTTTTCCATTTCCTTATAATCAGCATATGCTTTTTAATTAAATTATTCTATTATCTAATACACTTTTAACCTTTATAAGGTAATCACGGCCTTTTTTTTGTTTGCCACGATATAAGCCAGTTAAAGCTTGATGTGATCAAGCTAGCGTTATACATGCATGGTGGCACACATTTACATATAATCACCAGATTTTTCTATTTTAAAAATCATCAAAAGCAAGTTATTCCACAATTAAGGACAGGTTAACTGACACACCTAGCTTACTAATTAAACAGGAATAGCCGTAAAAATAATAAATATTAGTTTTATTATACACAAATAAAATGACTTACTGCAACGTAGAGATCCTTGAGGAGTAAGCCATAACAGAGCCACATAACGGCACTTAGGGTGAGGAAGAAGGATAAATTAAACGGCATGAACTCCACGCTCTTGGTGCGGATAACCATTCTCTGTAACACACAAAATCAAATCATGCATATATTAATATCTTAATGCATATAGATTGAGATTATGTTAAACCTTTAAAGATTTGATAACAGTACTTGATTAATCAATTACCATGACGCTTAAAGGTGCTGCAAAGACACTGACAGAGAAAGTCACACAAACCCATCCAAGAACTTCGACGCGGGTCGGCCCTTGTGACAAGAAGTGAGACAGAAGAAGAATCAAGCAAAATCCCCCGAAGTTCACCAGTAAAAGCAGCCTCAGAGTAGACACCTGCACCCAAATTTAATTTATTAATTCTAATTAAGTCCTTTATACAAGTCATATTCTACATGGAATTCAGCTAAACTAATCGAACTGCGAAGGTGGCACTACTCACCCTCGCATGCTTAGTTGCATATGTAAGGTAAATTGCAATATAAATGGTCTCTATGACACAACCGAATGAGTTGATGGTGATGAGCAGGATCACATGAGACTTGAGGAATGCATAGTATATCCATATCATTGCACTGAATAGTGCAAACACATATGGAACTGATTGAAATCCCTCCGTCGATTTCTTTTTATACACCCTCCAAAATGTCGGCCTGCATCACCCAAAACATTAGTCGAAGTTAAATTACTACTTAAATCTCGTTAATTGCCTCATTATCCCTGAAATAAATAACAAAAAGAAACTTACAGCGGAGCTAGAAAAACGATAAATGAGACAATGTTGCCTGTTTAAATTGAACATCGTAAGAAGAAGAGAAGTTAATTTCTATTGAAGAAAAGTAGAATAAGGAAAACTAAAGAGAAACGATTTTGCACAATTCAGTTTATTTCCTCCCCTTATTCAATCTAAAGATCATAAATAAGTAGGGGTGTGCATGGGAAGAAAAGGGGTGTGCGGAATGCTAATATATTGTTATACCTAGAATGCCAAAGGCAAAAGCCAATGGATGGTGAGAAGTTGATGCAGTCATGGTAGCTAGAGTTCTCTCTTTGGAGATGTGTAGCAACTGAAACTGAAACTGAAGGAACAGGGTTTTACTATGAAGCTATATAGCTTAGCCCTGTATCCTCTTATATCTTTCTGATATTCCGTCTTTGCCACGAGATCCAGAATACAAAGGGTCCTTGGTATTTATAGAGAGAAGATGAGGCTATGTTGTTGCATGAAGGCTGAATTGTGATGATTACTTTATTAGCGTTTAGCAGTAGGTGGCTGTAGTACAGAAAAACCAAGCACCCATGACATTAGAACAAGCATATTTGTGAATGCCAACTCACAAATGTGAGTCGGTATTTTTAATTATTGTGCAACACACTTACGTTACATATTTGGAAAGGTTAACTTCCTTAGCTCCTCTTTCACGTGACACCTCCTAAGCCACTTCCTTTTTCGGTTTATCACTTTCTATTGCTTTTAGCTGTTTCTCTAGGAGTACTCCGGCTCTTTGGCTAGCTTTGGCAGTACTTTCAAGCTCATTCAACCGCCAAAACCTCTCAATATTCCCAGAAACTTCTCAATAAATTTTCTTCTATCACGCTTGCTGATTACTTTATTGATCGCATCTCTCAATAGGAGCAATAGGGCTGTTATGATCATTATTGAACTTATTCAAGAGGTGAAATATAACCTAAGTACGTATAATCTTCTTTATCAAAGGTTGAATCGATCACTAGAAGAATTATGACAAAAAATAGGATATGTTGTTTGTAAATAAAACTTTCATGCATCAAAGAGAAGCAAATGAAAGACTTTTATGAAAACTATCGTAGAGTTGAGAATGAAATTTTATGATGTACATGTCATATCATGAATTAGTACTGCATACAATCTCCAAAAACAATCAATTATTTCCATATAACAGTTGGAATATTGTTTTCGATATAAGCACCTACTATTGCTCGTCTAAAAAAAAGTGAGAAAGGCTTTGAACTTACTTTGCTCAAGCAATTTTCATTTTACAGCGCTTTTTTTTTTTTTTTTTGAGTTAGAGTGATAGCGTTAGTAAGTTAAATGTTAGATTAGTTACTGACGGAGTTCAAACCTACGCTGTCATGCAAGGGCACAACAAATTTTCACCATTGTGGTAAAGGGTCACTTGCTTTACAGTTAGATGAGAGGTCGATGTAATCAATAATTAAATATGATACATGTAACATTACTCATAATAATTTTGCACGTTTTTATATTAGCCTCACAATGGGTTAGCAATATTGTTTTTCAAATTCGCCTTTGGCGAGAATCGAATCTAAAACCTCTCACTTACAAGTAAAAAAAAAACACTAGACTATAGTACTAAGTAGCTATTCACTTACTCATACGGCTCATTTCGATGTGCTTTTAAGATGATTGAAAATGCTTTTAGACAAAATGCTTTTGGGTTCCAAAAACACTTAAAGTGCTTTCTGCAAGAAGCACTAATTATGTGCTTCTTCTAAGAAACACTTTAAGTGTTTTTTAAGAATTTACTTGCATTTTTAGTAAAGATTGATTTTAAAAATATTTTCACTAAAAACACTTTTAATCATTTTAAAAGTATATCCAAACAAGAAATTCACTACCGCATAAATATGTCAAGCCTAAGGAGTAGTTCAAGTCATGACATCTGTGAAGCAAACCTTCTTTTTATTTTTTGGTGGGCGATTATAGCATAGAAAAAAAAAGGGTATTGCGCTCTATTCTCATATAGCTTTTGACCGTCACGCGTGAACAGGGGATTCAAAGTGGCCATGTTTGGATTGCTTCAAATGGCAGCATTTGATCTCATGACAAGTATATGTATCTACCTGTTTACGTAAGTATATGAGTGCATTTTTACTCATTACTATCAAGTGACAGTAATGTTTATCATCCTATTTATTATCATTGGATGAGTAAATTTTGAGATTTGTGTCTACCTATTACACATATCTCGAAATTTAAACTTATTTAACGGTTATAAATAGAGTGGTGAGCATTGTCATCATCATCATCATCATTTGAGAGAGATGAACAAAAATATTTCCTAATTATATTGCTAAAACACCACAATCGCCCTTTGAGTTCCTCCATGGTTAAATGTTGTTGTATAAATATGGGTTTGTGAATGGTTCCTCCATGAGGTTAGATGTTTGTGTGATTGCATTTTTTGTGGTTTTGAAATGTAAAGATGGACTGGGAAGTGGTAAGTGTGGGGTTTGATTTCTGAAGTATATCGATGATCATGGTATGATTAATTAAGATTAGCAAGCTTGGTGTACCTCCTATATCTGTGATTAGTAAAATAATTATTGCCCCATCGTGTTATTAGTTTTAGGAAAATATTGGTGAAGATATCTTTCTTATGACAAGCTCATCAGGTGAGTAACGTTGGTGAGCTAGGATGTGATGTGATCGTCATTTTATATTATTTTAGGATTTTTTAGATATAGACCCTAGCAATTTTTATTTCTTGGAAAAATCCACCTAATTCTAAACATCAAAATAAAATTCAAATTTGAAAAAGACTGCCAAATAGAAAAGTAATTGACCTATTATTACAAAATATTTACAACTTGTGCCACAATATTCAAATAAAATCAATAAATATTATTACTTACCTTAATTGTAATGAACAAATAATTATTGCACATACCATTACCCCTAACATATATAATTATATATATACATAAATACTTCAAAAGTATATCATACTACTAAAAGTTCAATATACATATAATTTACCTATATGTATATAGTACTACTATACGTTCAAATATATATATATATATATATATGTGTGCAGTACTAACATTTATGTTAAAAAATTATTATATGTAATTAGTTTACCTATTTGTAAATTTATGATTAGCAAATAATATATTTTGTAGGTAAGTTAATAATATTTTGTAGGTAAATTAGTATTAAATAAAATAATATTGCTTTATTATGTAGGTAAATTATTTTGCATGTGTTTTGCATATATTGGGTTTGTTTATTATGTAGGTAAATTATTTTTCATGTATTTTACATAGATAGGGTAAATTATTTTGAGCAATCTAAGGGTAAATTATTTTGAGCAATCTAACATTTTAAAATTTCAATAGTAGGTGCCCTATTTGAATCAAATAACATTTTTTTAGGTAAATTATTTTGCATGAAGTTTTACATATATTAGTCATTTTTTTTATATATGTGTGTGAAATAATTTACCTACATTAATATGTAAAATATAATTTTAGTGACTTAATTAAGCATGTCAATATATTAGACATTTTTATTGTTATTATATATTAGGGAATGAATTTATAACAAATGTTTTTTTAGTAAAATTATTAATTCTCCCTTATAATTCGCATGGCATTAATTGTGTACATCAAACATTCAAATAGGGGTGTTTTAGGAATTTAGAAAATTTTAAATGTGTTAAGTCAAACATAATTAATAATTTGCTGATGTGGAATCTAGTAAATGAGTTTTATTCGAGTAAAAAACTTATGTCGAGTTTTATGTGAAGAAAATTAAGTTTTAAAGAATAAAGTTATATTTTCAGATTATTTTATAACTATAGCAATCCTTTGATTAATCCCGAGGTAGTAGGATTGCGCTAATTGACCTGCACTTTTCCAATCAAATTTTAGTCCTTAGAGATCCTAACGTTATACAGACACGAGGACGTACGAACAGGAGAGAGACGTGGAAAGATTCCAAGAACATCAGTTTGTTTACCTTAACTGTTTGCACTGGACAGCTTAGGCTATTTTCAACCGAATGTTCCAGATGATAAGAGGGTCAAAAATGGTCTGAAAACTGTCTCCAACCGAGGGTTAGGTCAAACAGTTCGTGGACCTCATGGGACAAAAAAGGCCAAAAGGCTAACCAGCTGGTTCAACCTAGCTAGCAGCCCCAAGCCGGGCCACATATTTGAATGCAACGGCTAGCTGACATTAGCATGACGTCAGCTAGCTGTTATATTTGTTTTTTTTTTTTACAGTTTTTTCTTTATTTATTTTACAAAATTAAAAAAAATTAATTCTATTTGTTCCCTATAACTTCCTAAGCCATTAAACAACATTAAATTTAATTTGTAGTTTTTAAATTTAAATAATAAATTATGTTTGGCCTTTTGGCCCTCGGTTGGAGATGATTTTTTGTCATAGGGCTATGTCCTTTTGCCTTCGGTTGGAGATAGTAAAGCGATATGGCCATGCATTATTTATTAAAATATTAATTTCTTTGAGGGTCAAAGGGCTAAAACGAATCATCTGTCCCTCCTTTAGTTGGAGATGACCTTAATTACCTAGTACATGAGCCTAAAGTTTTTGAGAGAAAAACGATAATTTTATTGAAGACACTTATTGTTCAGTGTTCAGTGGCAAGGTTATAGAAGGTACACTAAGCTAGCTACACGGTTACACCATTAGCATTCCTAAAAACATGTTACGAGCGTAGTTTTAATTGTATGTACATCATAACTAGCAAAGCATGCACTATGAATCAAACTATAAATTCACGAGAAATTATTAGGTGTTACCGTATTACCACAGCACTCATGCTACCGCTGTTGGAAACCTGTCATCTGTTCTTTATTTTTGAAGCTGAATTTAGAACCTATTTTAATCATTTTTAGAATATAAAATTAAAGATAAATGTTGGGATTTAAAAGACTTATCTACTTTGGAGATGTCTATCTCACAAATAAGAATGTAACACAGCGGAAATTGATAGGCAAGAGAAAAAGAATATTCAAGGTAACACTCAAAACTTTTCTTATTCTCACACAAACTAATACAAGAGAAATCACTCAAACACTCTTGGAAGCTATGAATGCTTCTTCTACTTATTCTCACTTTAGAGAGCCTTCTTGTCTCTCTTACTTCTTCTTATTCTTTCTCACTTCTCTTTTCTTCTTCTTATATCTTTCATTACAACATACTCACCTATATTTATAGGCAAGTATAACCAACCATACCAAGTGTGAATACCAAGTGTGAAATCATCCTAGCCATTATTCTTGATTCTCTTAAAGTAGCCCACCAACATAGACTTTGCTTATGAACATAATGAACACATGCCATATTCATGCTAGAATTGTCTAGCATTTTCAATGCATGCACCCACCATTCTAGAAGCAAGATTACCTTTCAACATCCCCCCTTAATCTTGCTTGTGACGCCGATTGAGTTTCTCAGTCTGATAAAGACTTCTTGCTTGAGTGGCTTAGTGAATATGTCTGCAATTTGGTCTTGAGACTTCACGTATTCCACTTGCACATCCTTTCTTGCAATGCACTCTCTTATGTAGTGATAGCGGGTATCTATGTGCTTGCTCCTGTCATGGAATACTGGATTTTTTGCTAGAGCTATTGCAGACTTATTGTCGACATAGATCTCTGTTGGTTCTTCTTGTGGCATGCTTAATTCTGTCAGCAAGTTTCTCAGCCAAATTACATGACAAACACATGCGGTAGCAGCTACGTATTCAGCTTCACATGTAGATAGTGTGACAATCGGTTGCTTCTTCGACATCCATGTGAATGCAGTGTCTCCAATGAAGAACACAAATCCAGTAGTGCTTTTTCTATCGTCAGAATCTCCTGCCCAATCACTGTCGCTATATCCAACAAGTTTGTAGTCACTAGAACTTGAATAGAACAAGCCAAAGTTAATAGTACCTTTAAGGTATTGAAGAATTCTTTTGGCAGTCTTCAAGTGTGTAGTTGTGGGATTCTCCATGTAGCGACTGACTAATCCGACGACATAGAGAATGTCTGGTCTTGTGCATGTCAAGTAGCGCAAGCTTCCAACTAGACTCTTGAAAAATGTTGGATCTACACTTTCTCCTTCATCATGCTTGGTTAGTTTGACTCCACACTCCACTGGCGTGCTTATGGGCTTGCAGTCGTGCATTTTGAACTTTTTCAGTATCTCATTTGTGTAGCTTTCTTGGGAGATGAAAATGCCTTCTTCGCTCTGCTTAACTTCAATGCCTAGGTAGTATGCCATTAGCCCGATGTCCGTCATCTCAAATTCTTTGGTCATCACTTTCTTGAACTCTTCAAACATGCTTGGATTACTCCCAGTGAAGATTAGATCATCCACATATAAGCACACGATCAAAATATCTCCATCTTTGACTTTGACGTAAAGAGCATGTTCATGAGGGCACTTGGTGAAGTTGTTTTCTTGGAAGTACTTGTCGATGTGACTATTCCATGCTCTTGGCGCTTGTTTTAACCCATAGAGGGCTTTCTTCAGCTTCAGAATCTTGTCTTCATGCCCTTTGATTTCATAGCCTGATGGTTGCTGAATGTAGACTTCTTCTTCAAGGACTCCATTTAGGAAGGCGGACTTCACATCCATTTGTTGAATCTTCCATTTGTTTTGAGCTGCCAAAGAAATTAGCAATCGTATCGTTTCCAAACGAGCAACAGGTGCAAATACCTCATCATAGTCGATTCCGGCTCTTTGACTATAGCCTTTCGCCACTAGTCTCGCCTTGTATCTTTCGACCTCTCCGTTGGCATTTTTCTTTGTCTTGTACACCCACTTGACTCCGATGGCTTTGTGTCCTTTTGGAAGAACAGTGAGTTCCCATGTTTCATTTTTCTCGATTGCTTCAATTTCTTCATCCATTGCTTTCCTCCACTTAGTATCTTGTACTGCTTCTTGGAAGTCGACTGGTTCACAATCAGCAAAGAGACAGAAAAGTGTAGGATTATCAAGTCTTTCAGCTACCTCATAGAGATCTCGTATACTTCTTGTGCGTGGTACTTCTCTTTTATTTAGGCTCCCACTTGATGATGTTGATGCTGGTGAATTGCCATGATTGGTTGATATTGGTGAAGCAGGTGGAGTAGTGGATTCTTGTTGAACCTCTCTTGCTTGCTCCATCGTCCCTTGTTCATTTTCTTCTTCAAATTGAGGAAAGAAATGAAGATCTCCTGCATGCGGGCCAAAATCCCATTCTTCTTCTTCGTCGAACGTCACGTCTCGACTGATCACCGTCTTCCCATTGTTTGGATTATACAACTTGTAGCCTTTTGAATTTGAGTCATAGCCGATGAATATGAACTTCTCACTTTTGTCGTCGAGTTTGGCTCTCCTCTCGTCTGGTACATGTACATGGGCTATGCTTCCAAAAACTCTTAGATGAGAGATACCTGGTTTTCTTCCACTCCATGCTTCTTGATGAGTCTTTCCCCACACACTTCTTGTTGGAGATCGATTGGATAGGTAGACAGCACATGCTACAGCTTCTGCCCATAACTCCTTAGGCAATCTCTTGCTTTTGAGCATACTTCGAGCCATGTCGATGATAGTTCGATTTTTTCTTTCCGCCACACCATTTTGTTGAGGGGATCTTGGAACTGTCAAAGGTCGACGAATTCCATTGGCTTCACAAAATTCTTGAAATTCCTTTGAAGTGAATTCTCCTCCTCGATCAGATCTCATGGCTTTGATCTTGCAACCACTCTCTTTTTCTACGGCGGCTTTGAACTTCTTGAATGCTCCAAAGACTTCTGATTTCTGCTTCAAGAAATAAACCCAGGTTTTTCTTGAAAAATCATCAATGAAGAGAAGGAAATAATTATTTTTACCCAAAGAGCTTGGTTTTATAGGACCGCACACATCGGTGTGAATGAGCTCAAGTGGCTTCTGGGCTCTTGTGGTCGACTCTTTTGGAAAGCTTTTCCTGAATTGGTTTCCAAGTAAACATCCTTCACGAACTTGATCAGGGTGGCTGATGCACGGTAATCCTCTCACCATCTCCTTCTTAGATAATAACTCCAATCCTCCGAAGTTAAGATGCCCAAAACGAAGATGCCAAAGCCAAGATATGTCTTTGTAACATATCTTGAGACACTTTGCAACATCGTTTTGAATGTTCATGGGAAACATCCTATTCTTTGACATTTTCGCCTTGGCAATTAATCTTCCTTTGTCATCTCTAAGAAAAAGGATATAATTTTTTGTATGAAAATCATAACCTTTTTCTAAGAGTTGACCCAAACTCAAAATGTTGCTTTTCATATTGGGCACGTAGTAGACATTTGAAATTAATTGGTGACCGCCATTTTCAAGGGGAATAAGGATGTTACCTTTTCCTTTTACGGGTATTTTGGATTCGTCTCCAAAAGAAACGTTGCCACTTACTGATTCATTGAGCTCTACGAACACGCTTCTTTTTCCACACATGTGGTTGCTGGCGCCGGTGTCAAGATACCATGTATAGTCTTGGTCTCCATCATTGTTCTTGCATGCTAGTAGCACAACGCCATTCTCTTCTTTATCTTCTTTCACATAATTGACCTTCTCATCAAGTCTGTTGTTTGGAGCTCTACATTCCCAAGCATAATGCCCGAACTTTTGACAATTATAGCATTGAACTTGAGATTTTTCATACCTCAAGTTTGAGCGTCCTCTCCCACGACCTTTTGTTGAGCTTTCTCCTCTTTCGTAGTTGCTATGGTTGTTGAAGTTCCAACTTCGTCCACGCCCATGTCCACGCCCACGTCCGCGACCTTGGCCACGACTTCTTTCGTTTTGGCTTCTCTCGTTGTCGAAGCTTTCTTCTTTCTTCTTTGGCTGAACATGCGTCTTGAGAAGCTGCTCATCATTCCCTTGCCTCTTCTTATGTTTCTCTTCATATGCTTGTAGCGAGCCCATTAAATGCTCTATACTGATTTCTTCCAAGTCTTTAGTTTCTTCAATTGTCACGACAATGTGCTCGAACTTGGGGTCCAACGAGCGTAGTATCTTCTCCATAATTCTAACATCTTCTAATTTTTCACCGTTTCTTTTTAATTGATTGGAAACGGCTAAAACTCTTGAGAAGTAATCGGAGATTGATTCAGACCCTTTCATTTGTAAAGATTCGAACTCACCTCTTAATACTTGAAGACGAACCTTTTTCACTTGTTCGGCTCCTTTGTAAGAGGTTTGAAGCTTCTCCCATGCTTGCTTGGCGGAGGTTGCACTTGAGACCTTCTCAAAGCCATTGTCATCTAATGCTTGGTAGATGAGGTAGAGAGCCTTCTTGTCTCTCTTTCTTGAATCTTTCAAACTCTCCTTCTGGGGTTGGGACAGAGTAGCTTCATCTTCTGGCTCAGTGTAGCCTTTCTCCACGACTTCCCATACATCATGTGCTCCCAAAAGGGCCTTCATTTTGATACTCCAATTATCGAAGTTGTTGTTGTTGAGCACTGGAACTTGGAAAGCTGCCATAGCGTTGTTAGCCATGGCTCTGATACCACTTTGTTGGGATTTAAAAGACTTATCTACTTTGGAGATGTCTATCTCACAAATAAGAATGTAACACAGCGGAAATTGATAGGCAAGAGAAAAAGAATATTCAAGGTAACACTCAAAACTTTTCTTATTCTCACACAAACTAATACAAGAGAAATCACTCAAACACTCTTGGAAGCTATGAATGCTTCTTCTACTTATTCTCACTTTAGAGAGCCTTCTTGTCTCTCTTACTTCTTCTTATTCTTTCTCACTTCTCTTTTCTTCTTCTTATATCTTTCATTACAACATACTCACCTATATTTATAGGCAAGCATAACCAACCATACCAAGTGTGAATACCAAGTGTGAAATCATCCTAGCCATTATTCTTGATTCTCTTAAAGTAGCCCACCAACATAGACTTTGCTTATGAACATAATGAACACATGCCATATTCATGCTAGAATTGTCTAGCATTTTCAATGCATGCACCCACCATTCTAGAAGCAAGATTACCTTTCAACAATAAAAACGCCAGAAAAAGGAGAAGATAAAAAAAAAAACCGACCGCCACCCCAATAGCCCGACTCACTATAGCAGAACCCAACCGGCAGTGCCTCTTTCCGCCACCCTGCCCCCTCCCTCTCTTTTCCTTCCTCTCGGGTATCTCCTCATCCTTTCCTCTCTCATTTATCTTCTTTTTTCTTTTCATGTAAATTTTAAATTCAATCTGGAAAACAATTTGATGTCCTTAACTTGAAACTTTTGAAGATTGAAGAGTAGGCAGATCGATCATTCGCAAATAAAACCCTATAAAGATTCAATTGCACATATGACCGAGAAATCATTATCAAACAGATATGCGAGAAGAAGAAGAAAAAAAAAAGGAGGGACGAAAGCAAGAGATGGTTGTCGGGTTGGAGGCTGGGGTCGACTATGGTGAGAGATTGCCGAACTTCCCCATACGGTGGGCGGTGGTTTTTTTTTCTCCATTTTCTCCTTTTTACTTTGTTTAAGTGATAAAATTGATTCAAGTCCAGCTGTATAAACAATGGACAGATGACCAATTTTTAATGAAAATACCACAACTGATGGAATAATACCGTATTACCTAATAATTTCTCATGAATTTACCGGTGAAATGGTTCAAATCATTCTTCCAATATTTCTGAGTGAATTCCAAAATTAGATCGAATTACTGGCGAAATGGTTAGGATTCACTTACAACAAATATACAATTATTACTGAATATAGTATGCTAAAGTTTAAAGTTCAATTTTCAGGGTATAGCTAGGTATTGTACACATCTTATATTAACTAGAAAACAGTATTATGTCTACGTTGTTGTCACTTGGTATATATAATTTATTTTTCTTTTTTTTTTTTTGAGATGACAAATGCGATAATTCTTCATCAATGACTCACACTTCTTATCAACATAATTTTATTTAGTAAAAGAAAAGCAAATATCTCAACCCATGCATCTAGACTAAATTACGTCTATAGATCTTATAATTAACCTAACTGATTTGTTTGTAGTACATATGGTGTTTTGTTTCACCATGGATGTTGCCCGCAGTCATAGCACTCATTTTTGTTTTTGTTTCAGTATTTTCCTTGAATATAATTTACACAAAGACAGATAGTGAATGATAAAATTGAGAGATTTTTTAGTGTACCAAAACATTGCTTGGTATAATGAGTATCATAGTATAAGTGGATGAACACTTAAAGAAAAAAAAAACGTATTTGCACTTATATTATGACACTTAATATACCAAGTTGTATTCTAGATACACGAAAAAATTAGTCAATAAAATGGGGTGACACCATTTAAACTTAGCTAGGCCACTCCTCTCATTTTCGTGTTCTCGAAGAACCGATACGTGGGCATCCCTCATTGTTTTCAAAGCAAAAAGTGTTTTAACTTACGTAACAGGTAGTCAAACCCTAATTACTAGCTAACTGATACAATTCGTTCTTTAATTCACCTTTTGTAAGTGGTCAAATCAGCATGCACGTCGCAGGGTCTAGGTTATATTCCACAGATTCTGCTATATTCCTAACTCTGATTTGATTGCCTTTCGCTTGATATATGTACATTGTGTGTGAATGATTAATTAGGAAAAAAAAAAGTTTTAGAGAAATTTTTATGTACTTAAAATACTCGTTATATTGTATATTTTAATATGTTATAATATGAGTATTCATATGATAAATATCTATCACATTTACTATATATCAATGAAAAAAGTAATGATTTTTATGTGTTATAATATGAGCATACAAACTCCGCCGTGTAAGTTTATCTTACATTGCCGGTCCCAAGCCCGGATAAAGGAGGAGGGGGAGGGCGTCAGGTAGTCGACAGCCGGCACTCCATGATTACGTCGAATCCTTATGAAAATGAATCCAGAACGAAATCGCGCTAAAGCTAGGGCATCACCCGTAAGTGGCGCACTGTGTGGCCCGAGCACAGTGATAAGTGAGTAAGGGTCGCTGTATCTCCATCGGCACCCGGATGCAGTGTTAAATGAGCAAGGGGGCTATAGAAACTTCTTTTCGAACGACTCCACTCAAAGTTGTTTGGGAGCATATGCTCCTATCAACTTTACACGGGACACACAAAAGAAGTACTTTGATCCTATTAGACGGGGAATGGTGAAGAAGCTAGGACAGAAGGGTAGAGTTCAAGATAGCAAAATGCATTTAGGAACATGGAATATAGCAACCTTGACGGGAAAATCTATGGAAGTAGTAGAAGTTATGGTGAGGAGAAGGATAAATATTATGTGCCTACAAGAAACTAAGTGGGTTGGGCGTAAGGCAAAGGATCTAGAAAACTCAGGGTTTAAACTATGGTATTCGGGCACAAATAGAACGAGAAACGGTGTTAGCATCATCGTGGACAAGACCTTGACACAAGATGTTGTAGATGTTAGGAGGGTAGGAGATAGAATCATGGCAATCAAGATTGTAATAGGACAAGAACTTATCAATGTGATTAGTGCGTACGCACCTCAAGTAGGGTTGGATACGAGTTCAAAGGAGAAATTTTGGGAAGACCTTGGAGACTTGGTGCAAGGAATTGCTCAGACGGAGAAGTTATTTATAGGAGGAGATTTAAATGGACACGTGGGCAGGGAGACAGGCAACTATGGAGGTTTTCATGGTGGCCATGGTTTTGGGGAGAGAAACGAGGATGGGGAAGCTATCTTGGATTTTGCAATGGCATATGATCTCTTCTTAGCCAACACCTTCTTTAAGAAGAGAGAAGAACATGTGATCACCTACAAGAGTGGGTCGTCAAAAACACAAATAGATTTTCTCTTAATGAGGAAAAGGGATCGTATAACTTGTAAGGATTGCAAAGTTATACCAGGAGAGAGCGTGGCTAATCAACATCGCTTGTTGGTGATGGATGTACATATCAAAAGAGTGAGAAAAAAGAACAAGACTTGGAAGTGCCCAAGGACTAGATGGTGGAATCTAAAAGAAGAAAAACAAGCCATTTTCAAAGAGAAAGTAATCACCCAGTGTGTGTGGGATAGAGAGGGGGAAGCTAACCAAATGTGGGATTCCATGGCTAGTTGTATTCGAAAAGTAGCAAAAGAGGTATTAGAAGAGTCCAAGGGCTTTGCCCCACACCAAAAGGAATCTTGGTGGTGGAATGAGGAGGTACAAACAAAGGTAAAGGCTAAGAAGGAATGTTGTAAAGCCTTATACAAGGATAGGACCGATGAAAATGGTGAAAGGTATAGAAAAGCGAAGCAAGAGGCGAAGAAAGCTGTGAGAGAAGCTAAGTTAGCGGCTTATGACGATATGTATAAGCGACTAGATACCAAAGAAGGAGAGTTGGATATCTATAAACTAGCTAGAGCAAGGGAAAAGAAGACAAGGGACCTAAACCAAGTGAGGTGCATCAAGGATGATGATGGAAAGGTTCTTGCTACAGAGAACGCGGTTAAAGACAGATGGAAAGGTTATTTTCATAATCTTTTCAATGAAGGACATGAAAGGAGTGTTTCTTTAGGGGAGTTGAGTAACTCAGAAGAGTGTAGAAACTACTCTTTTTATCGTAGAATCCGGAAGGAAGAAGTGGTTGTAGCTTTGAAGAAGATGAAGCATAGAAAAGCAGTTGGCCCAGACGATATACCAATCGAAGTGTGGAAAGTTTTGGGAGAGACAGGTATAACATGGCTTACTGACCTTTTCAATAGGATTTTGAAAACGAAGAAGATGCCAAATGAGTGGCGAACGAGCACTTTGGTGCCTATCTACAAGAATAAGGGCGATGTACAAAATTGCATGAACTATATGGATATTAAGCTAATGAGTCATACAATGAAGCTTTGGGAGAGAGTTATTGAGCATAGATTGAGGCAAGAGACACGGGTTTCGGACAACCAATTCGGGTTCATGCCAGGGCGCTCAACCATGGAGGCAATCTATCTCTTACGAAGATTGATGGAAAGATATAGAGATGGGAAAAAGGATTTACACATGGTCTTTATAGATTTGGAAAAAGCGTATGATAGGGTCCCAAGAGACATTCTTTGGAGGATTTTAGAGAAGAAATGAGTACGAGTAGCATATATCCAAGCTATACAGGATATGTATGAAGGAGCAAAGACTGCCGTAAGAACTCATGAAGGACAAACCGAAAGCTTTCCCATAACTGTAGGATTACATCAAGGCTCATCCTTAAGTCCTTACCTTTTTGCGTTGGTAATGGATGAGTTAACAGGACATATTCAAGATGATATTCCTTGGTGTATGCTTTTCGCAGACGATATAGTGTTGATAGATGAAACTCAGGAAGGGGTAAATGCAAAGCTTAACCTTTGGAGAAAAGTGTTGGAATCTAAAGGTCTTCGCCTAAGTCGATCAAAGATAGAATATATGGAGTGCAAGTTCAGTGCAAATGGAGGCCAAAACGAGTTAGGGGTGAGGATCGGAGATCAAGAAATACCAAAGAGCGACCGTTTTCGTTACCTAGGATCTATCTTGCAAAAGAACGGAGAATTAGATGGAGATCTCAACCATAGAATACAAGCTGGATGGATGAAGTGGAAGAGTGCATCCGGCGTGTTGTGTGACCGCCGTATGCCACTGAAGCTCAAGGGAAAATTTTATAGGACGGCAATAAGGCCGGCGATGCTGTATGGCACAGAATGTTGGGCGGTGAAGCATCAACACGTACACAAAATGGGTGTAGCGGAGATGAGGATGCTTTGTTGGATGTGTAGGCACACGAGAAATGATAAGATTAGGAATGAGGATATCCGGGGTAAAGTAGGAGTAGCCGAAATTGAAGGAAATATGAGAGAAAATCGGTTACGGTGGTTTGGACATGTGCAAAAAAGGCATACTGACGCTCCGATTAGAAGATGCGACTATGGGACAGAGGTTCAGGGCCGAAGGAGTAGAGGAAGATCTAGGAAAACTTTGGAAGAGACCCTAAGAAAAGACTTAGAGTACTTGGATCTAACGGAGGACATGACACAGGACATAACACAATGGCGTTCTAAAATTCATATAGCCGATCCCACTCAGTGACTTGGATTTTTCAAGTCTCCAACCGAGAAGTTTTCCTCACTCGGGAAATTAAGGGAACACTACCTCAACCTACATGCTCCACTCACAAAGCTTCAACATACAAGCTTCAACAAAAGAAAATTCAAAGAACTTAGCGAAGAAGGCTTTGGTGTATTTAACACAATACGTTGAAATGAAGGAAAGCTTATTTATTGATATCCCCGATAAGTTACAAATATGTACATATACTTGAGTCAAAATAAACAAACAAGAAGGAGCCTTCACAAAGGTTGCTTAGGAGAAGTCTCAGCAGTCGGTAGAGCCCCAGAAAGAGAAGGCACCGGAGGGGGATCATTCGGAGCCTCAGTACTGGACAGAACCCTAAAAGGAGGAGGCATCAGAGGTTGATCATTTGGAGCTTCATTACGCGGTACAGCCCCAGAAGACGAAGGCAATAAATGCCTTTGGAACAAACCCACAAATCTCTGATGATCAAGTAAAACCTGACCATCAGATTCCTTCATCTGGTCAAGCTTCCTCTTCATGTTTGTAGCATAGTCATGTGCGAGCCGGTGCAACTGTTTATTCTCATGCTTGAGCCCTCTAATCTCCTGTTTGAGACTCATCACTTCAGCCACCAATGATTCAACTTGGCGGGTTCGAGCAAATAGGCGTTGGGCCATATTAGACACAGAACCTGCACACTGAACACTAAGAGCCAGAGAATCCTTAACAGCCAAATCATCAGACCGTTTGGAAAGTAGTCTGTTATCTTTGGGAGTGAGAAGGTTCCTGGCCATTACCGCAGCGGTCATATCATTCTTCATCACGGAATCCCTAACGGTAAGAGAACCAGTAGGGGAGACGAAGGATGGGCGCCATATGTTGTCTGGAGAAGGCGGGGCTGCCTCTTCAACAAGGTTCAAGTCAAAACGACGGTCGGAGGGGCCAGACATTTTCAAAGGTGTTGAAGAGAGAAGAGGTCGGACAAATCAAGATCTTAGAAGTGCAAGAATGAAGCTTTTACTGGTGGATATTCAAGTGTGCTTTGGAACTTAATGTCAGACCATATAAAAATCTGCACTCGACGAAGCTTCAGAAATCGAAGAGGCGCCTGCTTAGAAATCGAAGAGGCGTTTGCTTTCTCAAAAGCTGGGCTGCTCAGAGACCACGAGGGTCGATCTCAGACATCGAAGAGGCGTTTGCTTTCTCAAAAGCTAGGCTGCTCAAAAACCACGAAGGCCGATCTTAGAAATCGAAGAGGCTTGCTTTCTCAAAAGCTGGGCTGCTCAGAGACCACGAGGGCCGATCTCAGAAATCGAAGAGGCACCTACTTTTCCAGCCTTGTCAGCACCTGTCACACGCACACTCAGCTTTGCGGAAATTATGGGCATTCTGTCGAAGATTTCTGGCGAAGTAGAAAGCACATGAATCATACTGTTCAATCACCCACTTCCCACACGCAACAGTAGCTCATGGGTACCACATATAACTTTGCCAAAGTTCTCTGACAAAGTTGAGACACGTGAAGCTTGCAGCTCCCACTACATCGCTCTGACCAAGAAGGGTAAAAGAATAGCAAAGAAACAACACTAACAAAGTTTAGACACATGAATTTTAAAGGTCTAGCTACCATATTATTACCCACAAGGGTAAAGGAACAGTACCACTGCTGGATAATTGGAAAGTCCCGGTGTGTCAACCTCTGTGCTTCGTGGCAAGGTAGACTAGCAAACATGCCCAACCTTTACTCACATTCGAGAAAACACTCCTAACAAGATTGCTTGCTCCAAAATCGAAGAGGCACCGCCCTCTGAATCTCGAGAGCCAAACTCCCAACACGATTACTTTCTAAAAAATCGAAGAGAGGGTAAAGGAACAGTACCACTGCTGGATAATTGGAAAGTCCCTGTGTGTCAACCTCTGTGCTTCGTGGCAAGGTAGACTAGCAAACATGCCCAACCTTTACTCACATTCGAGAAAACACTCCCAACAAGATTGCTTGCTCCAAAATCGAAGAGGCACCGCCCTCCGAATCTCGAGAGCCAGACTCCTAACATGATTACTTTCTCAAAAATCGAAGAGAGGGTAAAGGAACAGTACCACTGCTGGATAATTGGAAAGTCCCTGTGTGTCAACCTCTGTGCTTCGTGGCAAGGTAGACTAGCAAACATGTCCAACCTTTACTCACATTCAAGAAAACACTCCCAACAAGATTGCTTGCTCCAAAATCGAAGAGGCATCGCCCTCCGAATCTCGAGAGCCAGACTCCCAACATGATTACTTTCTAAAAAATCGAAGACATCACTCTCCGAATCTCGAGAGCCAGACCCCTAGCAGGATTGCTTTCTCAAAAATCGAAGAGGCATCGTTCTCCGAATCTCGAGAGCCGGATCCCCGACAGGATTGCTTGTTCGAAAACCGAAGAGGCACCACTTTCCCAACTTCAAGAGCTGGATCTCCTTGGATAAAGCTTGTCTGTAATCTTCACACGCAACATCAGCTTTCCAGATACCACAGACCACTTTTTCAAAGTGCTCTGACAGAGTTAAAACTTGTGAAGCTGGCAGCTCCCACTACCGTGCTATGACCAAGCAGGGTAAAGGAATAGCATTATTACTTGATGTTAGGGAGACTCCTATGTATGTCGACCTCCATCCCCAACAGAAAGGCAGACCTGCAAAAATGCTCAACCCTTCCTCTTATCTGAGAGGGCACTTCCAACGAAGCCTTTCGAAATATTCAGCTTTCTTTCCCCCTGATAATACCTCTGTAAACAAGCTATACTAGAGTAAGAATATCTCATATCATCAGGGTTAAAAGCAAGAGTATCCCATATCATGCTTTTTCCCCGTCTTTTCCTTTGGCCTTGTTCTTACCTGCAAGACAAGGAGAAAGAGAGCAATCAGTCAGCACTTGGAATCAAGCTTCCAGCCAGGAACTGACTGCCTGGAACCCCTTACCTGATTACTTACCTGGCATTGCTCTCGAGTACTCATCTTCAACATCTTATGCTTCCAGGGAAGATACCGCGTCTGCCTGAGGAACAGATAGGGCAAGTGAGAAGGATACAAGGAAGCATGTGGAGACAAGCGTAACAGCACACGTGCCGATACATCCACTACTCTGTCAAAAGCAAAAGTATCCCATATCAGCAGGGTCGAACGTACTCTAGATTTGATGGACTTGTTTTGACCCTCAAATTCTTCAGTCGGCCTTATACTCTGGAGGAAACTAGAAAACCCTCCAGCCCAGTTCAAGAATAAGCCTGTGGAAAGTTACTTCTTCAAAAGAAAAAGTATCCCATATCATCTCTTCTCATTTTCTTCTCTTTATCCTTCATGCTGCCTGCAAGATAGGGAGAATGTGAACAATCAGCCGGAGCTCTGATTGCTTACCTTGTCTGTCACCTCTTTCAGCAGATCCCCTAGTTCGGCGACTTGGGGAACTCCTACTACATGGTTTGTATCGCGCTTGATCAAGCCTGAAACTACAAGTAAGCTTCAAGTGACATTGATACATTACCTTGTGCATCTCCACCAGTTACAGATACCACCCCTGGATGGAGGAAGAGTACTTCCAGAGAAGATGCCACATCTACCTATGAGACAGATAAGGAAAGTCAAGACGATACCACACTCCGGTACTTAGAAGTTTCGTGGTTACGAGATCATTCTCCCACAATATTTCTTAATGTCATTTGTACTAAATCATTCACTTGTACTCACTAAAGGAGAGCTTGAACCTATGTACTTGTGTAAACCCTTCACAATTAATGAGAACTCCTCTATTCCGTGGACGTAGCCAATCTGGGTGAACCACGTACATCTTGTGTTTGCTTTCCTATCTCTATCCATTTATATACTTATCCTCACTAATGACCGGAGCAATCTAGCGAAGATCACAAAAAGTGACCGTTTTCGCTACCTAGGATCTATCTTGCAAGAGAAAGGAGAATTAGATGGAGATCTCAACCATAGAATACAAGCTGGATGGATGAAGTGTAAGAGTGCATCCGGCGTGTTGTGTGACCGTCGTAGGCCACTGAAGCTCAAGGGAAAATTTTATTTTATAGGATGACAATAAGGCCAGCGATGTTGTATGGCACAGAATGTTGGGCGGTGAAGCATCAACACGTACACAAAATGGGTGTAGCGGAGATGAGGATGCTTCGTGGGATGTATGGGCACACGAGAAAGGATAAGATTGGGAATGAGGATATCCGAGGTAAAGTAGGAGTAGCCAAAATTGAAGGACATATAAGAGAAAATCGGTTCCGGTGGTTTGGACATGTGCAAAGAAGGCCTACTGACGCTCCGGTTCGAAAATGTGACTACGGGACAGAGGTTCAGGGCCGAAGGGGTAGAGGAAGACCTAGAAAAACTTTGGAAGAGACCCTAAGAAAAGACTTGAGTACTTGGATCTAACGGAGGACATGACACAAAACCGAGCGCAATGGCGTTCTAGGATTCATATAGCCAACCCCACTTAGTAGAAAAAGATTTTGTTGTTGTTGTTGTTGTATAATATGAGCATACAATATGATACACATAGCACATATCGATGAAAAAAGTATACATATTATAATTTAAATAAATTATAACATCACGAGATCGTGTTTTTGAAAATTAAAATTTCTCAATCGTCTTGGTCTTATCTCTGGCTAGTGGTATATATCCCCTGTTTTAAATAAATATTTTAATTCTTCTGAATGCTATTGTGTTTGTAGGGAAACAGCTGGTTTCAAATCATGCTGTTTGCTTCCTATATGATTGATCAATTATATACAGATATATAGCAAGAGCAATCCATTCTTCATGAAATTTTGAGTTTGATACGCAAAAATAAGCCACCTGCACAAGTCAAATGTTTACACGATTAATTAATTAATCATGCTAAAATCACGACCTTTTTCATTCCAAATTATTAGTAAATAATTAGATCCGGTGAAATCTATAAAAAGTTGCTTTTACTTGCTGCGTGCATGTGGATTTCAACGAGAGGTGTGTGCTCCTTTCTCTTCCATTCCTATATCTGTATTAGTTATATCTTTGTTTTTTCACTCTTAATTCTTAATCGAGCAGTGCTATGATTTTGGCTTTTGACTCTAGCCGTCAATATGCATATAATATGTACGGTAAATACGAGACACCTGCGGCCAACAAATTATCCCAAACTTGGGGTCCCCTCCAAGAATCCCATTATAATATCATAAAGATTAACAAAATTGCTTATATTTTATTGTATAGTTAACAATAAAAAATGTTCGAATGCTTGAACAACTGATACATATCCAATTCTCATAATATCCTTGTATAATTTAACAATATAATACTATTTAATTTCCATTTGTGTGACAATATATAATGTTAAATTGTACTATCTTTTTTCTTTTAATTTTCTTTTAATTTTTTAGTATTGAAATTGAGATATTGATAGTGTATGCACTATGAGGTGTGTTCCAACTTCCAACTAAATGTTTGAGGGTCCAAGAGTGATTAATTAGCTTTAAGGTACACAAGGAGCCGTGAAGAATTCTTGATGATGACCAGTCTCCAAAAGAAAAACCCGGATACAAATGCTGTTTTAGAGATTTCATATGATCTGATTATGGTTCAATTTTTAAATATGTGTTTATGGGGTGCATGATGCATGCATTATCTGTTTATCTTTCTTTAGCTACATGGTTGCTTGAGAGTTATCAGAGAAGGGGTTTTGTCTCGTATTTGCAATGCGCTTATGTCGTAAGATATCACACTCACTTTGTTGGGTTAATAATTGGATAAATTTTTTCAATGTACCGGAAACATAGTTCAGTATACCAAGTGTCATAATATAAATGGTTGGATACTTGAAAAAAAATAAAATTCAACCACTTGTAATATGACACTCAGTGTATTAAGCTGTGTTCCTGACATGGTGAAAAATTTCTCTAATAATTGGATTAAGGCAGATATCCATATTATATATAATGCCAACTACCAACCATGACGACCTCTTATCCTCTCAACTTTCTCTCTACCTTAGCTAGCTAGCTAGCTATGAACTTGATGACATTATCATGACGTCGATCAGTTTAATAATTGAATTAGTGCTTTTATTTTGAATACGTAGCTACAAGCCAACCTTATCTTCCATGCACTAAAAAGGGAAAACAAGATATCTACCATGGACCAATAAGTTTAATCTTAAGAGACCAAGATATGGGTAATATCTTTTATTTTATAGGTTATGATAAGTTAATTAAGCATGCAATTATAAGATTTTACTTAAGTTTGCACCTTTTTTTATTTTTGGAAGGATGATTTAATTAATCTAAACTATTGATCTAAATCAGATAACGGACTGGATTGTAGAATCAAATTGAAAAGTGTAAATTTGGTAGCAAAATCAATCATGGTAGATTTTGGCCCATTACGTGTCGTTTCGAAGAGAATGACGTGATGAGCAAAATAACATTCTCCTTCATGATTATAGTCAAATCATATTGGCAATTTTAGCCGAATTATATTGTTTACTAGCCCTGAAACAACATTCAAAATCTTTATTTTTTAGGATATTTTTGGTATTAATTTTTACTTGGTTTTTTTAAATATTAGAATTAATAGAAGGGTAATGTTAGGGAGACTATATTTGAAGATAAAATTTGTAAACTAAATGATGTGTCACCAATAGAAATGAGCACATTTATCAACGCTTAATTAATAGTTCAATCATCAAATTCTATGTCATTTAGTTTACAAAAAGGATAACGCTAGAAAGACTAAATTTGTAAGCAAAATTTTGAATACTAAAGGATATGGAAGTTGATGAATGGTTTATTACTTAAGCATTGATAAACATGATCATTCCTATTTGTGACAAATCATTTAATTTACAAATTTTGTTTCCAAATGTACTATCCCTACTCTCTAGCATTTCCCTTCCTAGAAAGCCTAGGGTTGTAGTCGACTAAAGATACATTCTTTGTGGTGTTAGGGTTTCATATTATTCAATAAACAACTTTGCGGTTTTCTCATATCTTCAAGTGAATTTGAATTTCTTATGCTTGAAGTACTATGGGTCATTCATAATAACGTATTTAACTCGTTATATATGAGAGTCTAAAACCTTTCATCCACAAATAAAGATTAATATACTAAATATTCTTGTTATACCAATGCCAAGGAGGCCAATTGGTCAAACATGACATTTGACTATTTTTAACCCGATAAAAAATGGTTGATATTACAAATATGATAGTATTATGCTGGAGCCTATAAGTAATTTGTTTTGACATTTATTAATATGTCGGTTCTATGGTGTAGTGGTTAGCACTCTGGACTTTGAATCCAGCGACCTGGGTTCGACTCCCGGTAGGACCTCGTTTTTATTCCTTACTCTTTTTTTTCATATATGTACCTTGCAAGGCCCCACGTGGAAAACCCTTTGGTGCGATAACTTGGTTTGTTGACTGCTTCTGCAGCTGGCGCTACTGTACGCTATCCATATGTTTATAGCACTCTGATCTACACCGTTCCGTCCACAGAAACTATTGTCGGTGCGGTCGGTGCCGGTTGTGCAGTGAAACTCTACCGGTTTGAATTGCTGTGCTTTTAAAAAAAATGCTTCTATTGTGTTATGGGAATAAGTACTGATTTGGTACTGAGGTGTTTTTATAAAAAGTGAATATAAAAAAAAGCTGAGCTAAAAAAAATGTTTGGTAAACATTTAAAAACAGTTTATTTTAACAGTTTTTTGTGAAAAAAGCTAAAAACGTGAAGCAAAAAAAATGAGTTTATTCTCACAGTACAATAGAAATAGTTTTTTTCAAAATACAGTTAAAATGATGTTTTCATCTTTTTTCCACCCAAAACTGTGAAAATAAGTTGTTTTTAAGTGTTTACCAAACACCTTTTTGAGCTCAACTTTTTTTGATACCCACTTTTTATAAAAAACATCTTAGTACCAAACGAATACTACAACGGAGGAGAGAAATCGGATAAACATCTTCCAACACTAAGAAGAAAAGTATCGCTAGAATAGCTAGTTAAAAATGTACTTTATTGAACACAATTTGAAGGAAACATATTTCATATATATAATATCATGCTAATGCCTATACCCTATTACGTGATTTCTGTGTTAAGAAAAGGTTGTTCATATTTTCCATCTTAAACTTTAGAGGGTGATAACACATATGATGAGAAAACAGATCAATCAAATCATAAGAGGAATCAAACAAAAGTTTTTCACATTTGATAATCTTCTTTCGGTTGGAAAATTCATTGGATTTAGGACTACATTCAGACATTTTTTAATATGAAAATAGAGACGGTTTTCTTAATTTCTATAGGATTATTCATGAAAACAATTTTCATTTCACAAAGCAAACTTTTCTTACAATTCAACTGGAATTCCTAATTACCAAAGAGCTGCTACCAAAAATAGTTGCCCTAGCTTGTTGCATCAGACTGTTGGGATACTCAAAGAGTCTTCTTCAGCTGTCGTAGGAGAAAACAAGAAAGGCTTGGGTGCAATCTCCAAGGATTGAAGGGGTCCTTCCAATACTCCACCACTTAGCTCATCGATGGCCGATCGGAAGGAATGGTCTGAATGCACCACATGCTTATTACCAACATCTTTCTTGCTATTTCATTTTCCTCCTCAGTGATAGCCCCAAAAACATTCTTATTGTTCTCTAAGTGTAGATCTGTATGCACGTAATGCAGAAACATTTTGCTCGTATGAGACACTCCGGAATCCAAATTCTTTCTTGCTCCAACCATTTCAAGAACCAGCATTCCGTAGCTGTACGCGTGTGAGACACTCCTCTAAAGTTCCGACTAAATAATTCTGGTCGGATGTGTATCCAGCAGTTCCTCTTGTGCCTAACATCGACACAATTCCCTCCTTCGGTTTGCATAGTTTGGCAAGGACAAAGTCCGCAATTTTAGGGCAAAAATCTTTGTATAAAAGAGTGTTCTGTGGTTTCATGTCAAAATGTAAAATCATTGTGTTACAACCACGGTGTAAATATCCTAGTTCTCGTGCAATGCCGACTGCAATTTCGGATAATGTCTGCAACCTAAGCGACGATTAATAAGAGTTCAAATTTATTCATTTAATTTATCAATGCAAATAACCTAATGCTTGGTAATTGTAACTGCAGTTGGATCAGCACATTTCTACAAACCCTAATATAATATACCAATCCTGGATTAATTAAATGACTTAAAATAAAGGCATACATATTACATACCTGATTATTTAGCTGAAGTTGAATTGCATGTGGTTGCAATTGCTTGAGCAGCCAGATCTTTGCAAAAGCAACTGAATCCACCAGTACTAGTGTTAATCCCACACTTCCCTCCTGACTCCTCACAAATGTTCAACAACCCTAATTTCCAATTCAAAACCCTCGTCTATAGCATATTCGATACTCACTTCAGTAGCCTCAAAAGCTCTAGCAGCAGTTGTCAAAACCGGAACATTGACCTTATTTGTGCAGTTGCCATTAGCAGTATCAGCTACGGTACTTGTGACATGCGAAACAGTGATGTCACGGTTGTCTATTTGCAACGAGGATCAAATGCTGGGTAAAAGGTCACGTTTGTAGCCCAGCAGTACAATCAAACAGAGAGAAGCTGATGCCGGTGTTAACGGAAATAAGAGGACAGATAGTTGCCCAATAGTCCTGCCGAGCAACTGCAATATATACTTGGAATACTAGAGTTGGTTTCAAGAACTATGTAGTTAATATCCATCATGTTGATGATCACGGGGGCATTGTCTTGGCATTGGAGCTCGAACCCACATCCCAAAAGGGTTATGAGATGTCTTTGGTGCTCCACAGTTAATAGCATCGCTGCAGTTTGAGTATGCTTGATTATTTGCGCACAGACATAAAAAAAAATTTCAATATATATATTTGTTGCGCCAAAATTTCAGTTGTCGAGCTTTGAAATATTCAACAACTATATATGCTTGAACAATAAAAAAAAGGCGTTTATTCAAGTATGAGGCTTTCTGGTTTAAAGATGCTGAGTGTAAGGAAATTGTCAGGTCTTGCTGGGGGAAGACGTGTGAAGATGGGTGGCTGGAAAAATGGCAAAGAAAGATTAATGCATTTCGCAGTCAGTTGTTGAATTGGAGTAAAATGAAATTCCGTCAGAGGGGGTTACAAATTGAAGCTCTTCTGCATCAGCTGGACGACCTACAAATGAATTAGAAGGACAACTTTGAACAAATCAAATCTTTGTCTATTCATATTGATCAACTTTGGGAGCAGGAGGAAAGATACTGGCAGCAAAGATCTAGGGTAAAATGGATGCGTGAAGGAGATGCCAACACTGCTTTTTTCCACCAATCCACAATTCAACGAAGAAGGCATAATAGTTTGGTAAAATAAAAGATAGTGATGGCAGATGAGCTGATAACCTGAATAGGGTAAGAACCACGATGGAGGATCACTTTATTAAGTTAATTCACTTCAGAGGGTCCGAGAGATTGGGGTTCGACAATGGAAAGCATCGACCATTTGGTCACTCGGGAGATGAATTCTAGTTTAACATGCTTGATTGAGGATCAAGAAATAAAAGAGGCGGTTTTCCAGATAGGAGGTTTAAAGGCACCAGGGCCGGATCGGTTTCAGGGTGTTTTCTACCACTCGCATTGGGATATCATCTCTGAGGAAGTAAAAGGCCTAGCCAGGGAGTTTATGCATGGTGTTGTAAGCCCGAAGAAGATCAATTCAACACATATTGCGCTTGTCCCAAAAATTCAGAATCCTGAGACAGTGACTCAATTTAGGCCTATCAGCTTATGTAATTACTCATATAAGATTTTGTCTAAGGTCCTTGCAAATCACCTTAAGCCATTGCTCTCGAGCCTAATTTCTCCAATGCAGAATGCGTTTGTGGCTGGTCGACAAATACATGATAATATTGTCATTGCCCATGAGGTCCTTCACTTTCTTAAACTAAGGAAAACGAAACATAAATATGAGATAGGAATTGAAAGTTCTAGGATGGGTACTAATTTAATCTAGTAATATAAATAAACTTCAACTTAACACTAATTCAATTTATGGTTTAAATTAATCAGATGTGCAAATTTAATCCTACACAAATATTCAGCACAAATATAAAGAGTACGCACATGATGTAGGATTTAACGAGGCAAAACCCACCACTGGGAAAATCCTCGGGCTACCAAGCCAGGAAGCACTAAGAAAGAAAGAATACATAAAGACTTACAAGAACTCTTCAACTAGACACACATACTAGTTGGCAGCTTTGTCTCCGCGCTTTGCTACTCGATCTTTCTTCAGTCTTCGAGTTGAAGTGGCACAACCCTAACGCAGTCGTCAATCACTTTTCCCTCGAACTTTGCAGGATGCTAACTCGATCATGCAGAATGTTTATATGATGAAGTGTTTGGTTGAAAAATCAATCAATTATGAAAATCACAAGGCACATTTTCACAATTGACATTCAATAAAAAACCAAATGAAAATCAGCATGAAAATAATATTTTCTCTTTAAAAACACATGCTATTGAAACCACAAGACAGCAGCAATATCAAAAATATTTGTTTTCCTTATTCCCAAAAACGCCAAGCTGCTGCCTCTCTTTTTATTTGTCAAAGAACGCCCAAATATATGCATGTGTGGCTGCCTTTTAAACAAAACAAAACCCTAACCTCCTGTATACCTCACGGCACCTCACCAATTAAATTGATAAGGATGGCAAACCATTTAGATAACTCCCATGCAATCAGATTAGTTTGAAATCATGTTTTAATAATTAATGTAGAAAGGATAAGTCATTCTAAAGAGATAAAACCCACAAAGGGTAAGAGTCCTAACCCAAATACAATAACATGAGATATCAGATGAATGTAGTTGGATGCATGCATGCAAACGTACCTGGATGAGTATCGTGTTTTAGTAACATCTTCGCATTGAAAGTGTGAGAAACCTCCCTAGACTAAAACTATTACAATTGTAAATATGTAACAAGTCTAAGCTATTACAGACTCAGGCATTTTGTCAGGGATTGCCAATTTTACCCTAACAGGAATCAAGCTTGAAATGAACAAGGCCTATGATCGAGTTGAATGAGATTTTTTTAGAGGCGGTTATGACAAAAATGGGGTTTGATAGAAAGTGGATTGATCTTGTTATGAGTTGCGTGAAGACAGTGGACTTTGTAGTAATTGTTAACGGTCAGTCATGAAGGAGATTCTCCCCATCCTGTGGGTTACGTCAGGGTGATCCATTGTCACCATACCTATTTCTTCTTGTCAGTGATGTCTTATCAAATCTTATTCAAACAATGGTAGAATTGAGATTTATCAAAGCTTATTCTAAATTATTATTGTGCAGCCTCGGGGCAGCAAGTGAGTTTACAGAAGTCCAATATTTATTTTAGTGCAAATACACCTTTGATTATTGCAAGTGAGCTTTGTGAGATACTTGGTATACAGGCTGTTGATGACTCTGGAAATTATTCCGTTATACCCAATGAATATTTTCAAGTTTCTTGTGTCCATATGTAGAGAAATTGATTCTTTAATTGCTAGATTATGGTGGGGACAAAAACATGATGAATGGAAAATTCATTGGGTTAATTGGGAGACCATGGGTTTGCCAAAAACTGATGGGGTTATGGGTTTCAGGAATCTACAAGAGTTCAACGTTGCCTTACTTGTTAAACAATGTTGGAGAATTATTAATGAGCTGGATTCTTTCTGGGTTAAGGTTCTTAAAGCCAGGTACTTCCCTTCCACCTCGTTCCTTGACACTATAAGAGGATGTAGAACGTCATGGGCTTGGGCGAGTTCGTTAGACGGGAGAGAGATTCTTCTAAATGACGCTCATTGGCAGATTATGAATGGTTCCAATGTTAAGATCTGGTTCGATAGGTGGCTCACTTCTCTCCCCATTGGCCATCATTCACCGCAAGGTTCTGTTTCTGTTAGTCGAAATCAAAAAGTTGAATCTTTAATCGATTATGATACTCGACAATGGGAGCTTGAATTTATAAGACCTTTTATTACGAACCATGAATATTTAGCGATAAAGGATACACACATTGGTGATCTGCGGAGCATGGATACGCTTGTATGGTCGCTGGTAAAGAACGGGTTGTATACGGTACAAACGGGCTACCATTGGCAGCATAACATGGAGGTTTCCAGCAAATTACAATGTCCCTCTTCTTCTAGTATGCTAAGCAGTTAAGTTTGGAAATATATTTAGAATCTGAAGACACCACCAAAAATTAAAAATTTCTTATGGAAAGCTTTACACAGGGCGCTTGCAACTATGGTTGATCTATTCAAACGAAGGTCGTCATCTTCTCCAATCTGCCCAATTTGCAATGACAATGAGGAATTGGTGGAGCATTTTCTACTCTTGTGTCTATGGGTGGAGCCTATTTGGTTTTGCGGGCAACTAAACTACAAGATAAATAAATATGAAATCACTACTTTTGGTTATTCGTTACATTCGTTAATTAGTTCTCATCTGGGTTCTAAGTTGGAGAAATCCACACTGATGTCTTAAGTGGCTTTTACTTGCTGGCACATATGGAAGGCCAGGTGTGATGTTGTCTTCAACCATAAGCCAATCTTTCCTACACATGTAACTCAAGCTATTTCTTGTGCTTTGGCGGTTTTTGAACAAGCTATGGAAAGAAATCCTGAAAGCAATCCAGCGGGGCAGCGTGATTCTTCCCAATGCATTGTTTGGTCTCCTCCTGATTTAGAGTGTGTTAAGATCAACGTGGATGCTAGTTGGAACTTCGGTACTCGAAATGGGTCTGTTGGAATTGTAATTCGAGATCAATATTCTATTTTTGTTGTTGCTAGAAAATCCCCAATCAAGGCTTCTAAGGTTGTTGTGGCTAAGGCGTTGGCGGTGATGGAGGGATGTATGTTTGTTAAGCAGTTGGGTTTAAATAAGGTAATTGTGGAGTCGGACTCAAAGGAAACAATCTTGTGCTTGAGGAAATCCATTCAAAATAGTAGTTGGGAAGCTTTCCCCACCCTTACGAAAATTGCTCAATTAGGGGAGTCTTTTCAAGTCTGTCGCTAGTCTTAGGTTCCAAGAATAGCTAATATGACGGCTGATCATTTGGCGTCTTTCACATCTCCGGAGATGAGTGTTCAATCTTGGGTCAACAGACCACCATCTTCGTTGGTTCATGTTCTCAACAAAGATATATGGTTTGCCTTGTTCAAGTTAAAGTTTTGAGTGGGGTAGGAGGGGAGACGCTTTGCACCAGGTGCAGTGTCCTTCTTCATGTATCCCCCTTATACACTGCTTTTAGCTGTAAAATCATGTATATTTTTCTTCTTTGTTAGTCCCGCTGTGGGTTTTCGTGTGTACTCTTTGGTTTTGCTTGATAATGCATTTCCAGTTTGATCATAAAAAATAAAAAAAGGCATATTATTATAAGACTTTCACAGTGTTGACCCGTCTTGAAATAGAAAAGTATATTATAATGTGTTGATAATTTTATATGGAAATTTGAATTATATATGTGGTGATATTATTACTCCACTTGCAAATTATTAGAATAATTTGTTAAAATCCTCTCTAAATTTGATATTTTGTTTGCTTCAAATTTTGGGGACTAAATTATGAAAATTCTCCATGTCTTCCTTAGAAAGAAGTTTCCCACATTTCATCCAATTTTGTGTTTAAAAATGTCATGTGCCCGAAAACTAAATAATGTGAAGAAATTTGACAGCATGGGGACATCGGGATTTTTATAGTATGTCCTTAAATTAAGAGGTCGTGATCATTGAGGAAGGAATAATGTGTCTTTAGTTTTTTTTTTTTTTCTTTTCCTCTATTTTTCTCTCCAAGTGTCCAATTGCAGGACCTCTTAGAGCATCAATAATTAGGGATGTAAAATACTTTAAAATTGTTTTGTTGCCTCAGAAAGTTCTCTAATGAACAAAAAGTAAAATACTTATTTTAACCGAAAAATATATATTTACATCTTCTTTTATATTTTTCGAGGCGTGCCCTGCTAATTAAAAAATGTTATTTAGTATTGTAGTTTAGTAGTATTCAGCTTTACTAGTAAGTAATAAGTCTTAAAATTGAATTTCATAGATGGCGAGCTCGATACTAATTTATTTTATCACTTTTAATATAAATATATCGTTGTGTTAAAAAGAAATTAGGCCCATACGACTGGACTAGTAAGCATAATTTCGTATGCTTAATAGCTTTTTTTTTTTATTTGAAAGAAAACTATAGTAGATTCATTGATTGAGGAACTTCATTACATAATTTGAGATACAATAAGCCATATCAAGGTAACACACATTCTTCCAAGAGTAAATCAGAAATGAATAAAAGAGGAGAAACATCCCATTCACACTCTGGCCCAAGGAGAGACCAAAACGATGCTTAATGGTTAATCCCTACAAAATGCCCAATATCTCGCGTCCCAAAGCCCGAATCAACATTCTATTTGGCATGAGAATATCCCATGTTTTGACAGACAGAGAGAGGAGTCATGCTAACTGGCTCTGTCGGTATTGTCCCCAGCCCCATACCAATATCATAACGCTAAATTACAACATTACATGTGTATGTATGTATGTATGTATGCATGTATGTATGTATGTATGTATGTGTAATTGTGTATGATTCAAACTGTGTACGTAGGTGCAAGACTTGACCACTTCTCTCTCTACTCCTCCAGTAGTTGCGGGAATTAACACCTCATGCCTTAATCCAATCGAGGGGAGAGAGAGAGCTTCTTCTGATTTTCTTTTAGGATTCAGTCTTACAGAGGATGCTGCTGCTGCTGATTGAAGAAAAGTCAACTCCATCCCACCTCTAAAGCACCAACCTTTCTTTGACTTCTGTTTCTTACTTTTCCAATCTTTTCATTTCTTTCACGGCCGCCCCCCAAGAGCGCTGATGAATGCGGAGCCGAATCACCACCTTCGGCACTCCCCTGCCGGCGGCGCTGCCTCTGGTGGGCCGGAGCTGGTCAGGACTTACAAGACCTGGAAAGGCAGCAATGTAAGCTGAATCTCTCGCTTGGGTTTTGTTCTATATGTGAAGTTTTGTTTGCTTTTCTTGATTTTGCTCACTTTTGGGGAATCTTGGAGTTACCCAGTTGCTGAAATTGAAAGATGTTTCTTTCTTTTGGGTGTTTGATTGAAAGATGATTGCTTTTTTATTAGGAAGGTGTTGAAAGATGCAAAATTGTGATTGATTTGGGTTGTGACTGCTTTTAAGGAGTGGTAATTTGTTTGGTGATTGAATGGACACAAATTAGCTTTAATTATTGCTTGGAAAACTGGGGATTATGGCCAATTTGTGTACTTTTTATATTTTGGCAAGACGATATTATGAACTACTCTAGTTTGTTGGAGGGGGATTCAAACTTGGATGCAAGAGGACGGACACACTACCTTGTTCGGCTTTGGGTTTAAAATTTAAGTCACTGCTTTGGCATTCCCAGCTTACCCTTTAGCCATACAATCCTCAAAGACTGAATCTTAAGCTCATTGATCATGTTGTAGCATAAGGGGGAGGATAACCTTTCCTGTGGATTGTATCGCCCTTTTTAATATATGACAATTTGACCTTTCGGCATATAAGCTTTTCTTTTGGTTTGTCTTTCCTTTTAAGTGGCAGCATATGCATCCTTCTGTTATGCGTTTATGTTTACTCAAACACATTGTTGACTGTTTTATTCTGCAGATATTTTTCCTTGGTGGAAGGCTTATATTTGGACCCGATGTCAGTTCTCTTCCGTTAACAGTATCTCTCCTTACTGTGCCTGTTGCAGTTTTCTGCATCTTTGTAGGAAGAAAACTAATTGATCACTTGGGAATTTCAGTAATTATTGCTGTTTGTATATGGACGCTACTTGTAAGTCCTTTTCCTATTTGAATTCTGTTATCGTAGTTCGTAAGATTGTAGGTATTCATATTTGCCCAATGCACAAGTATAAAGTTTACTAATGCGTAGCTCATTAGTTATAACTGATAATTTTGGTGATTGTTTTTACTCCTAGTTGTCTACTTAGTCGACACTCTTTTTTCATGAATGTCTGAACTATGAACTACCAACGAGAATTACAATGCTGGGTTTTCTTGTATTATGTAATCACATCAGATTTCTGACGTTAGATGCAACAAATTGTGTTCTGACGGATGGAAACGTGTGTATTTGTTTCCTCAGGTTTTGGTTTTTCTTCTACTAACCTCAGGAAGAGATCCTGGTATAGTACCTCGTAATCTTAACCCTCCAGAGCCAGAGGATTATGATGCGAGTATAGAGGGTGGGTCTAGTGAATCACAACAGCCACGTTTTCCACGCATGAAGGAAGTAGTTATCAATGGTATTATTGTGAAGATCAAGTTTTGCGACACCTGCATGCTTTACAGACCTCCTCGTTGTTCTCACTGTTCCATATGCAATAACTGCGTGCAGCGATTCGACCATCACTGCCCTTGGGTTGGCCAATGTATTGGATTGGTAAGGGACATACTTTCAAGACCTAAACTCTGGAGCTTTTCTATTTATATTTCCTTAATTCTGTGGAGGTGCTTAGTTTGAATGGATGATTAATTTATATTTGATTATAAGAATCACAAAAACTCAAACCAATTGCTCAAATTTATGTAAGCTGCCTTTGATTTCTGTGTACAGCGGAACTACAGGTTCTTCTTCATGTTTGTCTTCTCTGCAACTCTTCTTTGCTTATATGTACAAGGGTTTTGCTGGGTCTACGTTGTGAGGATCATGCATGGCGAGGATATATCAATTTGGAAGGCGCTAATTAAGACTCCCGCCTCCATTGGGCTCATTATTTACAGTTTCATTGCCTTTTGGTTTGTCGGCGGTCTTACTATGTTCCACTCATATCTCATCAGTACAAACCAGGTTAGAAGCTCGTAAATTCAAGAAATCCTGCTTTGCTGTGTGGTGATATTTATTCGTGTAAATCCATCTGTACTTTTTAAATTCAGGTTTATTCGTCTTGTAACGTTAGAGCTCTCTTTTGTTGTGCTTTGGCAGTCTACTTATGAAAACTTTAGATACCGGTATGATGGACGAGAGAACCCATTCAACAAAGGGACAATTAAGAACTTCATGGAGGTATTCTGCACGAGAATTTCTCCATCCAAGAACAATTTCAGGGCAAAAGTTCCAAGAGATCCTGAAGTTCTTCCTACACCAGTCGGCGCCAATTTTGTTAGTCCTCTCATAGGGAAAGCCATGAGTGACATAGAGATGGGGAGGAAGCCATTACGGAATGACGCTTCAGGAGAGATGCGGGATTATGAAGGACAATTTAGCAACGATGATGGAGTAAACAAGGACCCCCAAGTGAGCGAGGCTGATAGGTCCCAAGATTTAAGCAGGAGTCTCCGAACAGAGAGCACAGAGAGACACGTTGCCTCGCAACCTAGACGGTCTAGTTGGGGGAGGCGGAGTGGAAGTTTAGATATAGCGCCCGAAGTGCTTGCTTTTGCAGCTGGAGTTGGCGATTCAAGGCGGGTCACTGATGAAAAAGGAATCAACGGCAAGTTGACAACAGAAATTGGACAATCCCGTACAAGTTTGTAAATAGTCGATAGGCGATTATACTAAAGAAAACAACATGAGGAAAGGCTGCGAGCTTTTGGAAATGTTAAGCCGTGTTATATTGTTTGTATATTAAGTGTGGAATTTGAAAGAACAGCTCTCTCAAGCGGTCAATTCTTTCCAATGTGTGCAATGCCATCACGAGTTTATCTTCTTTTTTTCTTCTTACTTCATCTGTAATTTAACCACCTCAGGTTTCGTGGTGTGAATGTGGAACCAATTTTACGTGTATGTTCGAAGTCTGTTTCACCTTTCAGTTTTCCGGCACTAAAGTGTTCTTCATTCATCACAACATGAATGGAGATCTCTACATCGGGAGCTTCTCCCGGTCGTTCCCGCACGGATCCGGCAAGTACCTCTGGACCGAAAGGTGCATGTACGAAGGCCAGTGGCGATGAGTGGCTAGTCACGCTCCCTAACGATGTTAACCTTACTCTGTCGCCGCTCGTTTTCCAGCGCAACCTATTCCTATCAAACGCGAAAGGTATCTTCTCAGGTATTTCTTAAAAATTTCGTATGCTTCTAACAAAAGCGACAAGAGTGATTTTGCACAGAGCAATTATGAGCAGAAGCATCCCAAACGGGGGCTTAGATTGCTCGTAGATATACCCGTGATTCCAAGCCAAAATTCACAGAGATTTTGCTTGCTGAAATATTCAAACTTTCGAGCATCGAGTTAACAGCTGCAACATGCAATACATTCATGATTCATCACATCAATAACAACATGAAAAATTCAATAAAAATTTGATAGATAATAGTGCTGGAAGAGGTATCGACTACAATAGCTTCGAGAGAGGGAGGAGAAGTTCGTTTCCAGAAATACAGAACACATTTTCAACCGATATTTAACTGACTCCATAAGCAAAAACGGCCACATTACGGAATTGAGAATGCATGCCAAACTTCTAGACCTTCATTGCATACCCTGAAAGCGCTTCATAATAATCATACTCATATCAAGATACCGGCGGGCACAGTTTGTCAGGCAAGCGGACTCACTGGAACTGAACTTGCTCCCAGGGGTACTGGTGATGCACTTGTCCCAACATACATTTGTAAGCTTTCCCACCATCTCGTTCACCATTGCTCTTTCCTTCTCTTGCTGCACATCAAGCACACCGTTGTTTAAAAAAAATCAACCATCAATGGCTCAAGTATACTGACGGAGAAAGTAACAAACTAGCAGCAGCAACAGGAACAACGTAGTAATAATCACATTGTAAGTGGTTGTGCAAGGTTCAAAAAACATTATATTGTTTCGACAATGCTACAAAGCATATCGCCAGAAGATTAGTCAATGCACAACCAATCAAGATAAAACATTTGAGTTCAGTTTTAAGGCTATAGCGGCAACATCTCAATTCGTCAATTCGTCAATAACTTCATAATCATTCTTATATTCTTCTCCTTTCACCCCCACAACAAGTAAAAAGATCAATTCGAATTAAGGGGTAAAAGGCCATCACACAATGTTAAGTATCAAAATGGAGTTCGGGGGCGAAATTTGGAACAATTTTTAGGCTTTCTACAATGTTGCATAAGGTGTTCACTCTAAAGAATTGAAGCATTGAACTAAAACACTGAAAGATCAAGATTTTCACCCATGCACTTCTTCTTCAGAAAAAAAAAAAAACAAACAACGATAACGAATAATCGACTCCAAAACTACCAATTAATCATGAGCTCAATTAAAATCTTAATACTATTCTTAGGGAAAAGTTGTTTGCTTTCGATTTATATAAATTCGTAAAAGCAAAGAACTCAAAATTACATCTTTCAATGGGGGTAAACATGCATATATTTGTATATGTACTATTCAATATTCAATCCCAAACATATAGATATGTTTTTTAAAAAACCCAAAAACCCTAAATCCCCAAATAAATTCAGAGTTTTAATCCGCTGAAATAAAAAGCAACATTCTTTTCTTCCTCATGAATTTTCTCGGGAAATAAACAGGGAGAAGGACAATAGAACTTACGTTGATGAAGTTAAGCAGTTCAGGGTTGTTCATTGCTGAAGGATCCATGGCAGTTTGTGCTCGCTATTCCACTAAAACCCTTCTAAATTCTTCAGATTTGAAAACAATCCCACCGTCTCACACTCTCCGAAAAACCCTAGAAACTTTCGAAAGCCTCAGAGGAGACCGGCAACTAATAAGGGATTCAACTTATTGGGCCAGATTTTAAAAGAAAGCTAATTCGCTTCAAGACTTCTATAAGTTTTAAATTTTGTAGGCCCAAAGAAGGGGAATGTGGGTTGAGAATTAGGGTGATTTTCGGTTGGATCAGATCGAAAACAAGTATTCCAATTAAAATTCAAAAAAGTTTTAGAATTAAATATTTTAGTTTTGGCTTTGAAATTTTGGGTTATCGGGATTTATCGGAAATTTTGGAATTTGTTTTATCTTAGAATTCTTGAAACATAACTTGGATCTCCTACATTTTACAAGACTTCAAAAATTTTAAACTTTTATGTATCCACTAGTTAACATTTTTTTTGAATTTTTGTGATATTTATATGCAATTACATTGGTGTATGACATAAAGTCATATTAAACAAACTATAATAATATGTATGATTATACTCTTCATGCTTAATATATATCAATATAATTAAATATAAAAAATAAGAAATAAAGCATATCCATATGTAACAATAAACACGAAAAAAATAAGAATATGTATGGTTTTTTTTTTTTTAATTTATTTATTTTTTTAACAGTACTGAGTTTGAGAAATTCAAGATTGCAATTTGAAATTGGATATGTACATTCCAATTGTCATTCAATTTTTTTGAAAATTTTCAAAATTGAAAACGTTTGAACTCGAAACGAAAATTTCAATTTGGATTGGAACTTTCAGTCGAACTTACACACCTAGTTGAGATCAATAAGAAGGTGGAGAAATACTTATATGCAAACGCCTTGTATATAGAACACTAGACACAAGAAGTCGAAGCAAACTATTGACGGTTACTCCTCAACTTTTTCTCGCCCGTTGCGGTGATAGTCGTTCTCCTTCTTTGAAAGTTTTTCTCACCTTTTTGTGTGAGTGTTGTCCACTTTTGTAAATTTTTTGTTGTCGATGGCCCTAGTTGTGGCCAGAGTCGGTAGCAGTTCTCCCCTCTCTTTTCTCTTTCTTTCCCTTTTCCCATCCTTCTGCTTCTTCTCCTTGTCTACCATCCCATTTCTGTAAATGCTTTGAATTATTTTTATTCTTCTCAATGAGAGGTATTTATACAAGGTGTACAACCCTAGTGTAATAGGAAGAAAACTAATTACACGAGATTATAGAAGATTACACGGAATTGATATCAATTAGGAATCCTACCTAAAATACAAAGTCAACACTCCCCCTCGCATAAATGTTACTCATGCCCAACTTGTGTAAGAAACTTGAAACTTATGACTTGAAAACAGCCTTCGTGACGATATTTGCGAACTGATCTTCTGTTCTTATTGTCGGTAGTTCAATTGTTTTTTCTTCTAATTTTTCTTTGACGAAGAACCGATCAACTTCAACATGTTTTGTTCTATCATGTTGTACCGGATTATGTTCAATGTCACGGGCAGCTTTATTATCACAAAATAATTTCATGGGCTGATCATGTAGTATACCCAAATCGCGAAGCAGAAGCCTAAGCCACAGAATTTCACAAATCCCCAAAGCCATACCTCTATATTCAGCTTCTGCACTGGAACGGGCAACCACATTCTGTTTCTTACTTCTCCATGTAACCAAGTTACCCCCAACGAATGTAAAGTAACCTGATGTTGAGCGTATATCATCAATCAAACCTGCCTAATCTGCATCAGTATAACCTTCAACTCTAAGGTGATTATTCCTTTTAAACAAAATTCCTTTGCAAGGACTTCCCTTCAAATATCTCAAAATTCTCATCACTACATTCATATGTTGTTCTCCGAGATTATGCATGTATTGACTCACTACACTTAAGGCATAAGCAAGGTCCGGTCTTGTGTGTGCCAAGTACATTAAATGACCTACTAACCTTTGGTATCTCTCTTTGTCAACTGGTACTTGATTAGGATCAACACTAAGCTTCAATCATTCCTCTAATGGTGTAGCTACTAGTTGACAAGCTAACATGCCGGTTTCGTGCAACAAATCAATAATATACTTCCTCTGTGATAAGAAAATTCCCGAACTGCTTCTCGATACCTCAATCCCTAAAAAATATTTCAAAGATCCAAGGTCCTTCATCTCAAATTCTGTAGCCAAATATCTTTGCAAGGTCGCATGTTCTTTTGGGTTATTACCTGTTACCACCATATCATCTACATACACAATAAGTGCAGTAAGTTTCCTATTTCGTTTTTTTCAGGAACAGAGTATGATCAGAGTTACTTTGTTTATAGCCAAATGCTCTCATAGATTTTGTGAATCTTCTAAACCATGCCCAAAGGGACTGCTTTAAACCATACAAGGATTTCTTCAACCTGCACACTTTTCTTTTGTATTTATCTAGAGCATTACATCTAGGTGGAAGATCTATATAAATTTCTTCTGTCAAGTCTCCATGCAAGAAGGCATTCTTCACATCGAATTGTTGTAAGGGCCAATTAAGATTTGCAGCCAAGGACAACAAAACACGAACTGTGTTGATCTTGGCTATAGGTGCAAATGTATCTATGTAGTCGATTCCATATTTTTGAGTGTATCCTTTTGCTGCTAGTCTTGCCTTAAAACTATCCACCGTCCCATTTGCTTTGTATTTCACAGTATAGACCCATTTGCATCCCACAGGTTTCTTGCCAGCAGGCAAGTCTGTGATCTCCTAGGTAGCATTCTTCTTCAAAGACTTCAACTCTTCATTCATTGTTGCTTGCCATCGTGGATCAGTTAAAGCCTCATGCACACTATTAGGAATAGATACAGTAGATAATTGATGCACAAATGACTTATTTGATTCTAACAGGTGACTGGTATACACATAATTACTTAACGGGTATAACACACTAGACTCAGGGTTGGGCTTACTCATTGGATACCTAGTTTTGCATTTAGGGTTAAATTCATAAGTAAGTTTAGGAATACCTCGATTGACGTGATCATGGAGACGACGTGGTGGTGGTGCATCCGAGATCGAAGACGATTGATTATGGTTATTGGGACTCAAGATCGACTGTGAGATAGCTAGCGACATAAGACTGTTCGGTGGTGAGAAAACTAGCAGTGAGCTATCAGGTAGTGAGTTATCTGGCGATGTCGACTCGTCCTTTTCATGGTTTTCAACATTATTTCCATGTGAATGATCACCACTTCTCTCTAATACATTACCACTTAGTTCCAATTCATTCATATCATTGTTTTAGTGTGAATGATCACCACTTATTTCCAAGATATCACCACTTAAATCCAAATCTTTCACACTATCTATATGTGGAATAGTATAATCAAGAGTTTGAACTTCTATCTGATTCTCCCCCTGAAGTGAAGACTCGGGATTGGCAAACTACATATCATTCTCATGAGATGCAACATCCACAGTGACAAACAATTTTTTCGTCGGAGGGTGATAACAACGATACCCTTTTTTATTTGAGGCATACCCCACAAACACACACCATAAAGCCCGGGGTTCAAGCTTACTTCTCTGCTATTTATGAAGATGAACGAAGGCCACACAACCAAACACGTGAGGTGGAAGATTAGGAACTGTAGGAGCATCAACATATGAAGAGAGAGTCTGGAGTGGTGTCTGGAAGTCAACCAATCGGGATGGAACACAATTCATGAGATACGCAGCTGAGGTGAAAGCTTCTCCCCAAAAAGACAACGGGAGACACGCCTCAAGCAAAGAAGCACGAACAACCTCGAGAAACTGACGATTCTTGTGTTATGCAACACCATTTTGTTGTGGAGTATATGGACATATAGTCTGATGAACAATACCATGATGATCAAGAAAGGCACAAAGTTCAGAGTTTACATATTCGCCGCCATTATCACTCCTGATAACCTGTATGTGTGACTTATATTGTACTTATACCATTTTGTAAAACCGCTGAAACAAAGAAGTGACTTCACTTTTGGACTTCATTAAACAAACCCAAGTCATACGTGTGCAGTCATCAATAAAAGTAACAAACCAATGAGCACCACCAAGTGTAGCAATTTTATATGGTCCCTAAACATCAGAATGAATTATCATAAACGGGATTGAACTTTTAGTCAAACTAGGCAGAAACGAAGCACGATGACTTTTAGCCATTCCACAAACACCACATTTAAAGTTAGAAATATCATGCTTAATAAACAGGCTAGGAAACAACCTCCGCAGGTAGGTGAACGAAGGATGTCCAAGTTGACGATGCCAAAACCAAATCTCCGAAGCTTTATTCCTATCCCCCTGATTCCCTTCCACTACAAGAGCTTGGGTCAACATTTGGGAACTGTTCGATGTCAGCTCCAAGTAGTAGAGCTTCCCCTTCCTAATACTATAACCAATCCTCTTGCGAGTCTAAATGTCTTTAAAAACATAAAAAAAAATGGCCAAAAAATCACAAGACAATGCAGGGCGACAATTATTTGAGCAACACATAATAAATTATAGTTAAGAGAATGAACAACAAGCACGGTATCAAGACTAAGGGTATATGAAAGGGAGATAGTTTCTTCCCCGATAACAGGGGCAGGATTACCGTTGGCTACACTTACGACAATTTTGGTGGATGGTTTGAGGGTTTCTACCTATATAAGTCATATGTTCAGTAGCACCAGAATCAATTATCCACGTATTATTCGTAACAGAGGCAGAAACCTTTAAAGCCTTACCATTGTTACCTATAGTAGTAGAGGCAGACATTTCCGCAACCATATTTTCAGAATCTACCTTCACATTGGCCAAAGAGGTACGCATGGTCGCATTCTCATGTCTGAGTTGGTCAGATAGATTTGGAGTACAAGTCCAGATTGCCATTCCTAAGCAATTTTAATCAATACGTTCCTCGGTGATCGGTAGAGTCCAAATTTCCATGCAAACTAAGCCCAAGAAGCTTCAATTTGCACGGGACAACAAGAAAGATAGCCCAATAACAATTAAAAAATAATAATTATCCAAAAGAAAATTTTCTTGCCGTGTGGGCCTGAAGCACAAAACCCAATTTTTCAATGTTTGTATTTTGTCCTTTTGCCCTTTGTCCAAAGTCATCTTCGTGCAAACGAAGATTTGGGGAAAAAAAACAAAACACTGCAATCTGGAGCAGCAGCAGGTCTGTGTGGGTGAAGATAAAGACAGTTGGGGTTTTAAATGGAGATGGTGATACAATTGGTAGTGTACGATGTGGGTTGTAGAGATTTGGTAACTCCTCAGACAGTAGGACAGTGTAGACAGTGTGGTGGTTTTAGATCAGAGAGCAGTTGTAATAGACTCGGGCTCAGCAACGACGGAGTCGCTCGCTGGTCGAACGAGCACGATGCACAACTGGTTGTGCGGCTAGTGGTTCTTGGGTCAACAACGATGGCGTCGCTCGCCGCACAACTGATTGCACGGCTGATGGTTATGGTCACTATATTTTTCTTTATTTCCTCTAACCTAGGCCCTGGTAGTAGAAAAAATGCTTTGAATTATTTTTATTCTTCTCAATGAGAGGTATTTATACAAGGTGTACAACCTTAGTGTAATAGGAAGAAAACTAATTACACGAGATTATAGGAGATTACACGGAATTGATATCAATTAGGAATCCTACCTAAATACAAAGTCAACACTTCTCCTTATCTACCATCCCATTTTGGTCTTGTTCTTCAACCTTAAATCCGTCTCTGATCTACATGTCTTTCATCATTAACTCTAAATTCCAGTTTCTTATTTTTTTTCAAATTTGTGTTGTCCATCCTCTTCCACAGCTTTCATCGTTCCCTCTCAATCTAAATCTCACATTTTCTCCACTCATTTTCCAGGTTGGCTCCGTCATTCATCATTCCTACCTCTTTTTCATTAAGCAATTACCTTTCTTCACCACACTTGGTTGTGGTTCTCTTGAAATGTGTGTAGAGGTTCAGCTCGGGTGTACACACCACCACCTTCCATTTGTTTTCCTTTATTGGCACTGTTGTTGTTGGGTTTTCACTGGCTTCTTTCAATCTATGATTGCATTCAGTGTGGTGTTCATTGCAGGATGCTGAAGTCACCATCTTCTTCTTTTTTGGCGTGTGGTATGATATCAGATTTGAGTGATTTTTGGTAGAATGACCTTTGAGGGAAGACCTAAAAGATAGATGGTTTAGATTGTTGAAATACATTACGAAATGAGCCTCACAAAAAACATTGTAAACAATTGTATAAAAATGGTGTCACAGATCTGCATTTTTTTGTACTTCAATGATCGTTGAAATAGGGACTATTTCTAGGGCCCAATCAACATCGAACTTCAATGATTTGAACCGTCTATTTTTTTAAGTTTAACTTTACAAATTATCTTTGCAAAATATTAGTCAAATTAAAAATATTTAAGGTATATAATTGAGTTTAAAGAAATGAACGATTGAACTTTGATGGATAATGGCCCCACAAATAGCCAAGTGTTTTCGTTTGTTGATTGATAAAACAAGATTAATTCATAGAAATTGGAAAGGGAATATGCAAGGTATATGAAAGCATTACCTAAGGCTTATGCATATGGTTTGACATCCATGCATGGTACGTAATTCAACCATAAAACTGTTAAAAGTAGAAATTAGGCAAATTAAAGTGCTATAAGGTACCGTTTGGGACGTGGGACGGGACGGAACAGAGTGGGACGAGGTGTTCTGTCCCACATTTGGTGTGCCTATAACGGGTGGAACATGTTGTTCCACGGGACGAATTTTGAGTGATTTTTCGTTCCACCTCATCCCCTGGAACGACTCGTTCCACATCCGTGGAACACAAAATTATAACATCTCCGTCTCCTTCTTCTTCCTCCTTGTTTCCATCCAAGGGCATCTTTGCTCCTTTTCCGTTCTGTCCCATCCTATCCTGTCCCATTCCGTTCCATCCCGTCTTCATACCAAACGATACCTAAAAGATAGCAAATTTTGAAAGACTTTCTTATGCATTAAGCATTTGTACTCCTTTTCTTCAATGTTAAACTTTTTGATACTAAACACATGCAAAATATACCCTTTAAAATTAATGAAAATCATAAATGGACTTTTTCTCCACCATTATAACTTTTCTTTGGTCCAATAATCACATCTCCTTTAAACATACATGACTCAAATGAATGAATTAAAATTAACCAATTATTGGAAGAATTGCTTTAGGTTCAAAGAAAAGAGAAAGCAGCTGCATATATTGAGGACCATGTGTGAAGCCATAAGACATTAATACCATTAAAGATTACATAACAAAAGGCTAAATAGCCAAAATAGTCCTTGAGATTTGCATAACTCATCATTTTGGTCCCTAACATTTCAAATTGATAAAAGTGGTCCCTGAGATTGTCCACCATCCATCATTTTGGTCCTTCCGTTAAAAACTCCGTTAAGTGTCCCAGAGCTCTTGGTCGGAAGTTTAGACAATTTTCAAAGTTTCGTAACTCAATCTTTTCTTAACCAAATTCGACCCATAATATATCAAAATGAAGATAGGAAAGTGTAAAATAAGATTATACCTATTTGGAAGCCCAATGGCTACCGGAGATAGCTGAAAAATATCCCCAAAGTTGACTGGTCTGAAGAAAAACTGGAAAACTCGTAGGAAACTGGGTAAATTTTAAACGTTCATAACTTCTTCAATACTCAACAAAATCAAGTGATTCAAAAATGAAAATAATACTTCTTGACGAGACAAAGAGAATGGTACCTTTTTGATGGCTAACTCACCATGGTTTGACTGAAAAACGGCTCGAAAGTGGTTGTCTTGGTCTCAAGTTAGCCACTTTCAAGCCATTTTTTGGCCAAACCACGAAAATTTAGCCATCTAAAAAGGTACCATTCTCTTCGTCTCATCGATAAGTATGATTTTCGTTTTTGAATCACTTGATTTCGTTGAGTATTGAAGAAGTTATGAACGTTTAAAGTTTACCCAATTTCCGGCATGTTTTCCAGTTTTCCCTCGGACCAGTCAACTTTGAGGCTATTTTCCAGCCATCTCCGGCAGCCATTTGGCTTCCAAATAGGTATAATCTTATTCTACACTTTCCAATTTTCATTTTGATATATTATGGGTCGAATTTGATTAAGAAACGATTGAGTTATGAAACTTTGAAAATTGCCCAAACTTCCGGCCAAGAGCTCCGGGACACTTAACGGAGTTTTTAACGGAATGACCAAAATGATGGATGGTGGACAATCTCAGGGACCACTTTTATCGATTTGAAATGTTAAGGACCAAAGTGATGAGTTATGCAAATCTCAAGGACCATTTTGGCTATTTAGCCCACAACAAAATAAGCATGTTAACTTTTGTTGCTATGCTTTCAAAATAAGCACTTGGCCAGAGACATTGTTTTAACGAAATAGGGTGCTTTTTTATGAAGCAGAAGATCTTTAAATCAGCCCTGCATGCATGGAAAGAGAGGATTAAAGCTACATCTTCGTGATGAAGAAAAGCACCAATCTGAGTTGACGATTGGTTTTCAGCTAAGGTTTTCCCTAGATAGCTTTCGATAAAAGCAGGTTCTTTTTTTGTGGCTCCTTTCATTCAAATTAACAATTGTTCAAATAAAAAAAGAACAAAACTCCTAGATCTTTTATGTGCGGCTATGAACCTTTATGTGTCAGCCATCCATAATTCAAAAGAAAGCAAGTAGCTCGTAGTTAAACTAATTAATCCAAAACCACTAAATAAAAGAAAATTTTAATATTGGAAGAACAACCATGAGCAAATGAAATCGATTAGGCATCTGATGAAGAATCAAGAAGTTGCCTACTGTGAATGTTTTTGGAGTAACCGTATCTTAACGAACGTAGCTCGGTTATTAGCATGCATGATGCAGTTTTTACTGTTGCATTATTTTATGTGGTCCTTGGAATTTTGCTTTTAGAGATAGTTACTCAACATTACCAAACTTTTATATAGGGATAATTTTAATTTACCAAGTTATCATAAACTTTAGGTTTTACTTCACTTATTTTCTTTTTCAAACGCTGCATGTACTTGAGACAATATCCTATAAAACGAGTATGTATATATTGATATTTCAAACATCAAATACTCTGTCAAAAAGACCTGCATGACCAACGCGCAACTTTTTGTATGAAATTAGGCTATGTATTTTCTATATTATATATACTTTTTTTAACTATTATTTTTTAAACCTTACTTTATATTAATTTTTTGAACAATTATATTATATTATTATAAATTACAATTGTGTATTTTCTCTTAATTTGTAATTTGTTTTCTTTAAGTTACTACTAAGACTGCAAGTGGCCCCTACTACAGTTGTGAAGAGGAGTGTTGCCCTTACACCACAACATGGGTTCAATCCTATTGACTCCCTAATCTAACATCTAATCTAACAAATCTATCGTTTGACCAAAAATCAAAATATTTCCTTTTAAAAGCGCTTTTAGTCATTTTAAAAGTACTTCCAAACAAAACCTAAGACAATACAAACCTATTACCATCACTTGCTACATCATGTAGTATATCTATATATATGTAGTACAAAAATATAATTTCCTCAATTCCCTAATAATTTTTGTGTGTTTTTCCATATGTTCCTTTCACATAGTTTTACTTATTAATTCTTTGCCGTAGTTTACTTAATTAGGTAAACAGTTTATGTGTTTTTACATCTAATGAGCTAAGCATGACATCGGACGACTTCATATGAATGAGAAATACATCACCAATCCATTACGATTAAATATATAATGAGTAATATGTGGCCGGCCTTACCTTGAAAATTTTCACCAAGACCTCAGCAACTCCAATATAATATAACGGATTAGCTCAATGCTCTTTGATTGCTTGTTAACATCTCTTTCACATGAGATGCTCGTTATAACAAGGACATGGAGATGTAAGAATTTGCTTTGCATCACAAATTACAGACATGAAAAAACAAGAAAATCATATGTAAGCAAATCAAACTTCTTTTAAGGGTTACTATATAGATATATAGCTTCCAAAAAACTTCATTTTCCAGATAAAAACACTTGAAGTCTCGTTTTGAAGCAAAAACTCATAAACTCAAATGTTATTCTACCAACTTTTATTATACTATACTATTATTGCACAATGGGTTTAGAGATTTTATTTTGGTTTTGATTTTATATGATGTGTTTGGACGAGAAGCTTTAAAATTTCATAAAACCTTTAATAAATTATAAATGTATTAACAATGCACCTCCAAAATTGGATGGAGCAACTTGGAAATGACTGAATACAGAATTTTGAAATGACATAGTTCAAGATGTCAATTTGAAAAGTCTTTTGCTTAGCATCTTTGGATACGTACATTTGTAATGTTTTAGTAGTAACTTTCTACTGCATTTTTAACAATTAAGTCTAATTAAAATTTCATAAAACTTTAAGGGTGCGTTTGTTTAGCTTCACTACCTTTCACTAGACGAGATTAGTTTCTAATGCAATCCCGTGTTTGTCTACAGTAAGAACTAAGTTTAATGGTATTAAGTGGGACTCGCGTCGACTAATTCCTTTGTTAGAAGGTCTTAGCAAGCCCCCAAAATACGAGAGGACTACCTAAGACCGTCATCCTCTTCGTGCTCGCTATCCTCATCCTGCTCGCTCGCCATGTCCTACTTAACTACTTCGATTTCCCCTTCTACTCGTCCTAATCACACATTTCCCCTTCAATCTCCCTTTCGATTTCCCCTTCAATTTCCTAGGTTGTTATGAAATTTGGGTGCATTTTATGCTGTGAAATTTTCCTGTTCTTCAATAATTTCTCCTTCTGGGTATTTTATGATGTTGTTGTATGGATTTGATTTCCTCTTCTGGGTATTTTGTGATTTCCCCTAGTTCAGCTTTCCATGCTCAAAGTCATCTACGGCGAAGCCCCAATTTCAGAAATTGGTGAGGTTGTGAAGAAGAAATCAAAACCTGCTGCCTCCAAATTTGTGGGGTGATGAGGTTTGAATTTTTAACAATTTTGGGACATTTGAGTTGCTGATTAAATTTAAACAGTCAGGTCGCTGCTTTCAATTTAAATTCTCCAATTCAACAATGGAAATAAACTGAGACAAAAGATTAACAGAAAAAGGGAAAAAAAGATAGAGGCATTCATGGAGCTCGTGGTGTGGAGTATAAGGTGAATAAATAAACCCATAAAAAGTATGAGATAATAACCTTTTCTGTTTCTCAGAATTTTCATTTGGATTTTTTTCCAATTTCCCCAAAAAAAAGCCTTCAATTTTCTTCCCCAAGTTATTTCTTAGCATTGCAGAATCTGGGTTTTGTTCTTTATACTCTGTTTTGGTGAATTATGAAAAAAAATTCAAGATGGGTATTTGGCTGTAATTTTATCATTTGATTTAATTGTGGGTATTGTGCACTTGAGTTTGATGCTTCAATTGTTAATTTGCAATTTCACTAATTTTTATTATCTTGTTTCTTAGTCTGACACTGCATCAAACGTTTCACTAAGTTAGTCCAACTTAATCTATTATAAGTCAGTCCAACTTAGTCTTTGAAGCTAGTCCAGTCTGAAATAATCTGGTGCAACAAACGCACCCTAAAGTTCTTCATTCAAACATAGCACGACACAACTCACTAGCAGCATCAGTTGTTTGAGAACAAACCAGTTAACTTTTTTTTTTTAACTGTCAACATCAAAAGTATTCATCCAGTAATAGTACTGTTGTCCCGTTCTATATTCACACCCCTACGAATCATTTTTCTTTTCTTTTTCTTGTACAACCACTCAAAAAGATACTCCCTCTCCAAATTCTTCTCTTGTTCTGTCTATAAATACTCAACATGGCTGCTTCACATTTGCTCATCTCTTAACAGAGGCCAATAAGTTCCAATAAACAAAGGCCTTTTCATTTTTCAAAATAATGGACAAGTTCAACTTTCTGAGAAATGGGATGTCCAGATTGCCTCCTGGTTTCCGATTCCAGCCAACAGATGAAGAACTTGTCTTTCAGTACCTGAGATGCAAAGTCTTTTCATGCCCCCTTCCTGCTTCCATTATTCCTGAGATCAACGTTTGCCTGTATGATCCTTGGGATTTGCCAGGTTAGCATAAACTACACAGATATATTACCACTAACCACTTTGCTTAATTTTTAATTTTTTTTTTAGGAAAAATTAGTATCTGGTCCCTAATTCTTACTGTTCATTAACTAAAACCTTATTAGTTCTTAAATTTTGATTCAAGTTCCTAGCAATAATGTGATAATGAATTTACATGTTTATTATATAATTTTTTAATATAAAAATTAGTAATTAATTTAGGGTTTAATACTCACACCTCTATTAAACTTCTAATTAATTTTCAATTCAAACATTTCCAAAATAATAAAAAATTAAATTAAATTAATTTGTACCTATTAGTTTTTTTTATATATAAAAAGATTCTCAAATTTTTAATCTTAAATGTGTTAGGAGTATTATATGAATAGCTAAGATGTTGCCAAATGTCAAGAGATTAGTATTGCAGTTATAAGGTTGTTATAAGATAGCTTAGTTAGGAAGCTGTCTAAGATAGTATAAATATCCTTTGTAATGGAACAGTTGTGTAATGAATAAGAAATATACAATACAATTCAGATATATCTTGCTCTCCAAGTATTCTTTCTATCTCATCAGATATATCTTGCTCTCCAAGTATTCTTTCTATCTCATCTCTCTCTTCCTATCAATCTTCTTCTTATCTGATATATGTGTAGATTGGTTTACAAAATGTACCCATTCATATAATTTTTCAATTTTTTAAATCTTAAATGTACCCATTCTCAAATATATCAATTTGTTATATGTAAAATGTACCCTTTTTTGAATATAAAATCCATTCAAATTTTTTTTATCCATGTTTAAACTTATATGGGTATATTCTTTTTCGTTGATTTGAGAATGTATCCATGTTTTGGTACAATAACTTTTTTTGTTAATTTTGGTTAATGTACCCATACATATATGTATACACACACAATATAATGTATAATTTATATTTTATTATTTTTAATCCCATAAATTATGGGTTTTATATAAAATCTCATTAATATAAACAATTACAAATTTCAATTTTTAATTTTTAATTTAAAAAATATAGTAACTTATATTATTACATTAATGTCAGGAACCTCAATAAAAATTTGACAATGTTTCAATCAAAGAATATTGATAACTAGGGACCGCATCCAAATTGTCCTTCTTTTTTTTTATACATTTTTCCACTTGTAAAAACTGACATTTTATGTGTGGTATGTTTCCAGGTGATTTGGAGCAAGAGAAGTATTTCTTCAGCAACAGGGAATCGAAATACCGGAATGGAAACCGAGCTAACAGGGTGACAAGTTCCGGTTACTGGAAAGCGACCGGCGTTGACAAAAAGATTGTATCTTCAAGGAAGAATAATATTGTGGGGAAGAAAAAGACTCTAGTTTTCTACAAAGGGAAGTCTCCAAATGTTTCTAAGACTGATTGGATCATGCATGAATATTGCCTTGTCAATGCAGAAACTACAGCTTCCACTCACACAACTGAGGTGAGTTTAGGATGAGGTTATGTTTTTGTTTCACAAACTCAAGATGTTCGGCATGATCGTATGGGTTTGGTCAACTGGTTATAGCACCTCTGTGCACTTAATTGTTCAAGTCTCCCTACTTGTAGACTAGAATATATATCGTCTTATTAAAAAAGAAAAAAAAAAATCATTTGACACAAAGTAATTTTATGCAGAATGCTTTAACCCCGAAAGGAAACTGGGTTTTGTGTCGCGTGTTTTTGAAGAAAAGAAGTGGCAAGACGGATGAGGAGATTATGGTGAATTACAATGGCATCAGAGTTTGCGATAATGCAAGTCCTGTATCTTCTTCTTCATCTTGTTCGAGTTCCTGGCCAGTGGGATCACAGAAGTAACTTCTTCAAGTGAAGAAGGTGGTAAGGAAATCAGTGGCCGCCCTAAATTTTGATCATGTTAATTAAATGTAGCATCGTTCTTCGCGTGTCGTGTTCATGAAAAGGAAATGAATCTACTTCCAGAAACTTTACTGCTTTGAGAGATTGGTGGATGTAAAAATTGGTAACTTTTAGAATATGAACCCAATTCTCAGCATCCTCCTTTGGAGAAAAACTTAATAACTAGAGCTACCCGATTAGGGCATCTGTTATATCGGGCGTCCAACATGTCAAACTATTAGAGAGACGAGCTAAAGACCAACTTCCAACAACACCGATATTATATCTAATTTGTTAATTATTCTTTGCACAATCCGTCATGTGTGGAGTTTTATTACAAAAGGTATCGGTATTAATTGGAGTGGGGTTATGATATTTAAACTCTTCTTTTTCCAAAGATATAGCCAATGTGGGATATTTCAACACTCCCCCTCATATAGGACCCAATTAGTGGGTGACGTGGGCGATCCACACATTGGCAACCATGTGGAGCCAAGGGGATCCACCCATCACGTGGCAGTACAAGCCCGCTCCCTAACTCTGATACCATGTCAAATTATCAAAAAGAAGGGCCAAAAACCCACTTCTAACAACACTGATACCTTCCCCAACTTGTTAATTATCATCTACACAATCCGTCAAGTGTAGGGTTTTATCACAAAAAGCTCGGTATTAGTTGGAGTAGAGTTAGGATATTTAAACTCTACTTTTCTCATAAATATGACCAACAACAACAACAACAACAACAACAAAGCCTTTTCCCACTAAGTGGGGTCGGCTATATGAATCCTAGAACGCCATTGCGCTCGGTTTTGTGTCATGTCCTCCGTTAGATCCAAGTACTCTAAGTCTTTTCTTAGAGTCTCTTCCAAAGTTTTCCTAGGTCTTCCTCTACCCCTTCGGCCCTGAACCTCTGTCCCGTAGTCACATCTTCGAACCGGAGCGTCAGTCGGCCTTCTTTGCACATGTCCAAATCACCGGAGCCGATTTTCTCTCATCTTTCCTACAATTTCGGCTACTCCTACTTTACCTCGGATATCCTCATTCCCAATCTTATCCTTTCTCGTGTGCCCACACATCCCACGAGGCATCCTCATCTCCGCTACACCCATTTTGTGTACGTGTTGATGCTTCACCGCCCAACATTCTGTGCCATACAACATCGCTGGCCTTATTGCCGTCCTATAAAATTTTCCCTTGAGCTTCAGTGGCCTACGACGGTCACACAACACGCCGGATGCACTCTTACACTTCATCCATCCAGCTCGTATTCTATGGTTGAGATCTCCATCTAATTCTCCGTTCTCTTGCAAGATAGATCCTAGGTAGCGAAAACGGTCGCTTTTTGTGATCTTCGCTAGATTGCTCCGGTCATTAGTGTGGATAAGTATATAAATGGATAGAGATAGGAAAGCAAACACAAGATGTACGTGGTTCACCCAGGTTGGCTACGTCCACGGAATAGAAGAGTTCTCATTAATTGTGAAGGGTTTACACAAGTACATAGGTTCAAGCTCTCCTTTAGTGAGTACAAGTGAATGATTTAGTACAAATGACATTAGGAAATATTGTGGGAGAATGATCTCGTAATCACGAAACTTCTAAGTATCGGAGTGTGGTGTCGTCTTGACTTGCCTTATCTGTCTCATAGGTAGATGTGGCATCTTCTCTGGAAGTACTCTTCCTCCATCCAGGGGTGGTATCTTTAACTGGTGGAGATGCACAAGGTAATGTATCAATTTCACTTGAAGCTTACTTGTAGTTTCAGGCTTGGTCAAGCGCGATACAAACCATGTAGTAGGAGTGCCCCAAGTCGCCGAGCTAGGGGGTCTGCTGAAAGAGGTGACAGACAAGGTAAGCAATCAGAGCTCCGACTGATTGTTCACCTTCTCCCCATCTTGCAGCAACATGAAGGATAAAGAGAAGAAAAATGAGAAGAGATGATATGAGATACTTTTGCTTTTGAAGAAGTAACTTTCCACAGGCTTATTCTTGAACTGAGCTGGAGGGTTTTCTGGTTTCCTCAAGAGTATAAGGCCGACTGAAGAATTTGAGGGTCAAAATAAGTCCATCAAATCTAGAGTACGTTCCACCCTGCTGATATGGGATACTTTTGCTTTTGACAGAGTAATGGATGTATCGGCACGTGTGCTGTTACGCTTGTCTCCACATGCTTCCTTGTATCCTTCGCACTTGCCCTATCTGTTCCTCAAGCAGATGCGGAATCTTCCCTGGAAACATAAGATGTTGAAGATGAGTACTCGAGAGCAATGCCAGGTAAGTAATCAGGTAAGGGGTTCCAGGCAGTCAGTTCCTGGCTGGAAGCTTGATTCCAAGTGCTGACTGATTGCTCTCTTTCTCCTTGTCTTGCAGGTAAAAACAAGGCCAAAGGAAAAGACAGGGAAAAAGCATGATATGGGATACTCTTGCTTTTAACCCTGATGATATGAGATATTCTTGCTCTAGTATAGCTTGTTTGCAGAGGTATTATCGGGGGGAAAGAAAGCTGAATATTTCGAAAGGCTTCGTTGGGAGTGCCCTCTCAGATATGATGAAGGGTTGAGCATTTTTGCAGGTCTGCCTGTCCGTTGGGGATGGAGGTCGACATATATAGGAGTCTCCCTAACAACAAGTAGTAATGCTATTCCTTTACCCTGCTTGGTCATAGCACAGTAGTGGGAGCTGCCAGTTTCACATGTTTTAACTCTGTCAGAGCACTTTGAAAAAGTGGTCTGTGGTATCTGGCTCTCGAGATTCGGAGAACGATGCCTCTTCGATTTTTGAGAAAGCAATCATGCTGGGGGTCTGGCTCTCGAGATTCGGAGAGCAGTGTCTCTTCGATTTTTGAGGAAGTAATCATGTTGGGAGTCTGGCTCTCGAGATTCGGAGGGCGGTGCCTCTTCGATTTTGGAGCAAGCAATCCTGTTGGGAGTGTTGTCTCGAATGTGAGTAAAGGTTGGGCATGTTTGCTAGTCTACCTTGCCACGAAGCACAAAGGTTGACACACAGGGACTTTCCAATTATCCAGCAATGGTACTGTTCCTTTACCCTCTCTTCGCTTTTGAGAAAGTAGTCATGTTGGGAGTCTGGCTCTCGAGATTCGGAGAACGGTGCCTCTTCGATTTTGGAGCAAGCAATCTTGTTGGGAGTGTTTTCTCGAATGTGAGTAAAGGTTGGGCATGTTTGCTAGTCTACCTTGCCACGAAGCACAGAGGTTGACACACAGGGACTTTCCAATTATCCAGCAGTGGTACTGTTCCTTTACCCTTGTGGGTAATAATATGGTAGCTAGACCTTCAAAATTTATGTGTCTAAACTTTGTTAGTGCTGTTTCTTTGCTATTCTTTTACCTTTCTTGGTCAGAGCGATGTAGTGGGAGCTGCAAGCTTCACGTGCTCAACTTTGGCAGAGAACTTTGGCAAAGTTATCTGTGGTACCCATGAGCTATTGTTGCGTGTGGGAAGTGAGTGATTGAACAGTAAGATTCATGTGCTTTCTACTTCACCAGAAGTCTTCGACAGAATGCCCATAATTTCTGCAAAGCTGAGTGTGCGTGTGACAGGTGCTGACAAGGCTAGAAAAGTAGGTGCCTCTTCGATTTCTGAGATCGGCCCTCGTGGTCTCTGAGCAGCCCAGCTTTTGAGAAAGCGAGCGCCTCTTCGATTGATTCGGAGAACGATGCCTCATCGATTTTTTAGAAAGCAATCATGTTGGGGGTCTGGCTCTCGAAGATTCGGGGAGCAGTGTCCCTTCGATTTTTGAGAAAGTAATCATGTTGGGAGTCTGGCTCTCGAGATTCGGACGGCGGTGCCTCTTCGATTTTGGAGCAAGCAATCTTGTTGGGAGTGTTTTCTCGAATGTGAGTAAAGGTTGGGCATGTTTGCTAGTCTACCTTGCCACGAAGCACAGAGGTTGACACACAGGGACTTTCCAATTATCCAGCAATGGTACTATTCCTTTACCCTCTCTTCGATTTTTAAGAAAGTAGTCATGTTGGGAGTCTGGCTCTCGAGATTCGGAGGACGGTGCCTCGTCGATTTTGGAGCAAGCAATCTTATTGGGAGTGTTTTCTCGAATGTGAGTAAAGGTTGGGCATGTTTGCTAGTCTACCTTGCCACGAAGCACAGAGGTTGACACACATGGACTTTCCAATTATCCAGCAGTGGTACTGTTCCTTTACCCTTGTGGGTAATAATATGGTAGCTAGACCTTCAAAATTTATGGGTCTAAACTTTGTTAGTGCTGTTTCTTTGCTATTCTTTTACCCTTCTTGGTCAGAGCGATGTAGTGGGAGCTGCAAGCTTCACGTGCTCAACTTTGGCAGAGAACTTTGGCAAAGTTATCTGTGGTACCCATGAGCTATTGTTGCGTGTGGGAAGTGGGTGATTGAACAGTAAGATTCATGTGTTTTCTACTTCCCCAGAAGTCTTCGACAGAATGCCCATAATTTCCGCAAAGCTGAGTGTGCGTGTGACAGGTGCTGACAAGACTGGAAAAGTAGGTGCTTCTTCGATTTCTGAGATCGGCCCTCGTGGTCTCTGGGGAGCCCAGCTTTTGAGAAAGCAAGCCTCTTCGATTTCTGAGATCGGCCTTCGTGGTCTTTGAGCAGCCCAGCTTTTGAGAAAGCAAACGCCTCTTCGATTTCTGAGATCAACCCTCGTGATCTCTAAGCAGCCCAGCTTTTGAGAAAGCAAACGCCTCTTCGATTTCTGAGCAGGCGCCTCTTCGATTTCTGAAGCTCCGTCGAGTGCAGATTTTTATAGAGGCTGGCATTAAGTTCCAAAGCACACTTGAATCTCCACCAGTAGAAGCTTCATTCTTGCACTTCTAAGATCTTGATTTGTCCGACCTCTTCTCTCTTCAACACCTTTGAAAATGTCTGGCCCCTCCGACCGTCGTTTTGACTTGAACCTTGTTGAAGAGGCAGCCCCGCCTTCTCCAGACAACATATGGCGCCCATCCTTCGTCTCCCCTACTGGTCCTCTTACCGTTGGGGATTCCGTGATGAAGAATGATATGACCGCTGCGGTGGTGGCCAGGAACCTTCTCACTCCCAAAGATAACAGACTACTTTCCAAACGGTCTGATGAGTTAGCTGTTAAGGATTCGCTGGCTCTCAGTGTTCAATGTGCAGGTTCTGTGTCTAATATGGCCCAACGCCTATTTGCTCGAACCCGCCAAGTTGAATCATTGGCGGCTGAAGTGATGAGTCTCAAACAGGAGATTAGAAGGCTCAAGCATGAGAATAAACAGTTGCACCGGCTCGCACATGACTATGCTACAAACATGAAGAGGAAGCTTGACCAGATGAAGGAAACTGATGGTCAAGTTTTACTTGATCATCAGAGATTTGTGGGTTTGTTCCAAAGGCATTTATTGCCTTCGTCTTCTGGGGCTGTACCGCGTAATGAAGCTCCGAATGATCAACCTCTGATGCATCATCCTTCTAGGGTTCTGTCCAGTACTAAGGCTCCAAATGATCCCCCTCCGGTGCCTTCTCTTTCTGGGGCTCTACCGACTGCTGAGACTTCTCCTAAGCAACCTTTGTGAAGGCTCCCTCTTGTGTGTTTATTTTGACTCATGTATATGTACATATTTGTAGCTTATCGGGGATATCAATAAATAAGCTTTCCTTCATTTCAACGTATTGTGTTAAATACACCAAAGCCTTCTTCGCTAAGTTCTTTGAATTTTCTTTTGTTGAAGCTTGTATGTTGAAGCTTTCTGAGTGGAGCATGTAGGTTGGGGTAGTGTTCCCTTAATTTCCCGAGTGAGGAAAACTTCTCGGTTGGAGACTTGGAAAATCCAAGTCACTGAGTGGGATCGGCTATATGAATCTTAGAACGCCATTGTGCTCGATCCTGTGTCATGTCCTTCGTTAGATCCAAGTACTCTAAGTCTTTTCTTAGAGTCTCTTCCAAAGTTTTCCTAGGTCTTCCTCTACCCCTTCGGCCCTGAACCTCTGTCCCATAGTCGCATCTTCTAATCGGAGCGTCAGTAGGCCTTCTTTGCACATGTCCAAACCACCGTAACCGATTTTCTCTCATCTTTCCTTCAATTTCGGCTACTCCTACTTTACCCCGGATATCCTCATTCCTAATCTTATCCTTTCTCGTGTGCCCACACATCCAACGAAGCATCCTCATCTCCGCTACACCCATTTTGTGTACGTGTTGATGTTTCACCGCCCAACATTCTGTGCCATACAGCATCGCCGGCCTTATTGCCGTCCTATAAAATTTTCCCTTGAGCTTCAGTGGCATACGGCAGTCACACAACACGCCGGATGCACTCTTCCACTTCATCCATCCAGCTTGTATTCTATGGTTGAGATCTCCAATATTTTGTGAAAGTTGGCTTGTTAATGACATGTTCCGGATTCCCCTACACAAGTTTTTTTCTCCCTTATTTGACACTATAACATGCATGGTAATCTATATATAAATCCGGATGCCAATTTTGATGTCACGGCTTCGACAAAAAAATTAGGACAAAATTGCCCCTCAACCAAAGAAATCCAAAAGCAACCCAATATAATATATCAAATCATGCAGGGGTAATTTGGTAATTTGGTCATCATAAAATATAATATAAATACATATGGGAAGAGAGAAAAGAATAAAAAAATGGAAGGATGAGTGAAAGTTGATGGTGCTCACGTGAAGGGGAAAGAAAAATATAATAAAAAATAAGGAAGATCATGAATATTGTGTTCAAAACATCTTAAGAGACGTGTAATGCCGGTGATAAATTAGTAAAGTTTTTTTTTAAAAAAAAAAAAATTAGTACCTTACAATAGACTAGCAATAACATGATTCAATTAGTTGTTTATTAAATATTATTTTCTTTATAAAAAAAAGTCTTTCGCATGCGGATAATAATGTGATTAAATTAATTGTTAACTGATTGTTTTTTATTTTAAACAAATAATATTATCTACACTAAGGGGGAGGGGGTGGGCTTAACCTTACAATATGCTATCAATAATGTGATTCAATCAATTGTTTATTAAATATTATTTCTATATTCTTAATGTAAATTCTATAGAAACCGATTTTATTATGTGAATTCAACTGCTTTAATTGGTTTATGAGGGGTTTTTGCTTTAATTGGTTTATGAGAGGTTTCTTTTAGCATGATCTAAAATTATTCATTTACTTTAAATATTTGACTTTCCTTTTGTCAATTTATGCATATAAATACATTAAAACGTGTAAGTCGCGCGTAGCATGTCGTGATTCAAAAAAATACCTTTTGCACGCGCATGAGCGTGCATGAAGGCTAGTATATGTATGTACACACACACATACATATGTTTTGAAATTACAAAGATTAAAAGATAAAAGGGTAGGGCTTATTGCTACAGGAATCTCTAGCTTTTCATTTCAAAAGGTAATTGATTTTTCGAAGAGGTCAGAATGAGATGAGATAGGGAGAGAGGGGTATGAAAGAAGAAAGCATATATATCAACTTTGCATAAAGGAAATCCTTTCTTGGAGAGCACCAGGTCCAAATTGAAAGCTCAGCCAGAATATGGGCGCGCGCACATGGACTTTCATTTCAGCTTTTTTCCTAGTTTTAAGAGTTGAAAGGAGATAAAAGCATTTACACACAAAAAGGAAAAAAAATCATAAAATTATTACCTATGAAGACTTTGCTTAGATTCTTTGCTTAATTGATAAAAAAAAAAAAAAAATCAATTTTAGGTACACATAATAACTCTATTCATTGTCTCATGAAGAACAAAACCTATGGTCTTTATTCAGAAAAAAAAAAGAATCTAAACTTGAAATTTCTTCTTTAAATAGTTGTATTTGGATTGGAATTTGTTTAACTCATATTTGCACCATCAACTCATGAAATCTAGGCCGTTGGTAAGATTCGAGATATTCAACAGTAGTTTTCGAGATATTTGCACAACAGTAGTTTTTGAGATATTCAATCACCACGGTAAGATTCGTTCAATTGAGTATTTCCTGGGTGATTGAGAAATTAATGGTCACGACTGCACTTCCAATGTCAACAGTTCTTCTAGACAGTGCATCCTTTTCAAGGTAATACGAAGTGCAGTAGGGTAGACATGTACCCAAGGTTGATTGGAATGTCTTTCAGTACAAAGGGGTAAAAATGGAATTACAGTCAGAATAGGTATTGATCGAAACGTCAGAAGACCCAATAGGTTTCAAGATTGGGCTATTTTACTAAGAGGTGCAAAATGTTGTCCACTTGGACCAACGGAACGCAAATTGACCCGTTAAGTCAATCGATAATCACTGTACATCACAAAAATCTCCACATGCACAGGAACCTCATACTAGGAGCGTATGGGGTTATTTTCCTATCTCTACTCAGACAAAGGAAGTTATTATAACCACTTGAACGATTCTTGAACAATTGTAAGTATCGTCAAATCGTAGCTTATGAATCCCGACTAGAATGGGATAGCACAAGCTAAAGACGTTCAAGGGTAGATAAGTTTTTTGTTGTTATAGCAGTAAATACGTTTGCACAACCAGGATAATACACGATAGTGCAATTGTAGATGTTGGTTTAGTTCTTCCATTTGTCACTGTTAAAAATTTAGCTTATTCCCGGCGAAAGTGTACTCAAGAAATTGTGGGGTTGGTGAAGATTTTGAACACGTTTCTCCACAGAGAAATGTTAACCAGCTTTTGAAATAAAGATGATGACTGCTGACTTTAGGTCATGGATAAGATGTTCATTTCAAACGGTTCTAACCTTTGGAAATTAAAAGCGATACTCCGTCGTGTTATCTCTGCACAGCAGAAACATATGAAGAATACGTCATACTGGATTTTGAAATGATCAGAGTCAACAAAAGGTGTAAAACAGGAGCAAGGTGAGACAACACTTCAGTTGTCAGGAACTTTACTCATTTTCAACAACCCAAACTAATTTAACTTTCCTCGGTCGTAAGTGAGGAAAACACTATAGCCGAAAGGTTCACCAACAATTTGTCGATAAATCGACAAGATCAAAGATATCTCAGTTTCGCAATACTTTGCAAGAATTTCAACCTTCTTCCACTAAACCTTTTTTGGAAAAAGGAAAGTCATTTGCCGAGATCACGTTTCCCAAGAAAATACCAATTTAGCAATGGTTACTCAAGAAAGTCGTTGGTAAGACTACTCCGAATTTCGTTAGGCTATGAAAGAACTCTCGATTTCTAAAAGTTAATCGGAGAGAACAACAACTCGAAGTAGGATTAACGATTTTAGTCGTCAACCGACTAAGATGTTGAAGTCTAGGTACGACTCTAGGGTTTGACCTTTTGCCAAGTGGATAGGTTTGAGGTTCCCTAGATAAGGTATTTGGTTGGATAGGCGACAAGGGCCCTTCATAAAAGTTACGTGACGTCTTCTCTTAAGACGCAGTTATAGTTCGAAAAGACGCAAGGAAGAACTAGTGTAGTACATAAAATAGATCGAGGTGTACCTCACCTCACTAATTGGTGATGGCTCTATAAGGAATTGGAGAAATGACGCCAAAGGTACATGTCCTCGGATTGTACGGTACTGCTTCTTTTCTCTATGCCTTGCGCTACAAAGTCTTCGTTAGTTTCTCAAACTTATTCTGTTCCTACAGCAGGAAAATTGCTTAAGCTTTGATTCCGCTGTCTTTCTGTGAAAGTGATCGGAAAAGTGACTGGTTGAAAAGGTTCCGGTTACCTAAATGGGTGGTGTGGTTAGTACGACCACGAGCTTACTGTTCTAATGTAAAGCTTACTGCTAAGCTTCCACGATTCTAGTTTCTTCGGCTCAAGTAGCCACTGTAAATCAGTCTATCAGTAGCACGGCTAATTAACGTGCTTAAGATAATTTAATATTGTTTGTTACCCTGAAACTATGAACTGGCATTTTGGCATAAAGGTATAACTCCCAAATACTAGTACCTGTGTCCAGTATCTGAAATCATACCATCGAATGTTGGTCAACGGTCTCTAGATATCGAACAACATCGTCAATTAGTAGTGTCACCGTAGGCTGATTACGGGTTAGAGCCCGTTCGGTAGTAAGCTTCGGGTAATTGGAAAATGAACTAGTCAAGTGAAGTAGTTTGTTGATTCTATGAGTATTTGGTTACTGCTTTTGGGAGTTCTGCTACTCCCAGGATATGACAACTTATACCTATAAGCCTATACTCACTCAAAAGATGAGTACAACATCAAAAAGAAAGTCTGGGAATTAGAGTTGGTTGGAAAGTCCCAAGGCTGGAAAAGATCTTGCTAAAGATCTACTTTAAGAAGAACTTTATTAGGAGTCGATCTTCCTCCTGAAGATCCAGCATGAACATCAGTACGTTTGAAGATATTAGTGCTAACAGGGACCAAAAGTGATTGTCCCTTAGATGATCTTCCGCAAAGTGCTACCACTTTAGCACCAGGTTATCGCTCAAGACATTTCTAGAATCTTGACGAAATAAACTTCATAGGAATTCTAAGAGATGGTATACTAAAAGGTTCTACCAAAGAAACAAAACCATTTCTGATTTCCTATCTCGAAGGGTTAGTAAAAACAGTGGGCAAAAGAGATAGGATTGATCGATAAATCCTTGTTGAAACTTAACTCTTGATGCATTAGCCTGGCTGTGGGGCTAGCAACTCGTTCCCCAAAACGAAACTTCCTTGGTAGGAAGAGTCGTCGTTTAAAGTCTAGGGGCGATTGCCAAAATGATTTTCCAAAATGAAGACAAGTCGTCTAAAGTACCCAAAACTTAGGGAAAAGTTAGCATGTTTTTCGTGCTCGACGAGGTGGCAAGATTCAACACTTAGGTTCAAGAACCAAGAATGCTTACATCACATGTGTGATGAATGCAATACAGCCCAAACTTATACTATGATACCAAACTGACACACCCCGACCCGGAATGTCCACTTTGACTCTGAATCGAATTGTGCTGACCAATACCTGGAAGGTGTCGAAGTCATAAATTGTAGTGTAGTGGGAAAAGAATGTGAATAAATTTAAACCTAAAAGTGCCTAATCAAAAAAGTGCGCAGGTGAGCAGGATTGAACCCATTTCACATGTGATGTCAGAGCATAAGATAGTATAGTAAATAGGATGAGGGTTATACCACTGAAGATAACCATCTCCTAAGATTTGCCAGAATCCTCATTTACACATTAGCACAACTACTAAACCTAGAAGGGCGAAAAACAAAGTTGAGTGGGTTAGCAAAACAACGTTTGTAAGAAAACCTTTATTTTCAAACATAGTAACCCCTCACTGTAAAACAAGTATAGTTTCCATAAAACATACTACGTAAGTATGTAACAAAAGTACAACAGCAATATAACCATAAATATGCCAAGTCATGATATATCAAATGCCGCAGTAATATAATCATGTGTAACTAAGTGCTCATCCATCTAAGCTGACACACGAGTTCATATATATAATTTCTGATATGAATAGGACTGTGTGTAATCAATACGCTCTAGTACTATAATCACGTGAAGGCTTGTGCCGAAGCATGGTCACATACGAGTCGAAATTGCCTAATGCAATATGTACGACAGGACTGGCACCTAACTTGGATCCAAGGTGAGCGAACGGTGCGGATGTGAACATACACGTGAAGGACTGGCCCTCGCCCTAGGGCGAGTACTAACACAAGGGTGCAGCAATGATGAGCATGTACAGTTATGTATGATTTTCATGACAGTAATATCCCAACCATATAGCAGCATTTATCACATTTAATATCACAATAACGATACTTGATAATATAAGCATAAAAATGGAGTAAATACGCATTTATGAAAACTATAACTATGTATAGATATAAAAACAAACTGCCCATTCACAGATACGTAGTCAAAATGAAGCCTCTAAGCCTTACTTGACCCCATACGTCCTCAGGATACGTTTCCCCTATATATGAATTTACTAATTAACTTAGTTTAATAACACATAATTAACTTAGTTTAATAACACATAAATGGAAACTTAAATAAAACCTCCGTAGCTTGCTCAAACATAGGGTTTGAATATATGAAATCGATCTACTTGACGTCACAAACCTATACAAATTGACAGAAGGTCAATCGGAGGCCGGCCATACGCACTACCATGTGCAGGCAAGGCCTTGACGTCCGTTAGGAATATTCTGTCAGTTTGACAGAATATTCCGTTAAATAATTAACAGAGTTTGACGCCGTTAGAATATTCCATCAACTTTGACAGAATATTCTGTTGTCTTCTCCGATGGTCCTCGTTGGTTTCCGTTGTTTGAACTTGCCGGAATGTGGAAATTTTCGCCAGTTTCTAGGTAAAATTTCAAACTTTCATATCTTCTTCATTTCTCAACCATTTTTCATAAAATTTATATAGAAATGAAGCTTATGAAGTGTAGAATCAGATTATACCTTTTGGAAGTCCAAGAATGGACGGGAAAAGGCCTGAAATTGGTTCGAAAGGTTCAGCTAAAAACTCAACTTCTTGAAACCGAGATGTTTCACGTCAAAGCTTGCTCAAACATTCACTATAAAGACCTCGAGGAGTTGAGTGGAGGCCTTTAAACTTCCTAAAAATTTGTAACTCGTTTGCAACTCGTCAGGGAAAAACTAAGCCGAGTCGGACCTCCAGAGTTCAATGTCCAAAACTCAATCAAACCACGATCCAAGGGCATGGTTGTGTTCATGGTGGTGAGAAGAGTTCGATGGTGTGGTTTTTAGGTCACGTTTGTAAGGTTTGGTGTATGTTTAAGGGAGTTGCAGGATAAAAGAGGTTGCGAGTTTGAGAGAAAGAGAATGAGAATAGAGAGATCTTTACAAACTGATTGGAGGAGAAAAAGGTGAGAGTGAAATCTGATTGGTGAGCGAAAAAGAGGGAAAACAATTGATTGGGTGGTGATGAGAGATTCAATGAAAAAGCAAAAGTTTGATTGGTTGCTTGTGTGAAGGAGAGGGGACATAGATCCACCAATTAGGGAAGGGATGGATTTTGTACAATTTTAAATGTACAAAATTTGTCCTCCTGACACTGTTTTGACACTGTAAATTTGTATGCGCGTGTACAAAAATACCCGTAGTTAACGCACTTTAACGAAGCGTAACTTCTTCGTTACAAATCTGATTCAGGTCTAACTCGCGTTCACGCATTCGTAAAGACGAGTACTATTTTAGTACAAAACAAATAAAATGAAACTGAAAACCGAAAATCACGTCCACGTCATATTCCACTTTTGTCCAAAAAGGGTACAATCGTCAATTCACACCAACGGAAAAGAAATTACAGTTAAAAGTAGGGATGGGTCGTCACAAAATGGTCCATTCAAAATTAGGTTAATCTGAATGAGTTAGATCTTTATTTATATAAAAGTAAAACAAAAAATAAAAATAAAAACTTAGAGAAGAAAGTGAAAAAAATAAGGAGATTTAACATGACGAACAAATTAGCTTGATATGTCAAAAAAATGAGCTTGAGTTTTTTTTTTTTTTTCTTAAGTTGAAAATATTCAATTTTCTAACATCACATTACATTTTCAATTAAAATTATTTTGGACATAAAATCCATCTCTAATTAGGGTTTAGAACTGAAATGTTTTGCCTTAATTAGGGTTTAGAACTGAAATTTTGTTGAAGCTAGCAACACACCGTTGGTAGCAATAAACAAAGCTGGCAAGGTACTGCATATGACTCTTTCAACATCCGAAATAAATGGCCCCAAAACAAAAATAAAAAAGAAAACAAAAACAAATTTACAACTACAAATTACAAATATAGTAAGTTTGCTTACAAAACCCCAACAATTTTCTATAATTTAACAGTTAGCCAAACCAAATATTTGCATTATTATATTTCTTTTTTGTTGCCTAACTGTCAAGGAACATGAAGTTTATCCTATAATTAACTAATTAACTGCCCTTGACCCATCTCTTTCATATTCTCCCTTCGACTCATTTTTTTCCAAATCCAATTATCTTCTACTTCTCTTCTTCCTACCGTTTGTGGCCATTCCCCATTGTTGTCCTCTCTAATGGGTGGCCAAAATTCAAAGCTCACACCAGAAGCCGAGGCTGTGCCTCCTCGAATCCGTTCCCTCTTGCAGAGGCGCTTCGAGGAGATGAAGAGCCGGTCCAAGGCACGAAAGCTAAAAGCCGCTAGTACTCTCTCCAAGAAACAGCTACTTAAGGACGGTGATCAGGAGGAGGTTGATAACTCTCTCCCTCATTCGCTGCGGTCATCCCCAGAGTCCGACAAAATAACACGTCCGA